>NC_139538.1:7799322-8243735 GCF_965153285.1 Podarcis tiliguerta | reverse complement strand
AGAGAGAGAGAGAGAGAGAGAGAGAGAGAGAGGGAATAGTTTTCCTCCCCCTCTCATTATACCGAAACTCTGGGCCATCAAATGGAGATTCAGGAGTTAGCGTTACTTCTCCACACAACACATAGATATACTAAAAACATGGCGACATTAGCTGTGGAATCTGGAGCCCAAAAACATCTGACAGGTTCCCCTAGGCATGGCCTGGACCTTCTGAGGAAGTTGGTAGGGAAAGATATGCAGAGTTTGAGAGTTCTTATAACATCCAGTTAAGCCCTACAGTGAACAAAGAGGGCATCTCAAGTAAGAACAATTGTGTGCACATTAAGTTCTCATGCTGAAAAAGCTGGGGAAGATCAGGGAAGAGAGGAGCCGTCTTTTCCATATGGGCTGACGCGGCTGCAGTCAGATTCCTTTGGACCCTGGCATAGATCATGTCGTCTTTCGTTGGAACTGCCAGAGGAGTTGAGTCAGAATGGGAGCGGGCCCTATCTACTCCCGGTGACGAATGGATAGGCCTAATTTATCATTACTTCTAGTATTTTAGTGTATTTATGATCAGGTCTGTTTCTAATTACCTCACGCGTGCCCAGAGCAATGGATGGGAGATTTAAACATAAACCTCTCCCACTTGCATCAGATGTATGTCAAGCAACAAAGGGAGTCGAGTAGCCAGAGTTTCCGAGGGACTGGCTGTACAAGGGCCTTTGGGGGAGGAAGGGCAACGGTCCATCAAATCCTTGGATCGTAGCGTTGAGCGGAGGTCTCTTCATGGAAGAATGCAGTGAGCGTCTTCTTCCAGGCAATGACTCACAACGATTGGAGCTTTTGCAAAGGAGTCTTAAGGAAGAGTAGTGAACTCAGATTGTTGAGCCTTTACAGATGACCGTCAGAAGAACCTTTCTGCTCAGGTCAAAGGTGTAGGTAGGCCAGCATTCTGCTCTCATAGTTGCTGTTGGTAGCCTCTGTTTGCCTTGAGAGAGAATGGACTGCACCTTTGTGGGTGAAGTGAATCTGTGTTGGTTTTGTTGCATTAGGAACATTGAACCTCTGTGGGGCATTAGGAACATTGTGACCTCTGTGGGGCATGAGCCTGGGTAGCGTATATGGAGATCCTGGGCTGCCCAGATGACAAGACTGACCTCATTGATGTTGTTCTATGGAAAGCAGAGCTATACATTTGGCACCAGCTTGACTGCGGAAGTTGCCAGAAGAGACGTACAAGCCACCTTAGGGACTCCTCTCTGGATTAGTGTAGGGGCTTCTTAGCCTTCTCTTCTCCTAAAGATGTCCTGCAAGGCAGCAGAGCTTTGCGACCAGAGTTTTCCTTCCCCTAGTTGGGCTACCTTCCTAGGTTGACTAGCCCCGTCTGCCCCAGGAGGAGCACAATGTGGTACTAGAGGTACTAGGTAAAGGTAAAGAGACCCCTGACCATTAGGTCCAGTCGTGGACAACTCTGGGGTTGCGGCACTCATCTCACTGTACTGGCCAAGGGAGCCGGCGTACAGCTTCCGGTTCATGTGGCCAGCATGACTAAGCCGCTTCTGGTTAACCAGAGCAGCGCACGGAAACGCTGTTTACCTTCAGGATCTGGCCTGTGGATTGGCGTGGGTTTTTCCCCCCGGCCGCCATTTTTTTCCTGTGCCACCATTTTCCCCCTCCCTCTCACGCACTGCTACAGCGCCTCTTCCCTCCCTCCTGCGAGCAAAGGCAGGCACCAGGCGCAGCCAATCACCTGCAAAGCTGTTTGAGGCCCTGGCCAATGGGCAGGCGGGGCGGCTGTGCGTGATCAGCAGCTGCCCAGTCATCTGGCCTCCACTACCAGCGGGAAGGCTCCGGACTGAGAGAAGGCCCCTGAAGAACTTCCCACAGTCTGGAGCTCGCCCCACTGCTGGTGAGGTAGCAATCTGGCCTCCGCTGCTGGCGGGAGAGCCCCCATCCCACCCCCAAAGCGTGGCAGAGGTGCCGGCAGCAGGAGGCCCAGCAGGCTGAAACACAGCACCAAACCCAGGTAAGGACCCCCCATCCAAACAATGACTATCATCAGTGCAGGTAAGAAAAAAAAAATATTTTAATTTTTATCAGCTACAATACTGTCTGGCCTGAATGGAATGTGTCCTTTTAAAATGCATTTGTGGGTTATTTATGGGACCTGCCTGGTGTGCATAGTATACATAGGAATTTGTTTATTCCCCCCCCCCCAAAAAAAAATATAGTCCGGACCCCCACAAGGTCTGAGAGGCAGTGGACTGGCCCCCGGCTGAAAACGTTTGCTGACCCCTGCAGTAGATCATGGATAACCAGCCTACTGCTCTTCAGGTGTTGTTCAATTCCCTTCATCCCCAACCAACATGGCCAATGATGGGAAATGATGGGAGTTGTGATTCAGCAGCATCTGGAGGGTGCCATATTGATTACACTTGGGGCAGGTGACTGTACAGGTGAGTGTCGCCTTAAATGACGATAGAGAGTGCTGTTGCACTCAGATCCTTCTTGCAAGCTTCCTGTAGGCAACTGGTTGACCATGGTGGGAACAGCATGCTGGAGTTGATGGACCAGAAGGGCTCTTCTTAGGTTCATATGCTTTTAGATAACACCAAACTAGATGGATCTGAGTCAATATAAGGCAGATTCCTACATTCAACATAGCTCCCTTCTGCAGCAAATATGCAGAGGTGGTATTTTCACTGCTTGACCTTGAAGAGGAAGTCCATGTTTGGGGCTAAATGCATGGGGGATGCCTCCAGATTGATGCTACTGCTGTAAAAACGTTCCATTCTGCGTTCACCCAGTAAAGCAAATCTGTCTGATGATCTCGTTGCAGGATTGGTGCATTGTTCTTTGATTTTAAGAGGGGAAGATGCTCAAGGCTGTCACTGGAAGGCCTTCATCAAGGAGTCCTCCTGGCTCTGGTGCACTGCAAACCGGTTGCGGCCAGTTTGGTCTCTCACAGCTCAGAGTGTTCTGGCATGCAGGAAAGATTCTGTTGAGCTCAGCCTGCATTTGCTGTGCGCTGCTGTCTCTGAGGGCCAAGAAACATTACAGTGCTATTACTGATCATCTTAAGCAGAGATGGCCCCGTTTATGAGCACTGCCTAATGAGAATGGATTAATCTGAAAGGACAGTCCCCCTAAGATGTGACTGCAAATGCTAAAAAGATGCAAATATTCAATCAAATGCTCACTTCTTGCTTTAATGTATTTCTAGATTGCTTCTTTGCAAGGGAGTGTGGGACAAAGACACAAGATGCTCTGAAAAACTCTTGCATGGAATTGCAAGTTCCCAAACACGATGGAAGGAAATTCCAGACAAGCAGGCAGGGGAAGAGACAAAAGAAAAGACTTAGAGAATAATAATGTCCTTTAAAATTAGCATAATCTCAGATAGGGATGTAAGAAGGCATTGTTATCTGTTCACCTTGCATTCATTGCATGCAGCGCTGTTTTCCTTCCACTGCAATTTGTCTTCTGCCGAAGATTATTCCATTTGTATTGCTGTCCGCTGCAGCAAAATTACGCCACTTACATAATTTACATTGTCATTATGTCACTGCACCCCATTCATTTCAGTGCAAAGGAAACACAGTGGAAATTGAGGGGGGCACATAACTACTACTGTATAATTTGCAGACCGAAAGCAGCAACAGCAGTGAATGCTGATCACATTTGCTGAATTGATCTCCATTTCAGAGATAGGATGAATAAGAGAACACTGGCAATTTCTGCTCCCATTTCTATTCCACTTGGGATTCTAGGACATCCCTCATCTCAGATGTACTGCTCTTTAAAAGAACAATCTGGTGAACAACCGTGAACAGCTTTGCTGTTTCAAAGAAATGGGTCCTTTGGTGATGCTGTCGTGAGCTGTCTTCCCTAGGCACACAGTAGGACTCTTTTTGCATGTGTGCTATGGCTCCACCACCTTTTGAAATGAGTGGGAACCCCTTGAGAGCAGGGCAAGGAAGGGGCAGACCATCACACCTTCCTTGGTCGCTTCAGTGGCTAAAAGTGGTAAGTCAATGCCCCGTTAATGACCCTCATAACTCAGATTGTCAGAATTGGCCAAACTGCAGATGCAAACTCCTTAGTCTGCGCACAAGCATTTTGGGGCTGGGTGTCAATAGGGTGCAGAATGAGCAAGGAGGGAGAGGCCATATTCTCTTCTGGAAGCATGACCCTGTCTCCAAGAATCACCCATTGGTCCTCTTTTTATCGGGCCTATCTCAGGTGAGGCTAGGTGATTTTAGACCCTGGGCTTTCCTTACACCCTGCATTGTCTAAGTGACTCTGTGTATTGCATAAGGAAAAGGAGATTGCAGAGGAGCTGAATGAATTCTGTGCCTGCATCTCCATCACGGAAGATGTAGGGCAGATGCTTGTGCCTGAACTCACTTTCTTGGTACGAGCGTCTGATGAACTGAGGCAAATGGTGGCGATAAGAGCTGAAGTCCTAGGCCTTATTGACAAAACAAAAACAAACAAATCACTCGATCCAGATGGCATCTTAAAGAACTCAGATGTGAAGTCCCTGGTTTTCCAACAGAAATATGTGACTTGTTCCTCAGATCAACCTCTGGAAAGTGGCCAAGGCAACATCAAAAGGGGATCCAGGGGGGTCTTGGGAAATTACAGGCTGTTTAGCTTAACATCTGTCCCGGGTAAATGGGTGGAAAGATAACTTGATTAAAGATAAAATTTAGTGCTGGGCCAAAGCACTTGGCCCTGCCTGTTTCAGCACATTTGGGGGTGGGGAAGTCTCAGCACTTTTAGATGGGGGTGTACAATTCGAAGAAGCGGCTGAGGTTGCTCCCTGCCCCCACTTCTATGAGTCTGTGGAGACAGCCATCGCCCTTCTCCTCCCTTTGCCCGGGAAAGCTCCTGGAAAAGATGCTAAATCACTCATGCAAATTTAGAAATAGCTCCTGTAATTTAAACAGAAACACAATAGGCCTCCCTGCAGTGGGGAAGACCAGGACCAGGTGGTCTGTGGGCCTGTTCAGTCTGCGATCCTGTGGCTAACATACCCTTCCTCAGATGAAAATGGGATAATAGGGCAGGATGGTCATCAGCATTGGGCCCTCCTGACTCCTGCAGTGCTTGAATATAATGCAGATTCCATGGCTAAGACTCTGTTACCCACCATTCCTCTGGATTCACCTTCCTGAACTACGTCATCATGGATCACTTTTAGTGATGTCTACTCTCATTTGCTCCCACTGGGACTTGTACTTCCAACACAGGTGCTGCCTTTACTCCCTACCTCCATCAAGATTGCTAATGATTTCACGGTTTCTTGCTGATGGCAGGCTGGGGGGAAATGGAGAAGATCCTGAGAGCGTCCTCAACCCACTGCAGCTTAAACCTACTCTTGTCAAACTCTGCAAAGGCCTGCAGAAGATGCTCATTTTTTAAGACATTGTTTGGGGATCCTGCTGAACCCCAAGCTTTCAGACGCAATGCACCCTGGTTGAGCACAACATCTCCTGTTGTTCAGATCAGCAGGAACTGCATTATTAATACCAACGCTAATGTTCTGCACTAAACCATTTTATATATGGAAGAGCTCCGCATTGTGTATGTTATTGTCAGTGTGCTCTACCTCCATAATAACATTTCTGGTGACACAACCAAAATGACAAAAGAGTCTTTCCTTTTAAATAAAAAATGACGCCTGGGGCTTTGAGCCAGGAGACCACCTATTAAAAAATGTGTTGACAAAATGGAGCTGAATTCATGGATGGCAACAAGGTGATAAAGGCTTTCATTCATGCTTCTGACATAGGAAGAAGAAGCTGAAGGTACCGGGAATTGTTTAGCCGAGGGAAAAGAAGGGTGAGGATGACATGATCATGGTCTTAAAATATTTAAAGGTTCCTTCAAAGAGATGGGAGAGCAATTCTGCATTTGCCACTTGGAAAAGGCAATGGTTATAAAAGTTGCAGGAGGATACCCTGAAGCTACAAATATTGAAGGAAAACTTTAATGACCCCATTGGATATGCCACTGTTGACAGCAGATATGTGTTTCTCTGATTGAGGTTTGGAACTGATGCATCAGAGCAGAGATGGAGAGCAGAGAGCAGATCTGTGGCCCTCCAGATACTGTGTTGGACTACAGCTCCCATTGTCTCTGACCACTGGTCATGCTGGCTAGGGCTGATGGGAACTGGTGTCCAACAGCGTGTGGAAGTCAAAGGTTTCCCAAAGCTGCCTTTGCCCCGGTGCATGTGCATCCATGTGTGAGTTTGCAAGCGATCAGCAAAGAAGGATGGAGATTAGGATCCACTTGGCTCTCCTGCCCTTAGAATTCTAGGAATCTTGTCAAAAGAAGTCCATCATTGTTGGTTGTTGAGTTCTCCAGGCTGTCAGCAAACACTGTTCTGCATTTTTCACACTATCCCCTGAAAGCTTAAGGACAGGAAAATAGGCACTAAAATAGGAAATTTGGATTCTCCTGAAGCACAAATGCTGCAGTGAGACTCTTCTGATCACAATATGTTCTTGGATCGGGTGCTAGCAGAACATGCATGGTTATTAATGTGGAATCCTGGAGCTCTGAAATAAAGGCAGAGCTGGCCTTACCATCAGGCAGAAAATGGTGGAAGATAAGTCCTCCTGAGGCTTTCTGCCATTTCCCTTTGTTGGAGATAATAATTGTGTGTGTGCCAGCTGGGTTGTTACGAACCCCCTAAGCTAGCCTGCTGCCCTCGGGTGCAGTGGATGATGCTGTCCTGTTGCCAATGCTGAAGCAAAATTCACCTGCCAGTCTATTCAGCTCTTATCCATGAACAGGACATATTGCCCTTTGCTTTGGGCAGCAGAAAGCCTTGGGGCAGCCCTGAACAAAGGGTCTCCTTTCAGTTCTATTTAGATAATGTAATCCAGAATAGATGACCTGCTTTGACTAATACTGGCACTAGGGCAACTATGCCCCAGATCCAATATGTTGGACAGAGAGCTTCTCCTTCTCTATAAGCTGCACCACTAACACTTAGATAGATACCTGCTGGGAAGGTCCTACTGAGCGTCCCCTCATTTCAACAGGTGAAATGAATCTCTTGCAGCAGAGGGGATACTTTCCCTTATGGACAATCTTCCAGAGGTCACAGATTAGTGGTGAGTGTTGACAGAGGCAAAATATGGGCAAAGAAACTCAACAATACCTTCTAGTTAGGCAAGAACACATGAGGAAGGGATGGAGCAGGGCCCATGAAAGACGTGGCCTGGGAAGGGGTGTGGTCGGATTTGACCTCTGAGCCTGAGGATGAGTAAGAGGATGAGCACCTGAAGCAGCCTTAGATGGAGTTGTTCCATTGGCAGTGGTCCTTTCCAGCAGGGCTGGCTCAAGACATTTTGCCACCTGAGGCCGCCTAGGAAATGCAGCCAGCTGCTGCTCCCCACCACCACAGTGCAGCTGCTTCCTCTACCTTCCACCCACCTCCAGAAGCCCAATATTTCAGCTGTTCCCCCACACCTCACTCTGAGGAAGGACGCATATGGGGCAATAGCATCCTGATGGAAGGGTCTCTGATAGCAGTGGCCACTCAAAGCAGAATGTTGTCAAGAAATCCTCGCGAAAGGAGGATGGAAAAGGAGAGCATCTCTCACTTTAATTTCACCGGGGAAGGGGAGAGAGAAAACCCTTCCCGGTTTTGGCTCCATCTGGAAAAGCAGCCTGGGCAGTAGTATCCTAAGAGTAGCTAATACCAGTAGTGGCAGCAATAGTAAGTGTGTAGTAGAAAGAAGTAGCCACTTCAGTAGCAGCAGCGGCTCGGTTGAGGCTTATCTAGAAAACAAACTTGCTCTGCCAGCTTGCGAGTTCATGCCTGCACCTTCTTGCCAAATTTGACTGGGGAACTGGAGACCGTCTGCCTGGGTCCTCGCAGCCACCCTCCCTTCAGACGCCTTATGCTCCTTCCCAAACACACTTCCCTTTGTGAGCCTCGTGGCGAGTTCAGTGTTATTCAATAGCACTGCCCCCCCCCCGGCGCACGCATTTTGCTGCAAGGGGGCCCCTGTAAGGCAATGCGCTGCAGTGCCTCTGCCAGTCATTGTGCCCTGGGATCAAGGACATATTCCAGACCTGCTCCCACCGATCAGGATATAGGTTGCCCTCCTCCGTGTCCAGGGTTACCTCAGTCCTCCCCTCGACTTGTAAAACATTCCCATCCTTCAAACCTGTCATCCCTTTATGGCTTAATGCATCACGTAAGTACTTTAAAAGGGCAGGAGTCGGGGAGCTGTAATTGCCACTGGCACAACATCAGGCGCGCTCGGTTTCCCTCAGACTCTTTCCTCTGCCTCCGTGACTGCGATGTGAGAGCTGAGCCACACTCCCCCGCCGCAAACCAGCCCCCCTAAGTTAAAACCAGGGTCACCCTTTGCTCTTACAACCTCAAAAGTCCATTTGGGGGGGGGGAGAGAAAGAATATCAGGCCTGGTGTTAGGCCCAGCCAGCCACGTCAGGGCGAGTCCTACTGTTAGTGAAGCTGCTGCCTCAGACGGCCTGAGCTGGGAGGCGGTGGTAGCCTTCAGCTCTTCCTCCTGAGCTCCCTGACCAGACACTTCTGTTGGAGAAGAGAGCTGTGTGCCCTTCATCTGTACCCTGCTGATCTCCCTCAGGGGGCAATGCAGTACCCTGTTACTAGTATTGCAGTAGGGGCCACTACTACATGTGGAACGGATTACCTCAGGAGGTGATGGGTTCTCCTCAGAGGTTTTGAAGCAGAGGTTGGATGGCATCTGTCATGGATGCTTCTGCTGAGATTCCTGCATTGCAGGCGGTTGGACTAGACGACCCCTGGGGTCCCTTCCAACTGGGGAGGCAACCTGAATAAAATATTGGGGGCCTCAGGTATGCCCCACTTGCATAATTGGTCACATGATGTGGTACATGGACACCATTTCAAAGACAACGCCCATCAACTTTGGGGGAGTGCCCCTCAAATATTTTAATGGGGAGGGGTGAAGGGACCTTGGCTCCTAGGAGTTGGAAGTTGCTTCCAACTCTAAAATTCTATGATGGACATGTGACATTTTGTCTGTTGTCTCAGGTTGCGAATGTCTTGAGCAGGCCTTGCCCCGAGTGCTCTGGTCTCTGGCCCTCAGACCACTCCCCAGGTCTCTCTCTCTCCCCCCCCCAAACCTCCCCCCCAAGCCACATGAATCATTTGTCCAGCTATGAGACCTCCGTAGTTCATTTGCCTGGGTGGGAGGTATCCTTGGTCTCTGATAACGCTGATAGGTTGTCTTGGTGGAAGACAGGGGTGTGCAAATGTGTGAAGCTACTGCATAAAGATAAAATTTACATTTGTTGGTCCTGCCCAGTTTTGCCTCTGGCCCCACCCACCATTGGCACGTGGCCCCTGGAAGGCTGAACGGAGGGGAGTGTGGCCTTCAGGGTGAAAAAGCTTCCCCACCCATTCTTAGGGCACAAATGCCAATGGCCTCCCTGAAAGCCTTCTGCAGAGGACACCAGCATCCCTTTGTTCTGATGCTGCTTTAGATGGGCACCACCCTCTTAATTCACCCACATCACCTCTGGGCCACAACAGAGCATCGCCCTTTTAGCTACGCTAAAAGAATTCAAACATTCATTTTCAACCATTCCTTGGGTGGATGGGTGTGAACTGAAGTTGTCCAGAAAGGCTGGGTGGTGGTAATTATTTTTCTTGATTTTTCTCAGCCGAGTTTTGACATTCACCTCACTTAGCTTGGCTCTCTAGGTTTTTCTTCTTCCTTGTCAAACCTCTTTTAGCAGTAGCACAAGTCTCTTTCTGCAGCTCCATGCCAGGAGCTCTTTCTGGAATGCGTTGGGAGGGATGCCGTGCCACTCCCAAGGGATTCTGGGAAATGTAGTTGGCAGGAAGTGGCTCTCTCCATAGTTTCCTACGAGCCACACTTCCTGGCGAGACCCAATAAGGTAAGGAGTAACCCCCTCCTGAACTCTTTTTTTGAGACATTTATCTGCGCCCCCCCCTTGAGACAATGTTAAGAGAACTGGGCCCCATTCTACAGGGAGAGAATGCGACTGTTCCCAGGTTACAAAAAACCCTTGTTAGCCATTCATAGCCTTATCTTTCAAAGATCTCTCTTTCAAAGCCATCCAAATTGGCAGCCATCACTACATCTTTGTGGGAGTGGATTCCATAGTTTAACTTTATTTATTTAATTCCTTACTTGCTTACTTTTATTACATTCATATCTAATTGCACTGCGTTAAGAAGTACTTTCTTTTGTCCGACCGGAATCTTCCAATGCTCAACTTCGTTGGGAGTCCATGACTTCAAGTGTTATGAGAGAGGGAGGAGAAACCTCTCCCTCTCCCTCTTCTCCACACAGGGCTGCTCCACCTCTAGATTTTCTCTACTGCGATTGGAATTAGCCACCCACACAGCCATGTCCCAACTCCTTGCTTATGTGGGATGCTCTGATAAGCTGCAAGTAAAATTTACAGACCTTCCAAGTGTCCCTGTTTTCCAGGGACAGTCCCGGATTTACAGACGCTGTCCCGGTTTCTGATTTGATCTCAGAATGTCCCGCTTTTCCTTGGGACATCTCTATTTTCATCAGGGAAATGTGGGAGGGTATGGAATGATGCGACCCCAAAGCCAAGGAGATTAGTAATTACATAACCTTTAGAAGACATCTGGAGGCAGCCCTATACAGTGGTACCTCAGGTTACAGACGCTTCAGGTTACATACGCTTCAGGTTACAGACTCCGCTAACCCAGAAATAGTAACTTGGGTTAAGAACTTTGCTTCAGGATGAGAACAGAAATTGTGCTCCGGCAGCGCGGCGGCAGCAGGAGGCCCCTTTAGCTAAATTGGTGCTTCAGGTTAAGAACAATTTCAGGTTAAGAACAGACCTCCGGAATGAATTAAGTACTTAACCCGAGGTACCACTGTATAGGGACGTTTTAAAATGTTTAATTATGTTTTTATATATGTTGGAAGCTGCCCAGAGGGGCTAGGGCAACCCAGCCAGATGGGTAGGGTATAAATAATAAAAATATTATTATGGAATAGGACATCGCTATTTTCACTGGAGAAATGTTGGAGGGCATGGTTTTGGGGGGACTACAACTTCCACCAGCCCCAGCTGTAGTCCCTCCAAAAGAGCTGGAGGGCCCCAGGTTGGGCAAAACTGGCGCCAGCTGCGCTAGAAACGCACACAAAGCGCGGTGTCCTCTTTGTTACCAGAGCCTGCCCTCTCCCTCCCTACCCAAAAGACAACAGCAGCTACGGACCCTCTGGAGTGGAATCAGGTGCCAGACTGCAAGGAAAGAGGGAGGCTCGGGGGAGCCCGGGCGAGCGGGCAGCAGGAAGGCACTCGTTGCCCCCGGGGCCAAGGGCAGGCAGGGAGGGAAGGAAGGAAGGAGAGGAAGGAACCAATGACAGGAGCTTCTCCAGCCTCCCCACTTTTGGGGAGCAAGTGAGGAGGAGGAGGAAGAGGAACTTGTAGACATCCAGCTGAATGTTGGGAGATTACAGAACATATGAAAGAAAGGACTTGTTCACCCTGCACTTGGTTAAATAATGGAACTCACTTCCATAGGAGGCAGTGACCGCCACCAAACTGGATTGGGCAAGCTCATGGAGGAGAGGCCTATCACTGGCTACTGGCCATGGTGGCTGTGTTCTGCCTCCATGATTGAAGGCAGTACAGTGGTACCTCGGGTTACATACACTTCAGGTTACAGACTCCGCTAACACAGAAATAGTGCTTCGGGTTAAGAACTTTGCTTCAGGATGAGAACAGAAATTGTGCTCCGGCGGCGCAGTAGCAGCAGGAGGCCCCATTAGCTAAAGTGGTGCTTCAGGTGAAGAACAGTTTCAGGTTAAGTAGGGACCTCCGGAACGAATTAAGTACTTAACCTGAGATACCACTGTAATGCTTATGTACAAGAGGGTTGCTCTTGCACCCAAGTCCTGCTTATGGGTTTCCCACAGGTTGGCCACTGCGAGAACAAGAAGAAGAAGATGAAGAAGAGTTTGGATTTGATATCCCGCCTTTCACTCCCTTTAAGGAGTCTCAAAGCGGCTAACATTCTTCTTTCCCTTCCTCCCCCACAACAAACACTCTGTGAGGTGAGTGGGGCTGAGAGATTTCAAAGAAGTGTGACTGGCCCAAGGTCACCCAGCAGCTGCATGTGGAGGAGCGGAGACTCGAACCCGGTTCCCCAGATTACGAGACTACCACTCTTAACCACTACACCACACTGGCTCCCAAGATGGGCCATTGAGCTGACCCAGCAGGGCTTTCCTTGTGTTCCTAGACTATGCTAGCAATTCCCCCCCCCCCATGAGCCAGGCATTGCTTGCATACATAGACAGAGTCCCCCCTAACCGTGGAGAGACATTACGGGGGCAGCCTGGGAGCAACTGCGGGGCATGGCAGCCACACCGTTCCAGGAAACAAGGCTGCTTTCCAGAGGTTCCTGCTTGGTAAGAAGTTTACCGTCACGTTTTTCCTCTCTCTCCCCCCCCCTCTCCCTCCCTCGTGTGTGTTTGAAGACGAGGCAATAAATAATAAAAATGCATATGGAATTTGAATATGAATGATAAGAACAGCTGTGTGTATCCATTATGAATGAACATAAACAGAAATGTATAAACTGAGATTTGGGGGGCTTTGGGAAGAATTAGTGTCTTTGTTCCTGGATTTTTTTCCTATCAGAGCTTGAACCAAAGCCATTAGCTTAAACTCCCCTGCAGTAGACGAAGCCAGGAGCCTCATTTCGCCTTGGCTGGGAGCCACCCTGAATTCTCTTCCACAGCTCGGTTAGACCTAATCCTAACAAATTTGCCCGGAGAAGTGGTTCTCTTATTACACAGCCTCATTTGAATGCTTTCCAAGGTTAATTTCAGCTACCTCTCTTTCAAAAGGTTCCCCCCCTGCCCACCCCCTTCCCTCCCCCCCCCCACTTCCCATTGCCCTCAACCCCCCCCTCTCCTCCCCATGCGTCGCCTTCCCCCCCCCAGCGGACAGCTCTGATCTGAACGTCGCTCAAACCCAAAGACGCAATTGGTTTTAAATTAGAAAATAATACTCCGTGCGTGTTTTTTTGCTCTCTTTTACCGCACATGGTTACAGAGTTTACCCGGAGGGAGGTTCTAAAGCCAAGCGATTTACTTTGTAAAATTAATTGTAGCTTTCATGGGTTGAAATGGCCCCAGAGGGCAGTACCCAACAGGCATTTACTCTTGTAATGTTATTGACTTAGTTTATAATCTGATTCCAGTTACCCGGTTTCCTCCGGCCCCCTCCTCGCAAACCGTCCCTGCGCCACAGCCTCAAATGCTTCTGAGTGTGTTTATGGGCTTTTCTCTCGCGAAGTTATGGGCCAGGCGTCCCAGAGTCTCTGAGCCGAGTGGGAACGCCGTCCTCCGAAGGGCCGCTTGCCAGCCGAGAAAATGGGACTTGGGAGTCTGGAACGCTCGTTTATAAGGCTGACAGAAGGGGTTCAGGGTTTGCAACAGACTGTGGAAGGAGGCTTGTCTAAAATCGAACATAGCCTGGAGAGAAAGGGGTGAAGGGGGGAGAGAGAGACTGTGCTCATTAGGAAGAGTGTCTGTCCGATCCATTATTGAAGCATCCAGTCCGGGGTGTGGGGCACAGAACGATGATGAGCATTTAAAGGTCATAAATGGAGAGTACCTCAAGGACTGAGTGTCTTCAAGGGAATGCATAGCAAGAATATGGAATGCGTTCGAATCTTAAGGAACCTTGGGAGATGCGGAGAATGAGATCCAGGCATTTGTAAAATAAGTGAACGGAAGTACATTTCCAGCATTTCGGAGGGTGGGGAACAGGCTGCCAACTCAAATAAAATATTGGAGGCCTTGCATAATCCATCACATGACATGGTGTGCACACACCATTTGAATGGCAGTGCCCGTCAACTGGGGGGGGGGGCTCAACTATTTAGGCGTTGCCTCCTATGGTGGGGAACAGGGTCAATCATGGCGGTTCTAATGGAACCAGCAACAAAATGTTGCAGTGTAAAGTTCTCTGGTTCACAGTACAAGCCAGCCAGCCATGCCCCTTTTCATGAGACTCCATTCCATTCTCCCTCCCATCCACTCCCCCCCCAACTGTTGGATTGGGGTCACTCTGTAACCCTGGTTTATGCCCCAAATGGACCCATGTGCAGCCCTACTAATTATGCATTATTTTTGCTATGGTTGCCAGGTCTCAAGACTGGGCCCAGAGCTGCAGGATTTTAACCTCCATCCAAGGATCTCCTGGGTGATCTCAGGATGGTGACTCCATTGCGAGGAATCACCCATTTCCCACTAAATCCTTTCCAAACATACACACCCTGCATTCCTAAATCGCCTTCTTTTCCCATTCCCCCCCCCCCATGGGAAGTAAGAAGTAATTTCTCCATGGCTGTCATAAAATCTATACACTGCTTGATTGTAAAGATGAACACCTGAAAGCAGTTTACAAAGAGAATAGAACAATAAAATGATCAGTAAAAAACAGGGAAAACAACTCTTTAAAGCATTCAGAAGGTAAAATCCAATGCCCTTTTAAAACATGTTGGGGAGGGGGGGTTATTGGTTTCTTGTTTTTAAATTTTTATTATGCATTTTGTGTTTTTATATTGTTATTTTATCTTCTGAACTGCTTTGATACCTGCAGGTATAGGGCAGTATACCAAACAAACAAACAAATAAACTAAAGCAGATTAAAACATACTTCAACATTCTACATGTCTGGGTAGGCTTGTCTAAACAAAAATGGTTTTTTTGGTTTTTTTGCATTTGATAAAGTGGCGAATAGATCGTGTTAAATTAAAATAAAGACGGTTGATCTGCATAGAAATAAAACATGAAACATTGGGTTTTGCCTTATAAGCGTGTGGCATCTATTTCCCTAGAACAGATGGTCTCTCCAAATGAACTGGGCATCTAGAGAAGAGCGTGTTGTTGCTGTTTTAATAGAGATGCATATTTGTTCAGCATATGTTTAGAACTGCACACCATGCCGCAATTCCCTCGTAACGGGCTTGTTTCTCTCCTTTACGCTTTCTTGATGGTCTCCTCGACAGAATAAACTTCATTTTGCCCTTTTAAAAATGCCCGTCTCCGTTCCCTCAGATGCTGGGTTAAAAGGAGCAGAGAGCCAAGGTATTGGAGGGGACAATGGCTTTGTGTGTGTGGAGGGAGATGTTGCAAGGTTTAGTATAGGTTACCAGTCTGAGGTAAACATCAACTGTCCTTCTCTGTGGATGGCTGCCAAGTGGAAGGGATTTTACAGGCCTGGCGAGAACTTTATCCTCTTCTTGGACAGTTCCCAAAGGCGGAGGATACAAAGGCAGAAAAACAACTACAACAGAGTCTCTCTTTTTCTGCCATTAATGCACATTTATTTGTTCAACTTATGCCCCACCCCTATACTGAGTCAAGCCTTTCATCAATAAAGATGGACCAATCTGTTTCTCTCAGTTACTCATTTTTCCAATCTTATGGGAGGAATTCGACGCAGCACTATGGGCATGCTTCTGTCATTGCAAGCATTTCGGCTTGCTGGTAGGAAAAATACCCTGTTCCCCAAATGCTGCTCTGGAAGGTCTTCTGCCTATTTGGGGAGGCTATTTGGGGAGATATAGGGGTCCCACAGAGGGAGGAGATGGGGGGAAGTCCCATTGCGCTAGTGGAAGCCATTGCACTGGCTTCTACTAGCGGGACACATGTATCAACTCCCAACTTTGCTTTCGTTCTCTGCATTTCCACACCAGTTTCCATTCATCAACATTTTATGCAAATTTCTCTCAATATAATCATGCTTAGTATGGATTTTTATCTGGCAAGCACATTTATTTCTCCAGTATAATGAATGTTGTTGTTATTTTTCACAAATATATGCATTTCATCTACATTTCACCACAGTATGTATGCATTTGTGTACATATTGGCTGGAGAACTGTGTTGGAAGATTCCGAGAAGTGCAAATTTGGAAAGAGGGCTGCGTTTTGGTTCACACATTGTTTTGGAAAGAGCCTATCGTGCAGCTTTGCTCCACGTACGAACTTTGCATGAAATACGAACTTTGTAGGGAATACGAACCGAATCGAATTGCTCCATGATCCGTAGCTGTCAGGCACATGGCAGGCTGCCTGCCCACACTTTTAGGAAAACTCATCCAAGGACATCATGGGGTGGTCACACTGTGAAGACACCCAGGGAGGCTGCCAAATCAAGTGACTTGTCGAATTAAAGGACCCCCCCATAAATAGTCCCTTGGTCCCCTCAAAAGGAAGGTAAGTGCAACCAAAAGCTTGCAAGCCCCCCACAAGAATTTCACCTCAATGTTCCCTCTCCTTTTGATAATTACCGGTAATTAATGGAGAACAGTTGGGGGGGGGGAACACTCCACAGAAAACATTTTCAGCACAGCATCAAACCCAATGACCCCTGTGAGATCCAAGTTTTCATTCGTTCCAAAACAAATGCACACTTTCTGCCAGCGTTTGTTTGGAAGGAGTTGTTCCCTGACCTTGTGAAGCCCCAGAAACCTCACTGCCATGGCCAAAATTCTGTATTATTACTATTACTACTCCTCCTCTCCAGATTTCATTGAGGAATTCAGGTGGAAGAATGGACAGTGTAGAGATTACACCTCAGTCTTGTTCCTTGAAGTTCCTGCTGTGCAATTTCCCTGCCATGTATTATATGCTTGCTTTGCACCCTCCTGGAAAACAGAAGGTTGATCAACCTGTTCCGGACTCTCCTATTGAGTGTCAAGAATCAAGATGCCCCCCAGGCTTGCCAGTGATTCAAGTAACCACCAGCAGCACACTGCACTAGAGAGCCTGGAGATTTCTGCCTGTTGGAACCAACACACTCACTGTATGTCCTTTCCACATTATTCTCTCCCACTAAATAAACCTGTCCTTTCCATTTCATAGCTCCCACTATATAGGATGGAAGTGGTGGGGATTACTTTGGAGATGAGTCGCACATATGCAAGATCTTCTTGCGCTTACACGCCAATTGGTAACTTGCACCAGATCATGCAATCAGCCTCCTTAGGTTTTGTGTTGGAGGAGGGATGTCTCACGACTGTATTGATACCCCTGAAGGACTAGTCTGAGGGTCCTTGTAGGGTCCTTTATGTTTCTAACAGAAGTCACTCAGAAGTTTCTGGGAAGCCCCAAGCCAGTAGTGAAGGAAACAGAAGTCTGTTTGCAGTGTGTCTGATATCCAACGGTACTCTGCCTTTGAAGATAGAAGCCATGACGTCAAATTTCAGCAGTGCTCTGTGTTATCCCAAAATTCAGTGCTCCCCTGATAGTAGGAGTGTATGCACCAAACGAGGGAAAATCCGAGTTTTTTAAGAAGCTGCATGAGACACTGAATGAATATTTGGAATACAGTGTGATTTTGATGGGAGATATGAATGGAGTTGTTTCAACAAATATGGACAAGGCGCAACGACAGGTGGTCACCAAGGATGGTAGACTACCGAAAACCTTTTTTGATTTGACTGATAACCTGGACTTGATTGACATCTGGAGAACCAAAAACCCGTTAGGAAGAGAGGGAACCTTCTATTCTGAAGCTAAAATGACTTGGACACGAATCGACCAAATATGGATCACCCGAGGACTGGCACCAAATATAAAAAAGGTGGAAATCTGCCCAAAAACTTGCTCCGACCATAATGCAGTAAAGATGGGAATGAACTTACTACCAACTGGTTCTTTCAGATGGAGAATGAACGACTCTCTCTTCAGGGATGAGGAAGTGAACAAAAAGGCCCAGAAAACTTTGAAAGACTATTTCGAGATAAATTTGAACACGACGGTGGAGAAAAGAATCGTATGGGATGCAAGTAAAGCTGTTATGAGAGGGTTCTTGATACAACAAAATACGCTTAAAAAGAGATTACAAAAGGAAAGAAGGGAAAAGATCTTGGAAAAGATCAATGAAGGAGAAAAGAGATTGAGATTAAAGCCAAATTCAAAGGAAACTCTAAGAGAGATTAAACTATATCAAGTGGAATATATGCAAATGGTAAATCAAGAGATTGAGTGGAAGATCAGACAAATGAGACAGAGAACTTTTGAATCTGCAAACAAGTGTGGGAAATTATTGGCTTGGCAAATTAAGAAGAGACAAAAGTTGAATACAATAACAAATCTAGAAGTGGAAGGAAAAACTATTCAGAACCCTACAGAAATAAGGACCGCTTTTCAAAAATATTTTAAACAGCTTTATTCTCAACAACCCCAGAAGGAAGTAGACATAGAGAAATTCTTGAAAGCGAATGGGCTACCGAAAATATCTCAAGAGAATAGATTGAAATTGAATTATAGCATAACAGACCAAGAGGTCGAGAGTGCCATTCAGAATATGCAACTGGGCAAGTCTCCAGGACCCGATGGACTGACTGCTAGATATTATAAAGCACTGAAAGACTGGCTAATTCAGCCATTGAAAGAAGTTTGTAACAAAATACTTCAGGGGGAGAAGGCACCAGATACGTGGAAAGAAGCTTTTGTTACACTTATACCAAAGGTAGAGACTCAGAAACACCAACTCAAAGACTACCGCCCAATATCATTACTTAATGTGGATTACAAAATTTTTGCAGATATTCTGGCTAGAAGATTCAAGAAGGTTTTAACAGAGGAGATTCATAAGGACCAAGCAGGCTTTCTCCCAGGAAGACATTTATCAGATAATGTAAGGAATATAATAGACATTCTGGAATTTTTACAAGAAAAAATAAATACTAAGGCGGTTCTAATATTTGTGGATGCGGAGAAGGCCTTCGATAATATTTCTTGGAGTTTTATGAAGAAAAATCTCCAAAGTATGGGGGTAGGTCAGGAATTTGAAAATGGTATAGGTGCAATCTATTCTGAACAAAAAGCTAAGTTAATTGTAAACAGTGTAATCACTGAGGAGTTCAGAATAGAGAAAGGTACGCGACAAGGTTGCCCAATTTCTCCTTTGCTGTTTATATCAGTCCTGGAGGTGTTGCTGAATATGATTAGAAAGGACCAATTGGTCAGAGGGATTCAGGTCGGAGCTAAACAATATAAATTAAGAGCATTTGCAGATGACCTAGTTCTGACATTACAGGAGCCAGAATCCAGTGTGAAAAGAGCCTTAGAACTGATCCAAGAGTTTGGTCGACTGGCAGGGTTTAAATTGAACAAAACAAAAACCAAAGTTTTGACAAAGAATCTAACAGAAATTGAGAAAGAAAGATTTCAGAATGAGACAGGATTGGCAGTAGTGAAAAAAGTGAAATATTTGGGTATTACTATGACTGCGAAAAATGGAAATTTATATAAAGACAATTATGAGAAAAGTTGGTCGGAGATAAAGAAAGATCTAGATATATGGTCTAATTTGAAACTCTCCTTAATGGGTCGTATTGCTGTGATAAAGATGAATGTATTGCCAAGAATGTTGTTTTTGTTTCAGACACTGCAAATTATAGATAAGATTGATTGTTTCAAGAGGTGGCAAAGAGATATATCCAGATTTGTCTGGCAGGGCAAAAAGCCAAGGATAAAATTTAAAATATTGACCGACGCAAAAGAAAGAGGGGGCTTTGCCCTGCCAGACCTGAAACTTTATTATGAGGCGGCAGCCTTTTGTTGGTTAAAAGAATGGCTACTTCTTGAAAACACTGACATGTTGGATCTAGAAGGATTTAACAATGTTTTTGGTTGGCATGCATATCTATGGTATGACAAGGTTAAAGTGCATAGAATGTTTAAAATCCACACTGTTAGGAATGCATTGTTTAAAGTTTGGATGAGGTATAAAGACTTGCTTGAAACCAAGACCCCAAGGTGGTTGTCCCCAATGGAAGCAAAAGCACTAAAAAAGCTCAATATGGAGGCAAACTGGCCAAAATATTGGGAGATTTTAGAACAAGATGGAGACAAATTGAAACTACAGAGTTTTGATAAATTAAAAAGTAAAGTCCGAGATTGGCTCCATTATCATCAAATAATGGAAGCATTTAAAATGGATAGAAAAATTGGCTTCCAGGTGGAAAAATCAAAATTGGAGACAGAATTGTTAGAACCCAAAACTAAGATTTTGTCAAGAATGTATAACTTGCTACTAAAATGGAATACACAGGATGAGGAAGTGAAATCAGTGATGATTAAATGGGCACAAGACTTGGGCCATAATATAATGTTTGCTGACTGGGAACGGTTATGGACCACCGGTATAAAATTTACGGCATCTAATGCCCTAAGAGAGAATGTAATGAAAATGATATATAGGTGGTACATGACACCAGTCAAGCTTGCGAAAATTTACCATTTGCCCGATAATAAGTGTTGGAAATGTAAAGAAGTTGAAGGCACATTCTTTCACCTTTGGTGGACGTGCCCTAAGATTAAGGCATTCTGGGAGATGATTTATAATGAGCTGAAAAAAGTGTTTAAATACACATTTTCGAAGAAGCCAGAAGCCTTTCTCCTGGGCATGGTTGGCCAACAGGTGCACAAGAAAGATAGGATTTTCTTTATGTATGCTACAGCAGCAGCAAGAATACTTATTGCACAGTATTGGAAAACAGAAGAATTACCCACTCTGGAAGAATGGCAGATGAAAGTCATCGACTACATGGAATCAGCAGAAATGACCGGCAGGATTAGAGACCAGGGAGAAGAGACGGTGAGGGAAGATTGGAGGAAATTTAAAGACTATTTACAGAAATACTGCAAGATAACGAACATTTGAAGATATCGGACTGAAGGTGACTGGTTTTTAGCAAGAAAGGTGAACAGAAAAAGATCTAAAATCTAGACTGAAGGAAATATAATTATGGGATATGGATTTAAGATGATGAGAAATTTAAATTATGATAGAGGGAAAGAATTTGCAGACAGAACATTTGATTTGGAATACAGAGTAGGGAGGTTGGGGGAAGTCGCAGAAACAAGTAAATGCAAGGTCATTATGAAGATAAAAAGGGTATATTTTTTTTTTTAATTTTCTCTATTTTTATTGTTTATTACTGTTGTTTTTGTGTTTTATGTTTGTGTATTTTTTCTGTGTTATGTGTTGTTTATGTTGTTCTTTATTGTTTATGTAAAACTTAATAAATATTTATAAAAAAAAAAAAAAAAAAAAACCAAAATTCAGTGCTCCCCACCTCTTGCCTTCCATTGTTGCGGCCGCCCCTGCAGAGTCGCACTCCCTGAAATCCACCTCTGATGGAAACTGCATTTAGCTATTCTTCCAGGTGTAAGGGTATCCTTTCCCACAATGCCCCAACAGAACATCCCTCTGGGGGGTTATGGGTATCAAATCCAAGAGCAGTTCTGGGATGTGAAGAGGAGATTCATTTAGTTGGGAACAGCCTTTCTCTCCCCCACCCCCACTTTAATAAGTAAATAAAAATGAGCACTTACTGCAGCAAGGGGCAAGGCAACAGATGCTAGGTATTTGGGTTTTAGCAAAGTGCCTTGCTAAATCATAATTGAAAAATTAATTTGGAATGGGTGGGTGGGTGAAGAGTTGGCAGCGTGGTGGGCGATTGCCATACATTGCAAAAAGTAATGATGATGGCAAAGCAGCAGGCCCCTGTAGCCACAGGGACCGGGTTGAGATGTTCTGTTGCCTTGGTGCTAGCGACGGAAGAGCTGCCCCTTTCAGTTCACCACATTTTTCATTTTCCCAATCTGAAATTCAATTCTCCACATTCCCACAAAAATTTGCTTTTTTCCCTTCCTAATTTCTCCCTATTTTTGCATGCAGTTTTGAGTAATGTACACATTTTTGCAAGGCAATATTTCTTAATATGATGAGTTTCTCTGTGTTGTTTTCACTAATCTATGCATTTTTAGGCTCTCTTTACCCCAGCAAAGTTCATTTTCGTACACATTGCTTGGCTGGAAAACTGTGATGCAAAATTCAGAGATGTGTGAATTTCAATGGACAGCTGAGTTTTGGTTCACGTTTTGTCTTGAAAAACATGGATATGGTACCTTTGCCTTTAAATGCACACTGGATCAGATTCCCCCCCCCCCCTGCTTGGCACAGCACCATCCCAGAAGACTCTTCTCAGCCCAGGGAAGCCAGGCTGATCTTGGGCTTCTCCTTCCTGCCAGGCTCTTTGATCTCGGCAGCCTGGCGGTAGGTCCGTTGCCTAGAGTGAAGTAGCTGAAATGTGCATATCTCCAGAAGAAAAAAGAATATTAGAAATGCAGTCATAAATAACTGTTTGAACATGGCCGGGGCTGCATTCTGAAACCTAAAAAGGGATCATATTCTCCTGTATCTTAAAAAATTAATTAATAAATAAAAACATTATAAGGATACAGCTTTTTGAAACCAACAACAGACTGGTCTCAAAAATAAAATTTGTCTTCCTTATGCTGAGGAAGAGTGGTCACAGGTCTTTTTTTAGAGGACAGCCCTCTGTTTGTGAAGGCACTCTCTGTTTCAAGAGCTGTCTGGTCCAAGTCCAGTTTAACGGTGAAGAACCTGAAAAGGGAGAGCAACTGGGGTCTTGAATTGTCCATTGACATCTTCTATTAAAAGGGCTGTGCAATGCAACAACAGCAGCAAGAATACTTATCGCGAAGTATTGGAAGACACAAGATCTACCCACCCGGGAAGAATGGCAGATGAAGTTGATGGACTATATGGAACTGGCGGAAATGACTGGCAGAATCCGAGACCAGGGAGAAGAGTCGGTGGAAGAAGACTGGAAAAAGTTTAAAGACTATTTACAGAAATACTGTAAAATTAATGAATGTTAAAAGAATGTTGGAATGAAGTTATATGGCTTTAGTAGAAATGTTATAAGGATTTAAGTATAAATGGATTAATAGAATATTAAAGGAAAAATAAGGTTAGAATGTGTTAAGATAATTATAGGACAGAAAACAGCGGAAGATGGAAAGGAATTGCTGAAACAATTGACAGAAGTGGAATACAAAAAGGGAGGTGTGAGGAGGTCGGTGAAATAAGTGAATGAAAGATAAGATATTGAAATTGTTTGAGTGTTTTAAATTGTTTTTGTTTGGTTTTGTTAGTTTAATGTGTTAATGTTATGTAGTGTCTTTGTATTGTATTGTATTGTTCTTTTTTGTTTTTGTTTTGTTTTGTAGTGTTTAAATTGTTGGAAAAGTAATAAACATTATTTTTTTAAAAAAATAAATTAAAAGGGCTGTGCAATCCAAGTCTATCTTAAAGATAAGGAACCCTCAAGAAGCGAGAGCAGGAGAGGCCTTGAAGGTGGCCATCAACAGTTGACACCTTGACAGTAGATGGAGTCACCTGGGCACAGCCTCCCCCATTTCGGCACTGCAAATCCATGGAAGATTGGGCTCTTGAGGGCTGCTTGCCATGCTGCCTTACGTTCTGCTTCCACAGTCAGAGGAAGTATGCCTAGATGCTGGGGGGCTACAAGTGGGGAGAGAGCTCTTGTGCTCAGTTTCTGCTTGGGGGTTCCCCACAGGCACCTGGTTGGCCCCTGTGGTGAGAGCAGGATCCTGGACTAGGTAGGCCATTGGTCCAATCCGGAAGCCAGACACGCCTTAGGTTGCATGGATGTGGATGAAGAATTGCAGCCTCACTCTGCAGAAATGAATGGGGCCCAACACAGATTGCACTCAAAGCAAGGGATGAGGAAGCCGTGGGTCCTCCAGAGGTGGTTCAATTCCAGCCAGTCCTATCAGCCCCAGCCAGCATGGCCCAAATAAAGGATGGTAGGATTTCAGATTCAGTAACATCTGGAAGAACCATGATTTCTCCACCTCCGACATCGAAAACCATGTTTTTAAAAGTGGAATCTAAGCCTGCACTTAAAAGCTGAAACCCAATCGATTTCAAGAAAGGCTTGCATTTCTTTATTTCTGTATCCCACCCAGCGTCCAAGGAACTTTTCCTTTATGTGTTGACAGTCTAATGGGGGCGAGTTTAAGATGAGCCTCCTTGATTTTCCACTACTTGGTAGCTTTGTGCCGCGTCTTTGTTTTCGGTGCCAGAAAGCGCACTCTGTTCTGACTGCGAGTTGAGCTGGGACTGCAGAGCCAGCCGCCCATCCAACGAGCAGAGGACAAAAGACTGCTGGACTGTGAGTTGTGAGTGTTTCGTAAGGTGCCTAGAAAACCATAAATCTTCTGGATAACTATGTAAATAAAATAGCTAAAATCTGGGGGCAGGGAGAGGCAGCAGGATGGACTTTGGTAATATGGCACCCTGAGCAAGGACAAAATTTGCCCCCCTCCCTCCAAAAAAAAAACAACCCTTGGAGAAAGGAGTCTGGTATCCTCTCTGATCCCCTTGTAATTCAGGCAGTAGACTAGTCTAGGATGTACATTGTGCCCCAGACAGGAGCCGATAGCTGTGTTTTGAGCGGATGGAAGGAGAGAAGCTTCTCAGAGCTTTGCAAACAAAGCTGAATCTTCTTCCTGCTTTCGTCATCTAGAAATACAAATATTTCCTGGCAAGCAGAGGAGTGGGGTGCAGAATAATGTGAGTTTGCGACAGTGGGCAAATGATTGGGAAATGCCTCAAATGAAAATCCGGAAATCTGTTTCAACTTCCTAATATTGCATGTGAAGGGGGGGGGGGGCGCTCTGACAATGGTTGCTTGGGTTGTGTTCACATTCCAGTTTGCTGTGTACTCACTGCATTTCCAAGTTTGCACCATGTTACCCCAAATGCATCTTGTTTGACGCACTGCTTCTCAAACACCAATCTCAAACACCAATCAGGGTCCTTAAGACATTCCTATTTTGCCTCTAGCCAAGATGTGAACACCTTTGCATAGGTTAAATGCATCCTTGCCTCATTAATGCCCTTCAGTGTGTGCACAGACAGAAACAAATCTAACATGATTGAAGCCAATATTTACCCAATATTACCCCAATTATGCCAATTATACAAACACCAATTAATATCAAATTAATTACAATTAATTACAAATTTGTACAATTTAATTAAAGTGGTTTCCAACACTCCTTGATCAATACATTCCACCAGTTCTTATATTACTGCGGTTCATATTATTATTAACTTCTAATTACATTTCAACTGATATATTAATCATTTGAATAACAGCTGCATTGGGGGCTATTTCTCTATTATTTAACCTTTCATGGGATTTCAAATGAGGAGCTCTAATTGTTTTGTCCTTTTAGTCCCACATCCTTTTCTCACACGGGCCAAGGTGAATATTCAAAAGATGTGGGTATACTGCATACAAAAACCAGCTAAGTCAGGGCCGGCCCACCCATGAGACAAGGTGAGGCGACAGCCTCAGGCGGCAAGATCCAGAGGGGCAGCAGATGCAAGGAATGTCTGCCGCTTTATGGTTCGCCTCAAAATGTCTAGAGACGGCCCTAAGTATTTCGCTCAGTAAAACTTCCATGTGATAGGAAGAGCTGGTTCACTCATACTTGGTCACAGGAGTGATCTGCATGTGCAAGTTCATCACTTGAGAACTAAGCCACTGGTTGATCTTGAATGGGCTATCATAGGCAAAACTACACAGGCTAATAAAACTGTTTACAAGAGGAAGCATGCAAGTTCGAATTTTGCATTGCTTTGAACCAGGAGATAAGAATGAAAGAAGATGAGCTTGGCAATTGGCAAAGGCCCATCTGGTCCTCTGTCCTGTTCTCGCAGTGGCCAGCCCTTACGGGATGCTCAATCAGTGGCTTAGCTGACATGGCGAAGATAAGAGGTATCGTTCTTTATTTGGGACAGGCAGGGCAAAGCTTTGCCATCCTCTTCATCCTAAAAGCCAGATCCCCTTCATCCTAAAAGCCAGATCACCAAGAGCCTCAGGAGTGAGACCCGTGAAGCCAAATCTCCTGCTCTTTGCAAAATTGTGCGCTGCAGTGCAACAGCTACAAGATTTGCATGGCTTCCCTGGTTCAAATAACACTTTTGCAGGACCCCCCTCAAGGACCGGGCTCTCCCTTCTCTGGATTCTATCCTTTTTCTGGATGCAAACAGTTTTATATTTCCAGAAAGAATGAAAGAAAACTGGGTGCGGTTTTTTAAAAAGAAACCTAATGAGGTGCAGCAGGAGAAGGAAGTGCTAAAATATGAGTGCAGGAGGAGGGTGGTGAATATCGGGAACCACAGGCTACAGGACAAGGAGGAAGAAAAATGGAATGCGACCCGTGTGGTTTTATAAATGATGGGTTCCAAAAAACATGGGAACGATAGCTTTGCAATGCAGGGGTTGTAGGGAACAGTTCAAAACTGCTGAGAAAAATCTGGAGCATTAACACACATGCGGAATTCTCCAGTCTGTGCAACTTCTTCATTGCTTCTTACAGATTGGCGCTACTGCTAGATTCTCAACTATGGTTTGCCATATTTGCCACACGTCCCTCCAGAGCTGCAGAGGGGGATACAAGAACCAATTGCACTCCAAAATATGAATCTTTCAGCTCTGACTAAACAGGCCCAAGGACTAGGGAACTGCCCTACTTATATAGCTTGAGCATGGTAAAGGTAAAGGGACCCCTGATCGTTAAGTCCAGTCATGGCCGACTCTGGGGTTGCGACGCTCATCTCGCTTTACTGGCCGAGGGAGCCGGCGCTTGTCCGCAGACTGCTTCCAGGTCATGTGGCCAGCATGACTAAGCCGCTTCTGGCGAACCAGAGCAGCGCACGGAACCCCATTTACCTTCCCGCCGGAGTGGTACCTATTTATCTACTTGCACTTTGATGTGCTTTCGAATTGCTAGGTTTGATCATACTCAGAAGCAAAGCTCACTGAATTCAATGATATTTCCCCTAAGTAAATATGCATAAAAGTGCAGCCCTGGGGAGTTTTCACATACTGAGAACTGGGGCCGAGCCGCACATTCTCCAGTTCCACTTTTCAGGCCAAAAATAGCTATTTTGGTGGGGCAGAAATACATCTCTGAAAAACACTTTGATGGTGTGAACATTCGCTTTAAATCCTGTTTGGTCCCCCCCCCCCCCGGCTTTTGCTGCTTCAGCACCATTTTCCCCTTCGCTGGCGCTTCCTGGATTAGTCATAGTGGCAGGTCCCAGCCAATCAGGGAGCCCATAAGGAACGAGACGGTTCCACAACAACGGTCAGATTGGGTTGCGGAATTCCATCACTGAGAGCAGATGAAGCCCGAGTGAAGGAAAGAGAAGGCAAAGGAAATAAGGTCTACCAAAAAAATAGTCGCTGAAAATAAAAACGTTTCCAAAAGTTGTGAATAGTTTAGGCTCAGTTCTAGTAAAAGCGCATGGCAGAGGCGCGGGAGTTGCAATTACTAGATTTGCAATTGAACATTTAAAAGTTGGGATGGTGTCCTATGCCCAAATAGGAGCAAGACCAAATGAATTCCGTGGAAAATGTACTTCCCGATTCATAAAACCTCTCTCCCATTTCCTATTATGCATTAACAAGTTGCACAGAAGTATCATGAGAGGAACACAAAATAAGATTTCGATGCCATGCATGAAAACACTTACAGGTTGTACCCAGACTAGCAGCTCCCCCAGATCCAACATGCGTGGGAGGAAAGGAGGTTGCAAAAAATAGGGCTGAGCCAATACGGAGGTTTGTGCCAATGTCCCCTACTCAGTTCCATCTCTCACCTCCCGTGGTTTTGCTGTTGGCTATCATTTCTGCCTTTCAGTTCAACTCAGAGAACTTATAAAGAGATTCCCCCAGAAATTCCCCCAAGTTAAACCAAGAAGGCAAGCAGCATGGAAGGTGGAGAAGTCCAAACCCACAAAACGATAATGGAATGAAACAGGGGAGATTCGGAGCAGATTAATTTCAGAAGTGGCTTGTGTACGGTTGCTGCAGTTTGCATCAGTGCCCCCACTCCACCTCCCACTGGCTCAAGAGATCATTTGGCAGTAGGTTTTTCTAGACTGCCGTCCAGAAGGAATCCATGTCAGATGTCCAGATGCTCAGCAGGGATGGCTGAGCATTTGCAATGATTAAATCGTAACACCAGAAGGACTCCTGGTGCAATCATGTGCAGATTTCTTACTGTTCTGGGATTGAATGAATGCACGCATATGAGGGAGGAAAAGAAGAAGGCGACATGAACTGAAACTTGTGTGCGACTACTCCTGCACATTGTCCGGAACCACATCCAGGAAGCGAAATATAGCCTCGGGGGCTATCTGATTCCATGGTCAGAGGCAGTAATACTTCTGAGTATCAGCTGGTGGAAGCTACAAGAAGGAAGAGTGCTCTTGAGCTTGGGTCCTGCTTTTTGGGTTTCCCACAGCTATTTGGTTGGCCATTGTGTGAAAAGAATGCTGAATTAGATTCAGCTAGAATTGATGCTTTTGAATTATGGTGCTGGAGGAGACTCTTGAGAGTCCCATGGACTGCAAGAAGATCAAACCTCTCCATTCTTAAGGAAATCAGCCCTGAGTGCTCACTGGAAGGACAGATCCTGAAGCTGAGGCTCCAATACTTTGGCCACCTCATGAGAAGAGAAGACTCCCTGGAAAAGACCCTGATGTTGGGAAAGATGGAGGGCACAAGGAGAAGGGGATGACAGAGGATGAGATGGTTGGACAGTGTTTTCCAAGCTACCAGCATGAGTTTGACCAAACTGTGGGAGGCAGTGGAAGACAGAAGTGCCTGGTGTGCTCTGGTCCAGGGGGTCACGAAGAGTCGGACACGACTAAATGGCTAAACAACAACAAGCTCTTCTTGCATTCATATATTTTTGCACCAAGCGAAGCCTAATCTAATTAAGGCTGCAAAACTAACCTAGGGGAAAGTATACCTAGGATGGTCAGAATTCTGAGTTAACATAAATTGGATGGGTTGGGGGCATAATATTCAACTCTCAGATTGGGAAAGCTTATGGAAAACTGATTTGAAACTTTTGGTTTGTAGTATGCTGAAAGAAAATTATACGAAAATGATGTACCAGTGGTATTTGGCTCCTAGTAAGTTAGCAAAAATGTATAAGACAGGTATAAATATCTGCTGGAAATTTAAAGAAAAAGAAGGTACCTTTTATCATATGGGGTGGATGTGTCAGGTAGTAAAAGCATTCTGGGAAATGATATACAGTGGTGCCTCGCAAGACGAAATTAATTCGTTCTGCGAGTTTTTTCGTTCTGCGAGTTTTTTCGTCTTGCGAAGCACCACTGTGTATTGATGGTTTCCCATAGGAATGCATTGGCGGTTTTAAAAAAAAGGCGCAAGATGTTGCGTCTTGCGAAGCAAGCCCATAGGGAAATCCGTCTTGCGAAGCAACTCAGAAAACGAAAAACTCTTTCGTCTTGCGAGTTTTTCGTCTTCCGAGGCATTCGTCTTGCGAGGTACCACTGTATAATGAATTGGGGGGAAAATGTTTAAAATAACTTTATTTAAAAAACCAGAAGTTTTTTATTGGGAATCATAGGTACTGATATTCCAAAGGAGCAGAAAATACTTTTTATGTATGTGACGACAGCCGCATGGATGTTGTTAGCCCAGAGATGGAAAAAAGATACCAGAATGCTTTTACTACCTACCCTACCAGAGAAGAATGGCAAATTAAGCTGTTGGACTATGCTGAAATGGCAAAACTGACCAGAAAGCTCAGGAATCAGGAAGAGCAAAACTTTAACAAAGAATGGGGGGAAATTATAAGTTACCTAGGAGAGCACTGTAAGCAGATGAAAACATTAGCAGGATTGCAATAACACTTGTAATGTAACAAATATTATGGAGAAAATGGCATAACATAAAATATGGATTACTGAATAATATGCAGTTGAAAGGGTGAACAATAGGACCCATAGAGAAGGTGGGAGGTCCAGAGATTCGGAGGAATCTTTAAATATGGATATGTATGGTAGTGTTGTTATATCTATCTTCTATCTATTTATCATCTATCCTTGTAAAACCAAATAAAAATTGTGTGTGTGTGTGTGTGTGTGTGTGTGTGTATCTCAAAACAACAACAACACATAAATTGGATGAAACATTGGCTTCTTTCAGCAGGCTTTTCTTACATTCTTATGAAGAATGGAGAATTGGTAAGACACCAGGTGTATGCCATTCTGGAAACAAACAAATAATAATAAAAAATAATAATTTTTTAATTATACCCCGCCCTTCCTGGTTCAGGAAACCAGGCTCAGGGTGGCTAACAAGAAGTTTAAAGCACTTAATTGATGCTACAAAAAACCAGCATAAAATACAGTATAAAGCGTAAATAACAATAAAATCAAAAATCAATTTAGGGGGGAAAGGAGAAATCTGGATGGGAAGGATTTTGTCATCATCCATCGATGCAACAATATACCTTGTATTTCTTAATCTGGGAGTTATGTGGCGCTTAGAAATGAAGGCGCAGTTATAGCTTTCTGCTCTCGAGACACTGACACCATCTCTCCAGCGCAGACATTTGCACTGCCATTGCACCTTGCTCCTTCCCCCGCCAAACTTTTTTTTCCATTAGTCATGATTTAATGAGTAATGAAAATTAGTTATAAAATACAGCTCATTATATTGCATTTTACAGAAGATATTAGTTTTGGATAAGTTTGGAGCCGAAAAGAGGAAATTAAAATATCCACCGACTGGGGGAATAGAGCTCAGTACTGCAGAAAAAAAGCACACAACACCATTAAACTACATCATTGGGGAGGCGAGGGGCTTTATCTAACCAGTGTGCCATGAGAGAACCAGCACTGTGCTTTGAGAAATAGCATCACAGAAGGCTTCTCTGACTCCCAAGGAGCTGTCAGTTGCATCCCTGTATGGCATACTGCTCTTCAGCCTCTGCCAAGGGCAGGTAATTCCTTCCCATATTAGAACTGAAACATGACTTTCAAAAGAGAATTCTAAGCCTGCAGAGGAGGTTGCATGTTGTGCCTCTGAATGAGTCACTGCTGTGGCCACACCACTTTCCTATTGGCCCAATTCACTGGTGGCAGACAGTACTGCCCTGGCTCTGCATTGGGCAGTGGACTGGATCATTAGATCACTTAGAATCACAGAATTGTAGAGCTGAAAGGGACCCCAAAGGTGCAGGAATCTCAACCAAAGCATCCATGAGAGATGGCCATCCAACCTCTGCTTAAAAACCTCCAAGGAAGGAGAGTCCACAACCTCCCTAGGGAGTCTATTCCACTGTCAAACAGCTCTTACTATCAGAAAGTTCTTCCTGATGTTTAGCCAAAATCTCCATTCTCACAACTTGAAGCCATTGGTTCGGGTCCTACCTTCTGGAGCTGGAGAAAACAAGCTTGCTCCATGAAAGTTTGGACAGGGGAGGGTTAATGGATCCAGAAGCAACTGCTGACAACTACGTAAATAGGCCTATCAGAGTTGCCAAGTTCCTTACTTTTATTAGGGAGATTGGTATATTGCTCTCAATAGCTGGCCTTATAAATGGCTAGAAAAATCCTGGGAGAAGCTACCTCTCTCCCTGCCCCTCACCCCAGTTAAGAATGAATGAATGAATTTTATTATTACGGTCACAGACCAGTTCCGGCTCACTTACAATATCAGAAAAATCATAAAACTCAACAGGGATACATTGAATAGCAATTGTGTTTAACAGAGACAATTCAGATATAACAGCAGTTAAAAATATACATTAAATCTTGATCACTAAAATATAACCTAAAATTATCATTTAAAACCTTAATCATTTTGATAGTACAGCTTGTTCCCTAAGTTTTATGGCAGTCACACAGAATTTGGCCACCCTTAGCGTGATCTCTAGATCCTTGTCCTCTACCAGGAGTTTTAGACATTGGAGTTTGTACCCATTTGGAGATTTTTGTATAACAGGAGTGATAAATACCGAGTGTATATCCCCGTAGAAACGGCAGCGTAACAAGACATGAGAGACAGTTTCTACTTCCATCACGCTGCAGGGGCAGACTCGTTACACGTATGGTTTACCCTTGAATCTGCCCTGCAACAAGGCAGATGGCAGCACGTTGAATCTAGTGAGGGTAAATGACCATCTGTATTTGGGTATTTGTAATTTTGACAAATAATTGGCTGGGTTAAGGATGATGTACCCTGCATGTGGGTTGGGGGGGACTCCAACATGAAGGGCCATCCATTCTTTCTTTCTTTCTTTTTTTAAATTAATTTTTATTCAGTTTCCAATATACATTCCATCCATATTTAACATTCGCCTTGTACATAGACATCTTTTGGACTTCCCTCAGCCTATCTGACAATTCTCCATATTGTCACTACTACTCACATTTCTTAAATTTATATTGCACTTTACCAGTCTTAATCTTATCATATCATTCAAGCAACATTTCAATCGATCTTTTTCACAAAGCTTCTTGAAAGCCAACAAGCATTAGTTGCTCCTCACATACATTTTTGATATATTCTATAAATTTATTCCAGTCCTCGGAAAATCTCTGATCGCGTTGGTTTCGTATTTTTCCAGTCAATTTGTCCATCTCTGCATATTCCATCAGCTTCATTCTCCATTCTTCCCTAGTCGGCATTTCTTCCTGTTTCCATTTCTGGGCCATCAAAATTCTTGCTGCTGTCACTGCATACCTAAATAATTTCACATCATTCTTTCTAATATCATTCCCTAGTATTCCTAATAGAAATGCTTCTGGTTTCTTAATAAAAGTATATTTCAACATTTTTTTCATCTCGTTATAAATCATTTCCCAGAAGCATTTCACTTTCTTACATTCCCACCACATATGATAAAATGTTCCCTCTTTTTCTTTACATTTCCAACATTTGTTGCTAAGTTTATACATCTTACCAAGTTTCACTGGTGTTACATACCATCTATACATCATTTTCATTACATTTTCTTTTATTGTAGTGCATGCAGTGAATTTCATTCCTTCTTTCCACAGTTTTATCCATTGATCAAATTGTATATTATATCCAAAATCTTTGGCCCACTGAATCATAACCGAGGGCCATCCATTCTTTCACTTGGTCCATGACTTCTAGGCATGAGCCCAAGATATTTTTCTTTCCCTGAAAGAAAATGTTGATTGGGTTTTCTTTGGATTGTTTGTTTGTTCCAATTCAGCACTAAACAGTGTGGTTTTCCCCAGGGATAGTGGTGGGACAAAAGAAAGGCTTATGGGACCCATGCCTAAAAGTCATGGACCAAAGGGAAGAAATCGTGGGACAAAGGGAAGCTTGGATGAGCCCAGAGCTGAGTTTGTGCTATGAGCATCTTAGGGTGTTAGCTGCCTCCCTGCACCTCTGGAATTGGAGCAGCAAACTCTGGCTTTTCATCTGAGCCGCCACCTACATGCAACCTGTAGATCTGTAAATAAGCACAAGTATTGCTGAACTTCGGTAAACCTCCAGGGACCTCCTCCAGGGAAAGCAAAGCCTGGAACCTCTCACTGCTTGGAGAAGTCGAGTGGGTGTTGTAACAATTGAGATCGCCTGCTTTGTCTCCTTCCTGTTAGGGGTGGTATTTTTTGTGGGTGGGAATTCTTAGATTTGGATAACAACAACAACAACAACAACAATTTATTATTTGTACCCCAGCCACTCTGGGCGGCTTCCAACAAAGATGAAAAATACACTAAAATGTCACATATTAAAAACTTCCCTGAACAGGGCTGCCTTCAGATGTCTTCTGAATGTCAGGTAATTGTTTATCGCTTTGACATCTGATGGGAGGGCGTTCCACAGGGCGGGCGCCACTACCGAGAAGGCCCTCTGCCTGGTTCCCTGTAACTTGGCCTCTCGCAGTGAGGGAACCGCCAGAAGGCCCTCGGAGCTGGACCTCAGTGTCCGGGCTGAACGATGGGGATGGAGACACTCCTTCAGGTATACTGGACCGAGGCCGTTTAGGGTAGAAAGGGGATGTCTTGGGGATGTAAGAACGATGCCTGCTTCCATTTTCAACCATGTAGGAAGATGTTCACCAGCTATCTGGAGCTTGGGAAGTCTTAAGCTAACTGCTGGCCTTCTCTGAAGAAGGTCTTTTCCCAAGGGTGAGGGTGGGGGAGACCCTGCTTTCTCTGGGGGCTCATCCTGACTTCCTTTTGTGCCACATTTCTAAGCGCAGGTCCTCATTTTAAAGAGCCATGTCTGTCCATTTTGTTCTTGTCCTGGCACTTTCCCCGGGGAAACTGCATTTTACCGCTGAATTGGAACAAATGAAAATAGGGTTTTCTGTGGACTGCTGTTTGCTCTGACTTAGCAGTGAAATGCATGTTTCTTGCTGGGACGAAAAGCAAAGCAGAACAGCTTGGACATAGAACATTCAAGTGTGGGCCTCTAGTTATGGTGCTAAAGGAAACCTGGATGAGTCCTTAATGCTGCCCCTTTGCTAAGCATGCTCAGTAAGACCCCATAACATGAGCAGGAAAAGCTACTCTTTTTTTTGCACCAGGAAATTCATCTGACAGCTCTCTGCAACTTATTTCAAAGGGATTTTCTATCCCTCCCTGCTTCCCCGCCCCCCTTTACATCTCTAGATCTTGCGCTTAGGAGCTGTTCCTTTTTATCTGCCTTTCATCCAGAATAGATAAAGTCATGGAGAATTAGGGCTATGCGACAGCTAAATAGCTCCACTGTTTAGGAACAGAGAATGGTTATAACTCAGTGCTAGAGCCCATGTCTTGCATGGGAAAAGGTCCTTCTTTCCTTTGGCTCCAAATGTTACGACTAGAACAGTGGGTAGACCTCTAAGATTCTAAGTTTTAGGTCCAACCTTCCAAGTGGAAGAAATACCTTCTTTACCTGAGAGCCTGGCGAGTCATTGTCATTCATTGTAGACAACATCAGGATAGATGAGACAATGGTCTAACTAGATATGAGACAGCTACCCACATTCCTCTGGGTACAGAAGCATAAAATCTCCAAATTCTGGGAACAAAGAACACAAGAACTCCATCTTCTGCTTGCCATTTTCCAATGGAAACCCAATGATAGACTGGATTGGTGCAAGAAAAACTGCAGTCCTCCAGTCGTTGTTGGCCTCCAACCTGCATAAGCTCCAACCAGCATGGCCAATGACCAGTGGTGGTGGAAGTTGTAGAACAACATGATCTGGACAGATTCCTCACCTCTGGACTGCCAGGACACCTTCTGAGAAGGGAGGAGATGTACCCACCTAAACATCATGCCTACTTGCAGGCTGGACATGCTTGTTGGAATAGGCCTTATGGCGAGTAAGTGCCATGCCGTGACTCGACTTTAAAGCTTGGTGGGTTGGCATGGGAAACTCGTTGGAACACCTCATCTCCTGTGTAGTCTTGCCACCAATCTTGGACTTGTGAACTTTGGCCCTGGCTCCTAGACCAAGCGCATCCCCAGTAGCCCTTCATTTTGTGAAGAGCTCTGGGGTTCAATTAGCTCCTTTCCTTTTTTTTTTATAGGAACAAATTTATTGAGAATGATTATTCCCTCAGCTTGTTTTGAATGAACATTTTATGTTGTTTCCCCCTTCTTTAAACCTACCAAAATAACCTTAACTCAGAGTCACATCTGCTGAGGTAACTAACAGCTTGACCAAGTTATTTCAGATGGTCTGGAAGAACATCTGCTGTGGGTCCATAAGGCAAAGGGACGTTGAAGTTTATATTCTACCAGCAAAGGTTCCCCATGCACGCTCACTATCCAAGCGTTGAATCCAGGAAACGGGACACAGGGATTTGTAGACCCTGTGGTACCAGTCACACACCTTGATGTCCTTGCCGTTGGCTCTTACGGTCTTCACACAGCGGTAATAATCCAGGTAGTTCTGATAGCAGTTATTAGCTCCTTTCCTGATGCTGTGTCTGTACTGTTCCTCTACAAACATAAGAACCTTAGAAGAGCCTGCTGGGTCGGGCCAATGGCCCATCTAGTCCAGCATCCTGTTCTCACGCCAGCTGACCAAGTGTCTGTGGGAAACCCTCAAACACGACCTCTGTACAAGAGCCCTCTCCCTTTCTGTGGTTTCCAGCAGCTGGTATTCAGAAGTATGGCTGCCTCCAGCTGTGGATGGCAGAGCAGAGCCACCATGGCCAGTAGCCATTGATAGCCCCGTCCTCCACACAGTTCTCTAATCCTCTTTTAAAGCCATCTAGGCCATCACTGCCTCCTGGGGGAAGTCGGTTCTGTGGTTTAACTATGTGCTATGTGAATAAATATTTTCCTCTGAATCTTCCAACATTCAGCCTCCTTGGCTGCCCACAACTTGTGGAGCTATGAGAGAGGGAGCAAAACTCACTTTCTCCATCCTATGCATAATTTAATAAACCTCTGTGCTGCTTTAATATAGATCACTTCCTTAGTTGCAAATAAGAGCCTCTGCTGTCGGGTTTTAGGATGGGAGCCAGGGCATGTGGTCCATTCCAGCATGACGGTTGTCATGAGCAGAGATGAATGTGGGATGGGCATGCACACTACAGCCAGCAACGCTGCCTCCGAGAAACCCCCAGCGGTTGTCTGTGTCCTGTGTCCTGCCATCTTCTCTCCCGTGAAACTTCCAACTTTCTGCAGAGGGCTTTGCTAGGGTTTGCTCAGGCCCCATTTAGTGCTGGTTGAGTGGGAGGGACAGTCGGGGTCCCTTAAAAGAAGCAAGTTGCTTGTTATTATTACAACCATCCACAGAGAGGAATCGGGTGGGTGAGAAGTCTTAACTTCAAAGCCACAGGGGCCCCAAGTCCAGGATCAAAGCAGACGTTGGCCATCAGCATCCAGGCTCCATCCGAATCCCCACGTGAATAGGAGAAACCCTTTGAGGCTCCCTGCTCTTTTCAAGAGCTGCCAGTTCTGCAGCAAATGATTCCTTCTTCCTTGGATCTGACTCTGATCCTTGCATTACTCGCTGGGCAAGAGCCAAAGGCAAAGCTTCCCAAGCGGGGAGGGGGGCAAGAACGGCGAGGCGAAGGGTCCAGAATCGGCACGGCTCACAGTCATTCCGAGCTGGAGGCTTTCCCAGAGTCTCGTTTCTCCACCCCAGCCCCCAACACCCCATCCTGCCTCCTGCCACCCCTCCCACTCAAAGCAAATTGACTTCCATAATAATAACGTGTGAACCCTGGTCCTGGGGCCTTGCCAAGTCAAACACTACAAACAATGTGCCTGTTATTAGGGGTGATGATGGGGGAGCAAGTCGACGCGGGTGGAGGGGAGGGGAGGGAACTCCGAGGATGCCGGCCAGCCCTAAAAATAACTTTAATCCTGTTATTATTTACACTGGGGGAAAGTTCATTGAGAAACGCGAAGACGAAATAAATCAGTCCGTGCATGTAGCACATCATGTGCAAATATACCACTGTGCGCGCTGCACACACATATACACTATTATTTATTCATCTACCATGTTTCTATCCCAACTTTCATTGTGCTTCCAGCCCACCGTTCTCCCAAGGAGTTCAAGATGGCATGCATGGCTCTGCCCCATCTTATTTGGGGCAGACTGAGGAGACCAAGAGGAGATATGATAGCCATCTTCAAATATCCCAAGGGCTGTCACATGGAAGAGGGAGTTATCTTCTTTTCTCCTGCTCCAGAGGACAGGACTCGCACCAATCTCCAAGAAAGGAGATTCTGACTAAACACCAGGGAGAACTTTCTGACAGTAAGAGCTGTTCAACGGTGGAACAGACTACCTTGGGAGGTGTTGGACTCTCCTTCCTGGGAGGTTTTGAAGCAGAGGTTGGATGGCCAACTGCCATGGATGCTTGAGCTGAGATTCCTGCATTGCAGGGGGTTGGACTAGACTACCCTTGGGTCTCTTCCAACTCTACGATTCTATGATTTGTCCTCACAACAGCTCTGTGAGATAGAGTAGGTTGAGAGGCGGGCTCACGTTCACCCAGGGAGCTTCTTGGCCAAGTGAGGATTTGAACCCTGGTCTTCCGGATCCTAGGCTGACCCTCTAACCAATACACTGCAGAGTCTGGCAGCTAAAGCTTCTAGAGTTGGAAAAACAGGTGTGTTAGCTGCTTTACCTGCACATTCCTCCCTCTTCTAAGCCACCATATAATCTCCAAGTGTTGTCCTATCTTAGGTAAAGGTAAAGGTACCCCTGCCCGTACGGGCCAGTCTTGCCAGACTCTAGGGTTGTGCGCTTATCTCACTCTAGAGGCTGGGAGCCAGCGTTGTCCGCAGACACTTCCGGGTCACGTGGCCAGCGTGACAAGCTGCATCTGGCAAGCCAGCACAACACACGGAAACACCGTTTACCTTCCCGCCAGTAAGCGGTCCCTATTTATCTACTTGCACTTAGGGGTGCTTTTGAACTGCTAGGTTGGCAGGCGCTGGGACTGAGCAACGGGAGCGCACCCTGCCGCGGGGATTCGAACCGCCAACCTTTCGATCGGCAAGCCCTAGGCGCTGAGGCTTTTATCCACAACACCACCCGGGTCCCTTTGTCCTATCTTACTACCTCATTTAAAGTGCTGTCGTCTCTTTCTTGCCAAGAGCACATGGCTGAAGAGTGTGCAAGTCTTTATTTGGGAAGGACCACCACTCAACAGGAGAACATCTGTTTCGTGTACAGAAGTCCGAGGTTCAGCCCCTGACATCTCCATGTAGGACTGCAAGAGATCCTTTATTCTGAAGCCCTGGAGATCCTCTGCCCCACTGATTCATTTCCAATCAGTGCCTATACAGTCACCTCTTCTTGAAATCCCATAACCATTTGCACTAAAGATGTCCTGCCTTATTTTTGTTCCCCTTTTGTTGCACAACAGCCCCTCCAGACAGCAATAACGCAGTAGCGTTGGGTGAGCATCGCAGAGAAAATTAAAGCAGAATAAATTCACCACTAATGTGCTCTTACTGCATCAAGAACATGATGCAGAATCCGCCCTCTACAAAACATCAGTCTGGAGGGGCTGAGAGAGAGGCAATAGAGGGAAATATTCAACCAATTAAGGGTGACATTTCTGTTCCATCCTTTTTTCCACCTTTCTGCAACTCTGAATTAAATTTCTTGTCAGGACCAAGGCAACAGTTTGCATTATAGATAGACAGAGGTGTGGTTGGCAGAGGGATCAGAAGGGGGAGGGGAGGGCATTTAGAGATGCCTCACCAAAAAATGAAGGCACAGTTCTGCACAAAGTTTGCTTTTGCTAAAAGCTAAAAGCTCAGGGAAGAATTTAACTGATGGCTCCTGCCAGAGGAAGCCCATGCAAGGATTTCTGCTAGTGTGGTGGGGCTCCCCTCTCCTCCTGCGTCCACCTAAACTGGGGGCAGGGATCAGGAGAACCACCAGAACAGCACATGAGGGCAGATTGTTCCACCAGACAAGCAGAAATTATGGTGCTGATGGAGCGATCTGTGTAGCACTGTGTTAAATTCCACTCTTAGGAATAATGATAATTTAAATAGAGGTACAGTACAGTACATCTTGGCTGTGAGTGTGTCCGCTGCCCAGGTGCTAATTACTGGCAAGCAAGTCCCAGGTTCCTCCTTTGGGTTCTTGTGCCTCTAAATGAGAGTTGGACTGGACACCTCCTTAACATTTCTCAAACTTTGGTTCTCAGCTGTTGGTGGACTGCAACTCCCACCATCCCTAGCTATGAGGACCAGCGGTCAGAGGGATGATGGGAGTTGTAGTCTAAAAAAACCTGGGGCCCAAGTTTAAGAAACACAGCGAGGATGCCTTTGAGTCGAGGGCCGTCCTAGGGGGAACTCCACCTTGCAAAAGCTGTGGGTGGTTATGCTTTCCCCAGCAAGGCTACTTTAAATTACCACTTGGTGATGGCAGCCAGCACAGAATCAGAAGGCAGCAGATGGTGCGAAGGTGGAACAATCACAGCCAGAAAAGTCAAGTTGAAGAGGGTGATCTAGACAGCAGTGCTGAAAGCAGAGGATAGTCCATTAGGCTGAGTGCAGCACTTCCCCAACAAGCTCAGTCTGTCCTGAGTCGGCCCCCACCTGCCTGCCTGCAGGATGGGAACAAAATGATAATTAGTTTGCTCTGGCGGTCATTGGCTCTGGCGCCACCTACTGTTGGCCTCCCTGTCTCCCACCCTACTGAGTGCTGACCATGCCTTGCAAAATGACACTCTAGCCAGCAATGGTTTTCCAGGTGTAATAGGGCCGTAGTTAGGGGGTGGTGAGGTGGGCCCCTGCCAGGGGCGTTGCAAAATTGGCTTTAAAATATGTCCATAAATATGTCTATAAACAAAAATATTGATTATTGCCTCATAAGAAAAGGTTTTTAATAGAGGGTGAATTGAATGGGAGGTTTGGAGGAGAGGCGGAAAGAAGAGCTAATTTGTCAGTGGCTAGGGGGCGCAATCTGGACAGTTCTGCAAGGGGCGCAAGATCACCTAGCTATGGCTCTGAGGAGGAGCTAAGCCACTGATCTGAGTCCTCAAGCTTGGGTGGGGAATTTCAGCTCCAGGGGCCCAATGAGGCCCTCCAAGCCTCTGTATTTGGGCCTCAGGATTCTCTCCAGGACATAGCCCCTCCCATACACAGCACCCTCCTGGAGTGATTTTGTATGGCTGAAATGTATGCTTGAACTATGACAATGCCTCTTGCTGCCTGGAAGGAGGATGGAAATTGTGTGTGTAGAAACCTCTGACTTTGCAGGACTGGAATGTAGCCAACTGCACAACGATAGACTGTACAGGATAGCTGAGTCAGTAGATCACGAGTCTCTTAATCTCAGGGTTGTGAGTTCGGGTCCTATGTTGGGCAAAAGCTTTCTGCACTGCAGCGGGGTAGAGTCAATGGCCTTTGTGGTGCCTTCCAACTCTACAATTCTATTATTTGTTGCCTTGCCCATTATTTTTTTTTGCATCTGGCTCCGCCCACTGCTAACATGGCCCCTGGAAGGTTGCACTTCAGGCATTGTGGCCCTCTGAGTGAAAAAGGCTCCTTGCTCCTGCCGTACAAGGTGGATGAATGGGCTTCTGTGGATACGGAGAGTTACTTCTGGATCGTCAACTGAATCTGCCGGAAGCATCTCGGGGGAAGCTGCACACTCTGCTTCCGCAACGACCCTTCTGATGGCAGCAGTAAAGCAGTGATAATAGCCTGCCAGCCTGCAGGGCAGAGCTGAGTCGTTCTGAGCTCTGTTAATTGGCCTGGACGGGGTGTGGGAGATAGAGAAAGGGCCCTTCCCATCACAAAGGGCTGAATGAACATTACTCTCTGGGAAAGTATTAAACAATTTGCCGCTAATTGTGATATCATCAGCAAATCTGAACAGCTGTTCTCGCAGCCCAGAGCAGCAGCGGGCCAAAGCAAACATTACCCTGGGACCCAATCGACGGAAAGCACTTTAGAAAGACAGCTGGCCGTGGTCTCAGGTTTCCAGGTCGCTCTTTTCCAGCCATATTGCTCAGGTTCGGCCCTTTTTCACTTGGTTAATGAGATTCCGACTGGCAAAAATCTAAAACCTTATCAGATCCATGGCGCGTCGTGGAAAAGCACACTTGGCGGTCAAAGATTACTATCAGAAACTGGACCTTTCCATTCATCCCAGTTGCTCTCGTTGCCGACGCTGCTTCTAGGAACATGGCAGGGACAGTTGCCAGGGGGATAAGGGCAGGTTGCATTTTGTCAGGCAGCCCAGTTGCCTCTGAGTCCTCCTTGGCTACCCATACCGTGTAAAGTGACCTAATGGAATGCGCCGTTTTGTAGGGCCGGTTTCACAGAGGAGACGGGAACTGCACTTTCCACCCCCATTACCATTTTTTTTGCTACACGGCAGAAATAACACCAGCTCTTTCGTAACCGGGTTTGCAAAGTTGATCCAGCAAGACAGGCAGAACTGCATCCGGAGTGCCATGTCCTGTTCTGGATGCCAGGTTTTAAGAAGGAAGCTGACAGTCTAGAACTGGGATAAGGGATCTTGTCCTGTGCAAGGAGCACATTTCCTACCGGGGAGCCTTCCAAGGACCACATGGTGCGTGAGATCAGAGGCAAAAGTGAACAGCCCAAAAGGATATGACTCTTATCTTTGTGCAATGGACTACATTCCAGCTGTGCAAAAGCCAGAGGTTTCTACACACACACACACACACCATAGCCACCTCCCTATTATCCATCCAGGCAAACAAGAATCGTGAAAACAGTTCAAGGATGCAGTCCAGCCAGGCAACAGCACTGAGGCAGGGGACGGAGGCAGACCAGTGAGGGGATGTGGCTTGGAGAAAGGGAGTGGCTAAGTGAGAGTCTTGAGGGCCAGGCAGAGAGGTCTGGAGGGCCACATCTGGTCCTCAAAACACTCCCAAGTTCTGAAGTGCTGCCGTCCAGCAAGAGCTGCACCGCATGATCCTGCTGGCTGCGTAGCTCAGCTTTCAGCTGTCGTGCAGCAACTATGCTCTTAGTTAGCTCGCTTTTATCCTGGACAGGTCAGTGCAGACGGCTGAGGTCTGGCAGCACGTCTTTGAGCTGAATGCCTATTTCTAATCCAGGTTATGAGGATGAAATCTTGCCATGGCAGTCAATTCATCCAGAGCCGATAGCTGCAATCAAACAGTCCACACCATTTTTCCCTCTGTTGATGAGTTTAGCCTTTGGTTTGGGTATGCACTTGTTTCTCTCCCTACCTCCTTACCCAAAACGAAAATCCATGACCTCCTTCAGTGTTTAGACCAAATTTTCCCGGTTCATGAGTTTCCAGGAGACTGGTTACCTGGTTCGATACGACGTGTGTTTATACCAAGCAATGCATGGCATTGCTCCCCTTTAGACACAGCCTGGGGACTGTTTGTGGAGGAGCCAGCACTCGCTTCCCGCATTTGTCAATGTGCTTAAAAATAACCTGCCCGCTTGTCAAGGTTATAAACAGAGGGCTGAGCAAATTGCCTTTTGAGTTGATTAAAATGCTCGATGAAGCTTGCTCCCATATGACTGGGACTGGCCGAAAGAGGATTGCATTAATTTGAACTCTGCGGTTCTCGTGCTTAATATGGCATTGATGAGTCTCCCCTCCATACCCTTGCAAGCTCCCTCCCTCTAGACTCCTGCTTCCGAAAGCATTGAGGGGCGGCAGCTGGCAGGCAAGTCAGAGAGGACACGGAACCTTCTGCACTGAAGAAACCGTAGCAGTTACTTTCCAGGGCTGATTCACAGCGCTGGCCGTAACATCTAGAGCCCCAAGAACAACAGAGCATCTTACGGCACCTTAAAGACTTCCAGATTTATTGCGACATAAACATTCATAGACGAGAGCCCACTTCATCAGATCCTCAGTTGGCAGAGAGATGTGTATGCGTACAAGTGGATGCAAAGTGAGGCGGGGGCGGGGGGAGGATACATAGTGGGGGCAAGGAGCCATGAAATGTAAGAGGTACAATATGTGAAGCTTCTAGTCAAAGCAGAAAATGTACACAGGATAAGCACGGCAATCAGTCACAATAGCAGACACTGGGAAGAGTGCAGGCTTCCTAGCTTCGTTATGCAATGTAGCAGGAGAAACATCGCCGGCTTTCCAAAGACCTAAAGAGCCTGGGTGTCCAAAGAATATAAGAAGAGTTTCCTGGATCAGGCCAATGTTCTCACGGTGGCTGAGCAGGATTTGAGCAGAAGAACACTCTAATTCCCTGTGATGTCCAGCAATGGGCATTCTGAAGCATTACAACTAATCCAGAATGCTGCAGCTAGACTGGTGACTGGGTCCTGAAAGACCTACATTGGCTCCAAGTACGTTTCCAAGCACAATTCAAAGTGTTGGTGCTGGCCTTGAAAGCCCTAAATGGCCTCAGCCCTGTATACCCGAAGGTATACAGTGAGGTCCAGCTCTGAGAACCTTCTGGTGGTTCCCTCATTGCAAAAAGTGAAGCTACAGGGAACCAGGCAGAGGGCCTATGGACTGCCCTCCCATCAGATGTCAAGGAGATGATGAACTGTACAACCATAGAAGACATCTGAAAGCAGTCCTGTATAGGGAAGCTTTTTAATGTTCAGTGTTTCATTATGTTTTTATATATGTTGGAAGAGTGGTGGGGCAACCCATTCAGATGGCTTGGGTACAAATAAATTATTATTATTATTATTATTATTACTATTATTATTATTACCTCCATATGTGGAGACACAAGCATTGCCATTGTGGCTAGTAGCCATCAATAACCCTTTCCTCCAGGAATTTGTTTAATTCTATTTTTTAAGCCATCCAGATTGAGTTCCATAGTTTAACTCTGCACTGCGTGAATAAGTACTGTACTTTCTTTTATATGTTCAGCTTCATGGGATGGTCACGGGTGTGGCTTCAGATGGGACTTGGCGGCGGGGGGGGGGTGTCAAATAGAGGAGGAGCGCATTTTATCCCCAGGCCTGTGGTGTCCCATCCCTGAGCTAGCAAGAAGGCTCAGAACTGGTCTTTCAGTGCAATCACGTTGCCCGGACAGGTTCATGTGGGATCCTAGAGATATTAAGGTCCTTGTGCTCATGTTGTCCTCACATCACATATTTGCAAATATTATCAGGGATGACTTGCAAGTGAGAGTGTGTCATCAGCATTGCACAGCTGCTACTAATACAACTGACATCAACATGACCTTAAACCCTTTGCAGTTTGGGACCACCAAAGGAGTCTCGGCTATGCTCTCCCATTGTGACTCCCTGTGTCCTGAAAGTAATCTACCAAACTAGTTTGGAGCTCGGATATAGCAGACTGAGAAAATGCAGCCCTGTCAACCCATTCATCTTATGTATCTTTAAAAAGTCATGTGGCTTTGGCCCTCCGCTCTTCAGACCAATAAAAGAGTTTCCACAGAATGGCAATTTGTATAAACCATTCTTATCCCAGGCCCCCAAATGCCCAGAGCAGAAATATGTTCCTTTCTGCTTAAATTTTAGCAGAAGCTCAAAAGATGTTTGAGTCTAATTGAACAAGAAGACACATTAGAGATATGAAACATAAAGTAAAGAAATAGCTTCCTTCGGAATGGCCAGGCCTCTTTGTGTGGCCATATCTCCTAAAAACAGCTTGGCCCTGGTTCTTCCAAGGAACTAGAACATGATGTCACCAAATTCTTATATACCGCATTAAGAACTGAACAATTGGCCTTCTTTGCCAAAGAAAAACAGCCTCAAATCAAGCCACAAAGAGTTATCAAGGTACATTAAAGTTTTTCCATCAAATGCAAGAGCATAGGAAGGTGTCTTAAGCTGTCAGACCATTGACATTAAAACAAGCAGGCTCCAACTCTTAGATTGCTCAGTCGATAGAGCATGAGACTCTTAGGGTTGTGGGTTCAAGCCCCATGTTGGGAAAAAGAGTCCTGCATTTGAGGGGGTTGGGCTAGATGCCCCTTCTAACTCTACAGTTCTATGATTTGATGATTCCTCTAGCTCAGTGTTATCTATACTGACAGGCAGAAGCAGAAATCAAGGTTTTTAGACCAGGGTCATTCCCAGCCCAACCTGGAGATGGTGAAGATATTTATTTATTTATTTATTTATTTATTCATTCATTCATTCATTCATTCATACCCCGCCCATCTGGCTGAGTTTCCCCAGCCACTCTGGGCGGCTCCCAAACAAGTGTTAAAAACATTCAGCGTTAAATATTAAAAACTTCCCTGAACAGGCCTGCCTTCAGATGTCTTTTAAAGATAGGATAGCTGCTTATTTCCTTCACATTTGAAGGGAGGGCGTTCCACAGGGCGGGCAGCACTACCGAGAAGGCCCTCTGTCTGGTTCCCTGTAACCTCACTTCTTGCAATGAGGGAACCGCCAGAAGGCCCTCGGCGCTGGAGCTCAGTGTCTGGGCTGAACGATGGGGGTGGAGACGCTCCTTCAGGTATACAGGACCGAGGCCGTTTAGGGCTTTAAAGGTCAGCACCAACACTTTCAATTGTGCTCGGAAATGTACTGGGAGCCAATGCAGATCTCTCAGGACCGGTGTTATGTGGTCCCGGCGGCCACTCCCAGTCACCAGTCTAGCTGCCGCATTCTGGATTAATTGCAGTTTCCGGGCCACCTTCAAAGGTAGCCCCATGTAGAGCGCATTGCAGTAGTCCAAGCGGGAGATAACTAGAGCATGCACCACTCTGGCGAGACAGTCTGCAGGCAGGTAGGGTCTTAGATTCCTTGTGAGACCTTCTGCATGGAAAGCAGATGCTCTGCCAGGAAGCTATGCTCATTTTCACAAGCCATACCCTTCATGGTGTTGTGTTACACAATAAATTGCTCTATCCAGAGCCAGACTACTAGTCCATGTAGTATTGTCCACTCTGAATGGCAGCCACGCTCTGGAGTTTCAGGCAAGAGCTTTTCTCAGCTGTACCTGGAGACCCCAGGAACCTTCTTCATGCAGGACAGAGGATGTATTACTAACCTAAAGTCCTTTCCCAAACTTTTTAAGTCGTTATGGCCTCTGCTGGCAGAACGTAGGTTTCTGGTGACCCCGGAATGTCAGACAGCGTTTGAGCAACAGAATTTCCTAAACAATCCACGAGAAGCTTTAAACATTAGCTCTCTGATGATTTTGGTCTTGGCAACTTGTGGGCTTGGTGATTGTTTCCATCCTTTCTGCATCTGGCACTGTAGCCTTAGCTAGGATGCTGAGTCTTTGGGTGTTTTCCTTCCCTGAAGGATTGTAAGGCTGTGTAACGTTATCACTAAATTCCACCCAAAATTGCTCTCCGAGTTAATTTTGGAAGCTGATTCAGCTCCAGTTCTGAGGAGGGAACTGGGCAAAGTCTGTTAGGCCTCCTCCTCTTTCCGTGGTCACTCTTGAGCTTACTTGGTGGCGGACAGTGACACATTTTGAGCAACGCTCAGGAGAGGCAGTGTCCAACCACTATTTAAATTGCCCGCAATTCATATTCCATCAGGGCCACTGCAGCAAACGATTATGGCAGCAAAACCACCATTGCAAAGGAGTTCTGTAGGGAGGGAGGGTTTTATTTAATGGGAGAGTCTAGGGCAGGTGTTGGCAGTGGGTTCTCCTTGGGAGCTCAAAGGTTTTGCTTCCAGTCCTTGATTGAAAGCCTCTAATGCAGTGTGGGGATGTTCAGGGATGCAGGAGAGGATATATTGTTTGATTATAGCCTTTCCAACTTGTGCTAACAAGTTCACAATTTTGCAGAGTAACATTCCCCCTTTTAAACTCACAGCGGATGCGTTTGGTCAGGCTCGCTAAAGCCTCTATAATAACTGTTCTGGTATTTTTCCATTATTCCCTTATAAAAGATAAGACACAACACAGTCTTCTATAAAAATATAAAAAGAGTTTACTCACATTCTGTTCACAATCGGATCCCAGAAGGCAGACTTAGCTTAGAAACATACACCTGGAAACTATCTCATAAGGAGACAGTCCCTTTGTCCTCTCTTGGCTGGAGGCCAAGAGAGCATCTTTGGCTAAGCAGATGTTGCTTCTTCGATGAAAGTAGTCACAGAGAGAGAGAGAGAGAGATGGCTGCCCTGCCCTGTGCTTTTGTCATTACCTGCACAGGTGAGGCCACGCCCACCTCTAGTCACATGCAGAGGAAGTCTGTCCCAGCCCAGAAGGAAACAGGAAGTTTACCTGCTGGCTGGACAAACATTCCTCCCCATGTGTAAACATGTTCACTCTAGGAATGTTGTACTTGACTGCTCTTGTGTTTCACATCCCACATGCAGCACATTCTAATGATGTCATCAGTGTGTGCCAGCTCTAAAGGCCTCTGTGTAGTTGCTGCTTCATTCTAGTTGCCCTGCCTCTTGAGGTTCTACCTAATGGTTGATGGCGTCTTAGAATCATAGAATCTTAGAGTTGGAAGGGATCCAAGGGTCATCTAGTCCAACCCCCCTGAAATGCAAGGATCTCAGCTAAAGCATCCATGACAGATGGTCACCCAACCTCTGCTTAAAAGCCTCCAAGGAAGGAGGGTCCACCACATCTCCTGGGAATCTGTTCCACTGTCGAACAGCTCACACTGTTGGAAAGTTCTTCCTGAGGTTTAGTTGGGATCTCCTTCCTTGTAACTTGAAGCCACTGGTTTGAGTCCCACCCTCCAGAGCAGGAGAAAACAAGCATGCTCCCTCTTCCACGTGACAGCCCTTATGATATTTGAAGATGTCCTCTGATGAAACGAACACTCTTTAAACACACACACACCGATCTCCAAAGCTGTGGATTTTTTTTTAAAAAAACAAAATAATGATGAATGATAAACCTATTTATGTATATTCATGCAGCACTTATTTTTTTTTGTAAAAAGCGGGGCGGGGGGACTTCCCTTCCTTAGAAATAAAGCAAGACTGGCCGTCTGCTAAAACATACGCCTGTTGAGGAAATGGCAAAACTGGGAGAAAGCTTGTCTCAAAATAAGAATGCTCTGTGGCTAAAAAATAACAAAAATCCAAAACCCGACCTCCATGCCTGTCTTCTCCTGTATTTTCTTTAGCTTGCTATCCTGCCATCTCTCCACAGCCTCAGAGAGGCATATAATTTGAAAACAATATTCCAAAAGGGGGGCGGGAATGAAAATATTTCAAATACTTTGCGTTTATTGGGGGTGCAGTGAGTTGCAGAGAAAGGGAAAGGAGGCATGAGGGAGTAATCAAAGGGTTTGTTAAGAAAAGATGACTCTGCTTATGCTATTTTCTTGATGAAAAGGAAAGAAAGTGAAATGCGAAAGATTGAATGATTCGAATTGGGCAAAATATGGGGCTGGATTAGATGACCCTTCCAACTCTACAATTCTACGATTCTATGTACAGAAGTAAAAGTAGGGTTTCATCAAGTGTTCACAACGTGGACATCCTGACATAAAAGGGGTTTTCAGGGGACCCAAAATATCATCTGAAAAGCTCGTGTCCAGATTTTGTGCATTGGGGGGCCATGTTTTTGCCTCTCAGACCTAGCTTTCATACTATTTTTTTTTTTTAATGCCACTAGCATGCTGGTATATCAACACAATGCAGCCAATCAGATCTGGCCGTGTGATTATGTTACATAGCCAATTCAGAGTGACAATAGTACTTCCTGCCCTCGCTCTTAACTGCTATTCTCTAATGTTCACATAATCTGTTTTTTGATAATGTGGAATAAAGTTGCCAAAAGAGAATGTGGATGCTTTTCATAACAGGCAAACAATTTAATTAAAAATGCCATAAGGAAAGCCTGTGAGATCAGGCCAAGGGTCCGTCTAGTCCAGCATTCTGTTCTCACAGTGGCTGACAAGATGCCTGTAGGAAACTAAAAAAGGAGGATATGAGCAAAACAATATTCTCCCCACCTGTGATTTAGTGGTAGTCAGAAGCATACGGTACTGCCTTCGTCGCAGGACATTGTAGCTAGTATGATATTGGCAGTTTTGTTGTCAGTTGCTTTCCTAATGATTGCCAGCATCAAAATTGCCTTTTTCGCAGCTGATGGTGTCCTCTTGGCCCTTGTGGTATTTCTCCTGATCTGTGGTATATACTCAAGTTGCATAACCAGTTCAATTCTAGTGCAGAGTTACTTAAAAACAGGAAGTATTGACTGCACTTGGATCCAATATGGAAACAGAAACCACTGAAGGGATTGTAGCAAAAGAGAAATGTGGAGTTAAAGGAGATTAAAGGAAAATGAAAACAAATGGGCAGCGGGTTTGAGAGCAGAATGGAGTAAATGACGGTGACAAAGAAGTAAAATGAAACACAGGAAATAATCAAGCCAGGAAAGGATGAGAGAACAGTGGCAGAAAAAAAAATGAATTCAAGTAGGTCTTCAAATGCATATACATCACTCAAGGCAGTTTTCCACAATTGAAATGTTGTCACGAAACCACAATATCCAACGAAATACAATGGACTGGAAACGAACATCAGATAAAACATTATCTGCCTGGTTGGGCAAAATGCATAAATAATAACAATAATAACAATAATAATAAACATAAGCATAGTTTTGCTGGATGAATGGCCCATCTAGTCCAACAGGAGACACCCAGATATATAGCTGTCAATTTACAGATTTGAAAATAAGGGACCAGCAGCCTCGAAAATAAGGGATTTTCACAGCACAGGTATGTTCGACTTCTGAGCCCCTCTGAGCCAAAGGCAGAAAGCCCAGACAGCATGCAAACAAAGCCTCAAGCGGTGGTTCCCACAGCGCAGCAACCCGGCAAAGGGGATGCAGCAAGGGAAACCACCGTCACCTCTTCGCTGGGAAGTGCTGAGCCAAGGAGAGTCCCCAGGCAACGCGGCCGATTTGATCGGCACAAGGCATGCAAGCTCCACCCCCCCAGTCGTTCTTAGACTCCTTACTGGGTGAACAACGCAGCCAAGCAACACAGTTGGAGCCTCCCTCCTCCCTGGCCGGCAGGGAGGGAAGGAGAGGAGCTTCTTCCTTTGAAACCCGGGAAATTTAAGGGACATCATCAGTAAGGGACAGCAGCGGGGCACAGAGCTGGGATAAGGGACTTTCCAGCCAAATAAGGGACGGTTGACAGCTATGCCCAGATGCCTGTGAGAAATCAGAGAGCAAAACATGAGCACAAGAGCGCAATGTTTGTTACTTCAGAGCCCTCAAATGAGCACTGTTGTTCACCCCTGTATGAAATGCATAGTGAAGCGATGGAATTTGCTCCCACAGGAGGGAGGGGTGGCCACCAAACTAGATGGCTTTAAAAGAGGGTTGAGACAAATTCATGGAGGAGGAGAGGGCTATTGACAGCTACTAGCCACAATGGCTACACTCTGCCTTCTACGGTTGGAGGCAGCCATGCTTCTGAATAGCAGTTTCTGGAAACCGCAGGAGGGGAGAGTTGCTCTTGTGCTCGGATCCTGCTTTTACAGGCATCTGACTGGCCACTGCGGGAGATGGATTAGATGGGTCATTGGCCTGATCCAGCAGGCTCTTCTTATGTTCTAATGCACCCACTGGCATCTAGTTGGCCACTGTGAGAACAGGATGCTAGACTAAATGGGCCATTGGTCTGTGGAGGCAGTGAGAGATTTTACTTTCTTGGGCTCCATGATCACTGCAGATGGTGACAGCAGCCACGAAATTAAGAGACGCCTGCTTCTTGGGAGGAAAGCAATGGCAAACCTAGACAGCATTTTAAAAAGTAGAGAAATCACCTTGCCAACAAAGGTCCGTATAGTAAAAGCTATGGTTTTCCCAGTAGTGATGTATGGAAGTGAGAGCTGGACCATAAAGAAGGCTGATCGCCGAAGAATTGACGCTTTTGAATTATGGTGCTGGAGGAGACTCTTGAGAGTCCCATGGACTGCAAGAAGATCAAATGCATCCATTCTTAAGGAAATCAGCCCTGAGTGCTCACTGGAAGGACAGATCGTGAAGCTGAGGCTCCAATACTTTGGCCACCTCATGAGAAGAGAAGACTCACTGGAAAAGACCCTGATGTTGGGAAAGATGGAGGGCACAAGGAGAAGGGGACGACAGAGGACAAGATGGTTAGACAGTGTTCTCGAAGCTACAAACATGAATCTGACCAAACTGCGGGTGGCAGTGGAAGACAGAAGTGCCTGGCGTGCTCTGGTCCATGGGGTCACGAAGAGTCGGACACGACTGAACGACTAAACAACAACAACAACAGCAGCCTCTTCTTATGTTCTTAAGAGTGTGTTGTTGTTGTTGTTGTTGTTGTTGTTGTTGTTGTTGTTGTTGTTGTTGTTTTTGCCAGGGAGATGTACCACAAATACACACTACTTGGCCCCCCAGGTCATGTCCTCATACAGTTTTCTAGAATTCTTGGTTGGGCAACTTATCATGAACTTACCAGGGATGTCATTCTGGACTCACAGCTGTCCATGGAGGTGCAGGTTAATTCTGTGTCCAGGGCAGCTGTCTACCAGCTCCACCTGGTACACAGGCTGAGACCCTACCTGCCCACAGACTGTCTCACCAGAGTGGTGCATGCTCTAGTTATCTTCCTCTTGGACTACTGCAATGCTCTCTACGTGGGGCTATCTTTGAAGGTGTCCTGGAAACTGCAATTAATCCAGAATGCAGCAGCTAGACTGGTGACTGGGAGTGGCTGCCGAGACCATATAACACCGGTCCTGAAAGATCTTCATTGGCTCCCAGTACGTTTCTGAGCACAATTCAAAGTGTTGGTACTGACCTTTAAAGCCCTAAATGGCTTTAAAGGCTGTATACATGAAGGAGCGTCTCCACCCCCATTGTCCACTGAGGTCCAGCGCTGAGGGCCTTCTGGTGGTTCCCTCGCTGCAAGAAGTGAGGTTACAGGGAACCAGGCAGAGGGCCTTCTCAGTAGTGGTGCCTGCCCTGTGGAACACCTTCCCAGCAGATGTCAAAGAAATAAACAGCTATCTGACTTTTAAAAGACAACTGAAGGCGGCCCTGTTTAGGGACGTTTTTAATGTCTGATGCTATATTGTTTTTAATATTCAGTTGAAAGCCGCCCAGAGTGGCTGGGGAAATCCAACCAGATGGGTGGGGTATAAAAAATAAATTATTATTATTATTATGAATCCTTCTCCTTTCGCTCTTCTTCATTTTCTCAATGGTTTTCCTGCTACTTCATTCCATTGTTTCCCCACATTTGCCCTCGGTTTTCCTCTTCACATTCCTCTCCAAATATATACTTCTATGCATGGTTCAGGATATTGAATATTCCTTTAACGTTCCTTGAATATGGCAAGCTTTACAAGTCGTCTGTCTAGGTTTGCCAACAATTGTATTGTGTGCTTGTAACAAAAAAAAAATCAGAGTTTTATGAGTTTGCAAGGCTGAAAAGCTTTAAATTGCTATGTTTCCATGGGGGTGGGGGTGGTATATTTTAATAGCTAAAGAGCAAAGAACTGCGTGATTTCATGTCAAATGGTAGTGGACCACAACATTGTGATTTGCAAAATGGTCAGTTTGGTTGGGTGGATCGGGTCGTTTTGATCCAGGATTCTCAAAGATCAGACGCAGATCTCTGGCCGGCTTACAATAACGAAACATGTAGTTTTATTATGTGTATTTGTTTTCAAAACTGCTGATCTTATCTATATTTGGATTACCGGTATTTCGCTGGGTCATAGCCAATGCTGCTGTTCTACTAATGCAGCAGATTACTGCTCTTGCAACAGAACCTCCCTCCTCTCCTCCCAGGCAGTGGCGTAGCGTGGGGGGTGCAGGGGGGGGCCGGCCACACCAGGCACAACATCTGGGGGTGCGCTCGCACTCGCAGCTCTCTGCCCCTACCTGGCTCACTCACTCTCTCTCACTGCAGTGCTGGCTGTGCGAATCTGATCCGAGCCGCCGTGTTGCCGCCCACTGTGGAGGGGGGGGGGTGCCAGGCGTGCTAAAATCGAGTGCTAAAATCCACGGGTTAGGGGGCGCAAATTACTTGCCTTGCCCCGGGTGCTGACAACCCACGCTACGCCACTGCTCCCAGGGTCCCATTTTCACCAGTCACAGCCAGCATTGTCAAGGAACAGAGAATTTGGGAGTTGTAGTCCAACATTTCTGGAAGGCTTCCCTATCCTGGAAGGTTCATAGCTCAGTGACAGGACCTATGCTTTGCGAGTGAAAGGTCCCAGGCTCAGTCCCTGGTGTCTCCAGGTAAGGCTGAGAAATAATCCTGTTTAGAGATGGATGAATAAATCAGCTCGGTTTTCTCTCAGGTTTGCATATTTCCAGCCTTAGCTTGAATTCTTTGCATTCCTGCATCAGTTTGCAATTTTATTTTCTCTGAACGCTGGCCATTGACCATATAAAAAAAAATTTGATTTGGAAAGGCATCATGGACATTCATCAACATTTTAATGCAAATTTCTCCTAATAGACTCATTTTTGTATGCAATTTTGCTTGATGTACACATTTCTGCAGGCAATATCTGCATTTTTGTGTGCATGCTTTCTGCTTACATGTACCCATTTTTTGGAACACATTATTTGGTTAGATAAGCACATAATTTTTGTGTGTGGAGAAAAGCAGATTTTAAAGAATAACTGAGTTTCAGTTCATATATTGTTTGGGAGTCTGTGAAGTTGGTATATCCACATTCAAATCTAAACCAAACCAAATTCCTCTCCCATCCCTAATTACACCTCAAAGCCTGGAAAGCTACTGGCAGTCATGGTTGACAGCGCTGAGCTAGATTGACCAATGGCCTGGCATATATAAGGCAGCTTCCTATGTCTCATGAAGTTTCTTAACTATTTTTTCTGGATGTATGGCAGCCATACTACAAAAGTACTGTGTGTCAAGGATGCCCTGAGTCACTTCCAACTCTTGGGGTCCTGTACCCGGTGAAGGTTATAATCCAAGTGAGGAGGCTGCTGAACTAGCGAGACAGTGAGACTAGTTTCTTTGTAAGGCAATGTCCTTAGCTGGCCACTTAAGTGACCTCATCAGCATCCCAAAAGAATGAGTTGGGTTGCAAGACCTGCATCCAAGTGATGGTGCCCTCCAGGCGGATGGGCCTTTCTCCATCACCACCACCCCTCACCTAGCTGCTAGGTAGGAGAACAATAGCCAGTGTGGTGAGCACGAGAGCTGAGCTGGGATTTGAAGACGCAGTGACATGCTTACTCTGTGCTGGATCCAAAGCTGTTGTCGGGATTTACAATGTCTCTCTCACACCAAGACACAACACACTGGCAGGTTTATTGCTCTTAGGTTTATTTAATAATTACACAGTAGCTGCAGTCCGAGCTCTCCCAGCTCAATCCTCACCAGATGAAACAGTTGGCTCCACTGGATGATGTTGTCTACGCCAGCAGGATATCTTCCACTGATTGCCCCACCTCCTGCTGGGCTGACGTTGCTCCTGTACTCTACACTTCCTCCTACTCCGAGGAGACTCTGGGGCAGCCAGCCCCTCCTCCTCCTCAGTTGACTTTGTCATTGAAAGTCTACTCAATATTGATCCAGAGCAGATTCCAATGTATAGTTAGCAGAGTAACAACTTAAACACATTGCAGGATTCCCAAAAAAATAGACCAGAGGCAATTAATATTTCATCCAGCATGGCTTTACTGCTACTGAAGGCAAATGAGCATAATGGTCACAAATCCAATACATTCTGGATTGGCACTGCCCATAAGAAATCCAGTTGCAGCAAACTTCACTTAAACTTACAATAACTTATAAGAAGTCTAAACCATAACACTAAGCATGCTATGTGCAGAACACCACACCAGAAGGAAAAGGAAAAGGAAAAGAAAGTGAAGCACAGGCTCCTTCTGGCCTATTATTATAGTCAGAAATATCCAAGGCAACACGATGACCAAGTACAACAATATGATGTCACCATAATGATGTCATCTATACAGAACCTTGAGCAGTATGAAATATATGAAATATGCACTCTCTGCAAAACCAAATAAACAGAGTTTATAGTACTTGGTCATCGTGTTGCCTTGGCTATTTCTGATAATTGTTTGCAACACAGGGGTTTAATTGTTTGGTTACCTATTATTATAGTCACCATGACCTTGACAGAAGAGGTAACAAAATCAGTTTACACCAGCTGTACTCAGCTTCCCAGAAGGAATAACCCAAACATCATGAACCTTCTGCTTATTTCTTTCACACAGAGAAGCTTCCAGAAGCCTCTTGAATTAAGCAGAATAGGAAAGATCTCTACACATCAGATCAATACTTTCTGTACTAAGAAATGCAAACTGACAGACTTCACTCCCAGAGGCACACTCCACTATCTCTCGAGATGGATGCTAACAATAACATCCTAAAGACACCATAGTCTTCGCTGACATTTATTCCAAGGAAACCAAACCCTGGGTAAGTTCTGGAACCCCTGGAGCTTGTCATGGCTCGGAGATTGGGGTGGTGTACAATACTGATGCCAAGGGTGGTGTGTAGCAATTTTTATAACCAAGAGACTGTATGTTTTTCGGTTCTCCCCATCCTGAGATGGAGAGCTCTTCTTGGTACATTCTACCTCTATGGCTCCACCTTTTGACATCAAATAATCGCAGGGAAGAAAGGGGTAGAAATCATGCCTACAATGGTACATTTGAATTTATTCTTCTTGAATTGTGCTGAATGCAGCAACTGGTTCACAGCCTGATGGTCTCTTTCGGCACCTGCTGTAGAGATCTGTGGGGCAGCAAACTGAATGGTGGGCTTTCATGATTGTTTCTCCCAGCACAGAATTGCAGGGAGCTCTCAGACACAGAAGGAAAACTCAGGATTGAGATGCCCAGATATGTTATTGTGCCAGTCGCCATCAGGCAATTCTCTTCTGAAAGAAAGAAAGAAGGGCACCCGCTCCTTTTGCGCTGCCTCGATTGTGGCTGTCGGGATCTTTCAGAGAGCTGTGGGGGAGCACCCGCTCGCAGGATCCCAGCGCTTTGCTGTGGGTAGAGCAAAAAGTTATTAAAACGTTTTGAAGGCAGGCTGGGTTAGGGAGGTCACAGAGGGGAGGTCAGCTGTTCTGCTCGCCCGACGCCGGAGTACTTTGAAGATGGGTCTGCTTTGAGAGGCGCGTGTCTATACTTAGACCACAAAAGGCATTTTGGGGCTATTGTTACACGTCAAAGATGGAGGCGGAGGGGGAGGCAGCTCATGCAGAGTCCTGGATGGAACAGGAAGGGACACTGGGAAAGGATTTGCAGATATATATATATTGTTATAGGGAAGGGAAAACCATGCGTTGATTTGTGAACTGCAGAGCGTTGAGTGACAGAGATAAGACTGGAAGGAGGAAGGAGTATTCCAAAATAGGATGCCAAAGGCTTCCCTTGGCTTTCTTACGGTTTGAGGGGGAAAGTCTACCCGCTACATAAACCAATGCCAGAGTCAGAAGGTGCAATAAATAAATAGATGTGGGTGGGGAGGGAACAGACACGTAGATATATTACGCTTCTATAGAATCATAGAATCATAGAGTTGGAAGAGACCACAAGGGCCATCGAGTCCAACCCCCTGCCAAGCAGGAAACACCATCAGAGCACTCCTGACATATGGTTGTCAAGCCTCTGCTTAAAGACCTCCAAAGAAGGAGACTCCACCACACTCCTTGGCAGCAAATTCCACTGTCAAACAGCTCTTACTGTCAGGAAGTTCTTCCTAATGTTTAGGTGGAATCTTCTTTCTTGTAGTTTGGATCCATTGCTCCGTGTCCGCTTCTCTGGAGCAGCAGAAAACAACCTTTCTCCCTCCTCTATATGACATTCTTTTATATATTTGAACATGGCTATCATATCACCCCTTAACCTCCTCTTCTCCAGGCTAAACATGCCCAGCTCCCTTAGCCGTTCCTCATAAGGCATCGTTTCCAGGCCTTTGACCATTTTGGTTGCCCTCCTCTGGACACGTTCCAGTTTGTCAGTGTCCTTAGTTTCAGTGTTGCACTTTGTAAGTGTCCTTAGGCTTGACTGGATGCTGTCACTTCTAGACCAATAAGAACTGGTAGGCTGGATGCGACACTGTAGAGACCATCTTAATGGAGAATCAAGGGGAAAGAAGCCATGAGCCCAAAACTACCCTAATAATGGAGCTGATGAACAACATGATCGGGAGAATCACAAGGTTCAGCTCTTCCTGGACTATACCACTTCAAAGAGCATGTGGGGAATTGCTTGCTTGAATGTTCCCACTTGGGGAGGGGGAAACCTTCCTTGCAGATAGAAAATTAGCATGTCAGGAAGAAAGCTCTGGTCAAATCCTCTCAGGCTAGCTTTCTGTGTACAGGGTTGTTGTTGCTTTAAATATAGTGGGTCGTTTAAATATGTGACATCCCCATGTCTGAAGTAGCTCAACCCAGTGAATTAGCATGTTGGGGGGAAATGCCATGGTAGAATCTGTCTCTCAGGCTCCCATTCTATGTGGATTATGAGGTTGTGGACTCTCCTTCCTTGGAGGTTTTTAAGCAGAGGTTGGATGGCTATTAGTCATGGATGCTTTAGTTGAGATTCCTGAATTGCAGGGGGTGGGACTAGGTGATGATGATGAAGAAGAAGAGTTTGGATTTGATATCCCGTTTTATCACTACCTGAAGGAGTCTCAAAGCGGCTAACATTCTCCTTTCCCTTCCTCCCCCACAACAAACACTCTGTGAGGTGAGTGGGGCTGAGAGACTTCAGAGAAGTGTGACTAGTCCAAGGTCACCCAGCAGCTGCATGTGGAGGAGCGGAGACTCGAACCTGGTTCACCAGATTACGAGTCTACCACTCTTAACCACTACACCACACCTGGGGTCCTTTCCTACTCTACAGCTCTATGATTCTATGAAAAGGAAGTGGGTCATTTAAATATGTAATCTCCGCATGTCTGAAATAGGACAACCCAGGAAGAGCTGCATGGTGTGGGTCTGCTGATTGTATAGCTCAGACCTGCTTACTCTGAGTCGAGTACATATGACCCAGAAGCATCAGGCCAGGGAACAAGGTCATAGAATGCACAGAGCACATAAGGCTGCGGTCAGTTTGGTGTGACAGCAGAATCATCTCCACTGACTGGAAGGGAGAAAAACCACAAACCCTAACCTGCACTGAACATAAATTAAGCAAAACTGCAAGACTGCCCAGAGCGAAGGGAAGCAAAATCTGAAAGTCCTCCTAACCCTCAACATTGAAAATTCCACCCACACGTAGATGGTACACAACACCAGTGCAGTTAGGGAAAATGTACAAAACTAGTTCAAATATATGTTGGAAGTGTAAGGAAAAGGAAGGGACATTTCATCATATGTGGTGGGATTGTAACGTAATTAAAAATTTTGGGAAATGATATACAATGAATTCAAGAAAATGTTCCATTTAACATTTTTTTAAAAACCCGAGGCATTTTTGTTGGGGATTGTAGGGAAAGACCTGCCAAAAAAGTTGAAAAACATCTTCATGTATGCGACAACAGCCGCAAGAGTTCTGGTAGCACAAGGATGGAAGACTGAAGAAACCCTGAAGAATCATGGCAAGAAAACTGAAGAATCATGGCAAGAAAAATTGACGGACTATGCAGAACTGGCAAACTTGACATATAAGCTATGGGACAAGGATAACTGTGACTTCAAGGATGAATGGGAACCCTTTACAAAGTATCTGAAGACGCAACAAAGTGAACTGGACTCCTTGGCTGGTTTTGAATAAACATTCACAAACTTTTTATTGATAATAATCAGCTAAATAGTTTGAGGATCTATACAACTTTGTAACGTGCAGAAAACAGCATTCTTAGAGAAACCAAAGACTGGAACTTAGGGAAATCGGAGGGTGGGGGCAGGTGGGTTTTATGTGGGAGGGTGGGGGAGGGAGGAAAAATGGGGGGGGGACAAGGATGATATGTTTTTGGATAATATGTCTTGTTTTAATTTTGAATAAAAAAAAACTTTTTTAAAAAAAGAAAGTTCCACCCACAATTCCCCCTCACTGCCCAGTGCTACATAATGTGAAGCTTTCCTGGCTTTCCATGAGGACTAGCCACCCACTCTTTCACCAAGAGACCTGAAAAAATTCTCAGCATTGTGCCCCGAGCCTTTGAACCCACGTCAACATGTGAGAACTCCTTTAAGGGTCAGTGGAGGAGCGGAGGTGAGCAAGTCCTGATGGGAAGGACTTGGAAGGGGCTGGTTCTGTGGTTCTGTGCCACAACCGATGCTCCGGCCAAGGAGGGGGGGAGCGCTAGGGCCGGCTCCGCATGCTTTCTCGGGCTGTGCATGCCCATAGATACAGTGTGAGCTCCCCTGGCCTTGCTTCTCCAAGTCACTCATGAATTTCTCCTCTTCCCGGAGCCTCATTAGCAGCAAGAGGTCTCACTTGCTGACATCAGCACTCATTCCAACAGTTTTAAGGGATATATTCTGAGGGTGTGAAGAACAAGCCAGTAAATTTCAGGAAGCTCTGTGCCGGGGTTTTACGAGGCAGAATGGAGCTGATAAGCAGCAGCTCTGTGTCAGCGCTCTCCTAGGGCTGTTCAGCAAGTGTGCGCCTGACGTTTGCAACAGCCACTTTGCTCTGAAACGGCTGCTTGGGGCCCCCCTGTCCGTCCTACGTCTTGGGCTCCTGTCTAGGCTTTCTCCACAGCCAAGCAGTAATGTATCTCAGGAGCCCAGAAGCGGATGAGGAGACATAACTCAGCAGGTGGCAAATGGACCAGTCACCTCAAGGAAGCCATTTTGGGGGCTTTCCAATGCACATGAGACCTGAACAAGCAGGTCAAGGAGAGGCAGGGAGCCAATCAGGGAGCAGCTCTAACCTGGCCAATCAGGTCCACCACGGCTCTCAGGGGTCTACAGATGCCCGGGCCACTTCCGGCTTCTCAGGCCCCCTAGCTATAATATTTATGAATGTTGTGAAACTCTGTAATGTGACAAGACCTGTATTAGCCGACAAGAAAGAACAATGACGTCTAACCAAATTGCATCTCTTATTTGCTTAAGCTGAGAGTGTGTGTCACGTTTTAGTCTGAAGCGCATAAAACCAAGCTAAAGAACTCATTAAATGTGAACAGGTTTGAGGCCCTTTTTGAGCCTGAGGGCCAGAACACATCATTCACTCCACACAATTGGCCTGCCTTTATCCCCTTTTGCTTTTGTTGACTCAACCCAGCTTTCTGCTTCCTAGTGATGTTCATATGTTTTGAACTACAACAGCTCAGACTAGTGCGCAAGCTTGGCCAGGAGTATTGTATACAGTAGGTTTCCCGCGTGGCTAATGTCATGACATAGTTTAGTCACTAGATGATTTCATTCGTTTGTCCCATGACTTCCAGTCACGGGTCCAAGAACCTCTGGGACCCGTGTCTTTTTTTGTCCAGCACTTTCCCTGGGAAAGCCTGCTGCTTACTGCTGAATCGGAACAAATGTCAATCTGCAGAAAACCTGATGGATGTTTGCTCAAATTCAGTGGTAAACGGTGGGTTTTCCCAGGGAAAAAGGCAGGACAAACAAAAAAAGAACCTTCCAAACCCGTGACCAGAAATCACAGGACAAACAGGAGTGTGGATGAACCCATAGTGTCTGGGTGGAAACAGGAGTTTCCTGCTGCTGCTCTGTTCTTGTTGGAACCAGGCAATGAAGTTCTTGTCTTGCTTCCTGAGTTGTGCATACTCTCAGACTTCTGTGATGCTTCACATCAGCCCTAGTCCTCTTGAGAGATTTCCTTGCTGTTCCGGTTTCCCTGCAACCGATTTCTTTGGCCAAAACCTGGCAAAGGCAGCTCACCTCCATGTCATTCCAGAATAACCACCGTTTCTGCATATGTCCAATGTGGCGAGCAGCAAGTCTGTAATATGACAAGGCTGCATTAGTCAGTATAATATTGCTCTGCAAAGATGGGTGTAACACCTCTGGGCTTGCAGAGTCTTGGAGCCTTGAGTGGGACTAGTAGGTCTCTGTGTATGGCAGGACCTACTGTAGCAAGGAAACACATTCTGGGAAACAGAAAGACCCCTGGAGAGCTGAGACCTGAAAATCTCCCTTGTCTCCCCTCTATGGTGGATAGGGCCCTTGGGTGTGTCCTGGAAGAGTGGAGTGTTGTTGTTGTTGTTGTTTAGTCGTTCAGTCGTGTCCGACTCTGCGTGACTCCATGGACCAGAGCACACCAGGCACTTCTGTCTTCCACTGCCTCCCGCAGTTTGGTCAAACTCATGCTGGTAGCTTCGAGAACAGTATCCGTCCATCTCATCCTCTGTCGTCCCCTTCTCCTTGTGCCCTCCATCTTTCCCAACATCAGGGTCTTTTCCAGGGAGTCTTCTCTTCTCATGAGGTGGCCAAAGTATTGGAGCCTCAGCTTCACGATCTGTCCTTCCAGTGAGCACTCAGGGGTGATTTCCTTCAGAATGGCCCTATCAGTAGCGACCACCAACCTTTGATCCCTGTGGAGCAGAGGAATGGGGCACAAGAGCTCTCATTCCGCCCCATTGAGCACAAAACAAAACCAATTCAGGCCACACCCCTTCCTTGGAACCTTGACATGGGCCAATCAGGATCCCCTTAGGCGTGGCCACACAGCACACCCTCCTTTAAGAATTGGTTGAGCCAAGGAGAATGTCCGTAGGCTCTGTTCGTGATCCCAGCAGCCCCAGAAGCCTGGCAGAGAAAACCAGTAAAATTTGGAATTCCCACTGGAGTCTGGTGTGTTGTGTGTTGACATGTTCTCTCCCCCTTCCTCCTCCTCCTCCTCCACCCGCCATGCCAGCCCCCATCCGCAGCCCCCCACCCCATCCCTTGACAGCGTCAGGAGGAGCTCAACTTGCAGCAGCCGAGCATCTGTTTTCAATCCAATAAAATGGAACAGTGCTGCTTTTGTGAGGTTCCATTTGCTCGCTTGCTGGGAAAGGCCAGTGGCTTTTAAACAATTAATTTCAGCCTCCCGTCCCTCTGGGACTCTGGCTCTCTGACATAGCCGACTGCGGAGAGGCAGAGCGCACGATGGGCCCACATGGACCAGTGCCTGCCCGGTGCGTGGGGCTCAGGCATATTTTGGGAAGATGCAATTATTTCGAGATCCAATACTCTGCCAGTCACACCAGCTGGTCTTCTTCATCCCCCCCCCCCCGCCTCGCCAGTGCATCATTCTCAGGCGTGACTGTCTGTAGAAGGCAGACTCCGTAACAAATCCCTTTCTTCTTCTTCTTCCAACCAGTCCTGGGGATTGTTCCAATGCCCTCCTTTCGCCTTGAGACCTCCGAGATGCATTCCACTGTATCGTGGCTTTGGCTGCACAGGGGAAGCTCTAATGTCATTATATATATATAACAATAGCAATGTCATTGCTCCAAGCACCGATCCTTATGTAGACAGTTATGTGTTGGCATAAAAGAGGATTTGCAGCGCCAAAAGAAGAGTTCGCCAATTTGCATAACGTTTGCAGATGGTGATATATGGGTGCAAATTTAGGATTAATTGCTATAATTTAAATAGAAATGCAAGGTATCTCCCCATAGTGCAGAAGTCACCAGGTGACTTGTGTCTCTGGTCAGCCTGCCAGCCAAAGGACTGCTACCTGCTGGTGGGCAACTTTAAGGTTCCTGCTCTCCCTTCTTATAGTACCTTATCTTTACACCAGACTGGACAGCCATGAAGCAGAGGACATCTTCCAATAGAGGACTGTCCTCTGACATCCCTTCAAAATAGAGCACTCTTCTCCGAAAAGGAGGACACTTGGCTGCCCAAACTAAAATGGCACAGCCCACAGAGAAGAGGAAGGTATCAGCAGGTTCAGGGGAACCTCAGCACAAAACAGACACCGACAAATACCAACACAGACACAGCAAAGATGGAAAAGATCAAAGGAGCAGATCTGAAGCCTTGCCAGCTCTTGCCAGCAGGGCAGAAGCTGGGGCTGGTACGCCATCTCCTGAGCTGATGCAGCAGAAGAGGACAGGACCTTCTCCAAGGAAGATGAAGCTTTGGATCCAGCCCTGGCCCTGACTTCTGCACAGGCTGGCAGGGAGACATCTGCACCACACCCCAACCCAGCTATCAACAGTGGGAGGTTAGGACTGCAGTCTATGGGAAGGAAGGGGCAAAAAGCAGCCCACTGAAGATTGAGCATGTTCAATGGCCAGTCCAGTTGGGGGATTTTTGCACAGAAAAACATAGGGAGGTTAGGGAATGGAGTGCCCTGAAGAGTAATCATGTAAACAAACTTTACATGATTTGTTGCAGATTCCCCTGCACTCTCTGTATCATCAGTGGTCAGGTGCAAAGATGTGTGTATTCTGTGGGCCTCCAAAATTACTGCAGACATATAGGACTTCATGACCAGTGCCAAACTAGGTTGGCCATAACCAAAAAAATGGGGGGGGAAGTGGGGCACAAACTTACTAGAAATAACTTATCTAATTCAAATAGAAATACCCTATGGACTCAGCTATACGGCTGCAAATAAAACGTTTTAAGTCTGTTGCAAAGTACATTATACAAAGTGACACTAGATGGCGATGGAGAGCTATGGCATATTCAATATATTTCTCAAAACTTTTTTTAAAAGCATTTTCACAAAGTTTTTATATATATATGTGTGTAGATTCTACCTGCATCTCACCCTAATAGCAAAGGTTATGAGCTTCCTGCTAACAGTTAGGAACATCTTCAGGGTCCCTGTTGCTCTCCCTTCTTAGGGGCCGTTAGCATCAAACTGGGCCTGGACCTGGCAGCCTTCCTAACAGACGACACCTTCCTCTGCCCCAGATGCAATGAAACATGTCTCTCCCGTATCACTCTCTACAGCCACAGCAGGCGCTGCAACCTTCCAACAGCCTGACCTCACCCCCAAAGGTGCACTTCTCCAGTGTCTCCTGAGACCGATGAATGCCAACAGTTCATTTATTGCATTTATAATGCAGGGGGGCAAACATGACCTAATAGGCATTACTGAAACTTGTGGCATGAGACTCACGGCTGGAGTGTAGAAATTGAGGGGTACAAACTGTTTAAACGGAGCACGAGACTCTTAATCTCAGAATCATAGATTTGAGCACCATGTTGGGCAAAAGTTTCCTGCAGCACAGAAGGCAAGACTTAGAAGAACTTTGTGGTTTTCTTTCACTTGGAAACAAACAAGCGAATATGCAAGTTTTCCAGCGCAAGATCAGTTCACCAAAAGCCACAGGGGCATTTGCCCACTCCCATCCCCAATGCAGCTTCTTGCCACCTAGCTGCAGAATAAGCATATGTCTCCTTCCCTGGCTACATTCAAAAACTTAGTTTAAGTATTTCCTTGGCAGGCGGAGTGTGCTATAAATCTCACCAGCTAGTAGTCACCAGCCATCAAAGACTGTCTGTCAAGCACCTTCAGGAAGCAAACCATAAAAGCCCCCCAGAGAAGATCATTTTGCATGCTCAAAGAATGCGCTGGCACCAGGCCCATCCAGGTGGCTCTTCTGATTCCGATGATGGAGCATAGCATTCTGCGCTTCCAATTCCTGGTCTCTGTACATGGAAGACATATTTTGTACTGAATCTCAACATCTATTCGCTCCAGTAGGATCTGTCCATACTGTGACACTATCGGGATGATCTGGGTGAATGCATTACCCATATTCATCCCTTGTCACCTTAGAATCATAGAATCATAGAGTTGGAAGAGACCACAAGGGCCATCGAGTCCAACCCCCTGCCAAGCAGGAAACACCATCAGAGCACTCCTGACATATGGTTGTCAAGCCTCTGCTTAAAGACCTCCAAAGAAGGAGACTCCACCACACTCCTTGGCAGCAAATTCCACTGTCGAACAGCTCTTACTGTCAGGAAGTTCTTCCTAATGTTTAGGTGGAATCTTCTTTCTTGTAGTTTGGATCCATTGCTCCGTGCCCGCTTCTCTGGAGCAGCAGAAAACAACCTTTCTCCCTCCTCTATGTGACATCCTTTTATATATTTGAACATGGCTATCATATCACCCCTTAACCTCCTCTTCTCCAGGCTAAACATGCCCAGCTCCCTTAGCCGTTCCTCATAAGGCATTGTTTCCAGGCCTTTGACCATTTTGGTTGCCCTCCTCTGGACACATTCCAGTTTGTCAGTGTCCTTCTTGAACTGTGGTGACCTTTGCTGATCCCATTCCTTCCCCTCCTGCTCCTCTGCCAAAATTTTGATTGCAAACTCCTTGCAGCAGGGACCTTTTTTCTGTTACTTGCTAAAGAACTGAATGCAGTGCTGCAGGATACCTATGACTCCAACTTCACACAGGACAGTCCCTTATTTGAAGGGCTGTCCTTTCCAAGCCCAAAGAGCCCAGAAGATGGGAGACAAGAGCCTTGAAATCACCCATCAATTATTTGGTTTGACGATGTTGTGTTTTGTTTATTTGCTCGTATTTCATTTATGGTTTGTCTGCTTGGTTTTACCCCTATGCAATCTCATGTGTTTGAGCTATGAAATTGCAAATAATTTTGCATTTTTAATTCTTTTTGAAAGGTTACCATTTTTCTTGTTATTGCAAACTCCAAAAGAAAGGAAGGAAAGCAATTGTCCATCACCTCACTGGGGTGAGTTGGCTTGTATTTCTGTTGTTGTTGTTGTTGTTGTTGTTGTTGTATTTATACCCCGCCCATCTGGCTGGGTTTCCCCATCCACTCTGGGCAGCTTCCAACAGAATATTAAAAACATTATAAAACATCAAACATTAAAAACTTCCCTAAACAGGGCAGCCTTCAGATGTCTTCTAAAAGTCAGATAGCTGTTTATTTCCTTGACATCCGATGGGAGGGCATTCCACAGGGCGGGCGCCACCACCAAGAAGGCCCTCTGCCTGATTCCCTGTAACCTCACTTCTCTCCATGAGGAAACCTCCAGAAGGCCCTTGGAGCTGGACCTCAGTGTCCGGGCTAAACGATGTGTTAGTACATCTGTGCATATTAGCATAATGCAAATCTGTTCCCTCTCTTGGCCTCATTTCTGGAGATGCCTAAGTGACCACCCTAGAGTGATGACACTATATTGATGATGATGATGATGCTACAATGTTGGCTGGTGCTCATTGGGACTGGCAGAGCAAGAGGCCAACAGGAGGCGGAGCCAAAGCCAAGGGTGGACGACACCAGAGCCAATGACAGGGCACAGCCAATTAATTCCAGGTTTGCTCCCTTCTTCCTCCCTGCTGAATTCTGCAAGGGGTAACACTGAGATTAGGAAGGAGCCAGCTGAAAGCCAGGGCCACCCATTAGACAGGGTTGATGAGGCAGTGCCCCATTTGCCCAGACATTGCAGCCTCCCCTGATAATAAATAATTATACCACGAGAAGAGGAGGACACTTAAACCAGTTTGAACCCTCCGATTAAAGGCAGTGCAGGATGATTGGATCCCGGGTGGAAATACAATCCTTCTAGCCTGCGTGATGCATGAGGTTAGACGAGACGATTGCACCAGTTCCCTTCTGTCCTCGGGCTCCATAAATCTCTGGCGGAGTCATGTCCTCCAAGGGTCCTCCTAAATCACTTCTGCTCGCAGTGATTTATCTCTTTGCGCTCACTCCCACAGAGTCAACTGCTGCCTCGAGACTGAAAGGAAGCCTGGTGCGCAAAAGGGCAGGTCTCTCGCTAAACATCTCCCAAGGGGAGACGAGAGAGAGAGAGAGTGAGACCGTGACCACACCTGCTAGACATTTCTTTGCCATCACTGCGTATGAGGCTGCCCTGACACAGTTTGCTTGTCTCTGTGTGGAGGGTGCTTCAGCTGGAGCAGAATGCAGCCACTCACCAAGGAATAGCCCAAAATGCTGGGCAAGACCATCCCAACTATTAGGCAAAACGAGGCAGTTGCCTCAGGCAGCTGATACCGGTTGGCAGGCAATGGCAGTGAGGTCTCAGAGGGCAAAGCTGTGTGCCCTGTGCCCCTAAGCTAGCATTATCGCTCATGGCCATGGTGGAGGAGACTGTCCCATCGCCAACATTGAAGGTAAATGTAAACTCCACTTCAGCAGGCTCCTCTTCATCTTGTTCTTTGCCCCAAGCAACAAGATATCTTGGTCCAGACCTGATGCTAGCTTAAAATCGTAATCATAATAGTCCAAACTATAGCTGTTCTCCAGAGTGAAGCAGCTAGGTAGTTTTAGACTTTTGTACTTCATAGTCTTTTGGGGATCCCCTCTTTCGGTGGTCTTGAATTTGCCTAAGTGAATTAATATTAAGTGGATATTAATATTAAGTGAATATTAAGTGAAATTAATATTCATTTACGTCAAGATGTGATATGCCAACCCTGCAGCATTGGCAGGGAAACACTCATGCCCATTCTGCCCAGTGGGAGCCAAGGCATCTGTCCTCCAAGTCTTATACTGACAGCACCACTGGGGGAAACCTCACCAAAGGAAAACATGGTTATATAGGTAACAACGAAACACAATTGCAGTTGGCAAAACCTGCCCAGTTGTTCAGCAGGTAGAAAAGGTATTATCAGAGGGCTCTTGGAGGGTTTCCTGTGCTGCCAGTTTGGCATGAGGCTTTGGAGGCAGATGCATAGCAGCTGCCCATTCAGACGTGCCCAGATGATGGCCGTACAGTTAGCATGCAGGTATGCCAAACATCTCAGGTTCTCCATCACCCCTGGACCCAGAAATCTGATGTCAGTGTCTAGGAATTTGAAGCCATTATTCAGCCCTGTACAGCACTGGCAGTTATAATTGGGTCTGAGCTGAATGTTGTACTCAACAAGCATTTTCATTGCAGAAAGCGGGGGCAATGTAAGCTTTCACGAAAGCCCCCACCTTGTCTACCTCTCCTTCACTGTATTTTGTTGTCTGTGCTCCTCATCACTGCTTGTTGCCCTCCCGCTTTCTTTGGTTGTACCAGAGTGAGGGCAGCTGCCTTCATTCAGATTTGGCTTTGTGATACTTGGGTTACCAGTTCATTTCTGAGCCCATTTCAAGGTGCTCACGTTAAAAGCCCTGAATGATTCTGGCCCCAAATATCTGAAAGACTGCCTCCAGTCCTACAGACCTTCTCCAGGATTAAGATTGACATAGGGGGGCCTTGTGTCAGTTCTGCTGCCCTCAGAGGTTCAGGGCAGCAGCAGCAAAGGAATGAGCCTTCTCTGTGGCAGCCCCTAAAGTTGTAGAACTCCTTCCCCACAGAGGTGCATCTGAAAACTTAACTATACAGTTCATGGACAGTGTTGAAGAAGTAACTCTTTGGATCTGTTGTATATTTTTACAGCCCACCCTATTTTTGTAAATAATAACAAGCAGGAACAGTTCATGCTATAGTACTGTTCCTGGCATGCCCTGGTTCAAGATTTCACCGTGATTTCGTACAGCGTCCGTTTCTGAACTTATTTTCAGGGAGTCCTGCTGAGGAATTCTTCATGGCTACCAGGGATGCCAACTTGAATAAAATATGGTGGAGGGAGGGAAGGGCAGGTGAGGCCTGCCCCACATAATCAACCATATTGGCATGGCACAAACACACCATTTGAGTGGCAATGCTCATCAACTTTGGGCAATGCCCATCTTTCATTGGGCAGGGACGAAAGGACCTTGGCCCCTAAGAGTCGGCTCTTATGACTGCTACAGAAGATTCCGGGGTGCCTTCTGGAGCTGTACACCTGTGTCTCCATGGGAGATTTCGACCTGGTCCCAGGCGCACAGGCAAAGTCGACGTCTGTACAACTGTACGTTTGAGAGCCATGTGCATCGGTGTGCATGCAACTGGCCACCCTATCTATATTCATCTCCCACCCCCACCCCCACAAACAATGTGTGAAGAATCCTTGTTAAGGCTAAGCTAGGTATTATGTGAGAGACTTATGAATAGGCTATTCTGCATTTTTACAGTGTTAATAGCAGCCTCTGCTGCCCCCGGGTCCTGTGTATTCAAAACAGGCCTGTGCTGTTTTGCATTATTTTCCGGTTTAAAATTGCTCTCCCCAAAGCTATTTGTCCTGAGGGGCAAAACACACGGAAGAGGTATGTTTTACAGGTACTCCCTTTGCCCATGGGAAAGGAGTAGCTTCAGGTGGGGGATATTTTTAACTGGGAAATCAATTCAGGGCAAAAGGCTTACCCCCCTCGGCGCCAGCATTGTGGCCTCAATCCAAATTCCACCCCCCACCTGCTTCCAGCAGCACTTTAAAATGCAGAAGATTCTGTTCACATACCTCAAAAGTCTTGTAGCGTTTGAGACAGTTGATGCCTGGTGGATATTTGAAAAATGGCATCCGTTTGGGTACCTGTGTCTTTCTATCCACGTCCAGCTAAGCTAAGAGCCAAAGCAGGTGTTTGGTGCACACAATGGATACGATACGATGCTCTTTATTGTCATTGTCCCATACAGAACAATGAAATTGAAAAAATCTACATCAGATATAACAGAAACCAACAAGCCTGCTATCCCAGCTATCCCGACCTGGTTAGCTCCCTACCCCATTTTTAAATACAATATACTCCCATAGAGACTCCTTACACTGCATTTAAAACCAAAATCACATTTGGATAGAAACTGTTTCTCAGGCGGCTAGTCCTAGTCTTTATAACCCTGTACCTTCTTCCAGAAGGCAGAAGCTGAAAGAGATCATTTCCGGGGTCTGCACTATCCTGCACTATCTCTGCAGCTTTCTTATGGCACCTGGAAGCGTAGATTTGATCCGAGGTGGGAAGAGTGCACCCAATTATTCTCTCCGCAGTCTTTACAACCCTCGACAGCATTGTTTTTCCCCTGACCGTGCAGCTCCCAAACCACACACACAGACCATAAGTTAATACATTCTCCACAGTACAATGGTAAAACGCCATCAAAATGGAGTCTGGGAACTAGGGATGCTCCGCTGAACAATGACAAGGCTTCAGGGGTAAAGCACAATTTGAAGGGAGAAGTAGCAGGTGGAGCAAGGGTGCTTAACCCTCCCTGTCCACCACTTCCACAGAAGTTTTCTCCCTGCAAAATGCACCTGGGAACCACAACTGGGGGGAAAGGACTGGGTGAGGGAAGAACCAGTGGCGAGGCTTAAGCCCTTCCCTTCCAAATAGCACCAGTGCCTATTGCCAAACGTCTACCTGGTCCTCAGGTGAGTGGGGCAGCTTGTCAGTTTGCAGCCATATAGGTTCATTTCATAGGTTGCGGGTCATTTCCAAGCAGAGTAGAGATCTCTACACGGGAGGAAGGTAAACTGGGAGCAGTGTTGGCATCCACCAGGCCAGCCCCGTTGGCGCAATCTGCCCATCTGCAGGAGGTGTGGGAAGTTCAAGCTGCCATCACTCCAAGAACAGGCTCCTTTTCAGGTGGCAGGAAACGTTTGCCCTTGTGAGCGTGGGGTGGGGAGGGGAAGGGCCCATCAATGGCGAGGGTCAGCCCAATGGCTTCAAAGCCTCCTGTTTCTCTCGGCGGTTCCAATTGCTCGTTGATCTGCCAAGAACAGCAGAGGTTCTGTTGTGCCCCCGAGCTCCAGATGGCTTTTAAGTCATAACTGTGCTTCCTTGCTCAGGAGCTCAGGTTACCTCTCCTCAATCCAGGGATCCCTTCTCTCCCCCCCCCCCCCCACCAGACCCTCACCCCTATGAATGGTCCCTTCCCCTCCCCCCTCTCTGTTTGCTCCATCAGCCTTTTCTGATTGGCTGCAATTACCCTGATTGCAAAGGATAACTGAACGGCATCAGCTTCACTCCCCATCTTGGAGGAAGGTACCAATCAATGGCGGGATTCCCCCAGGAGGCCGTGTTACTCTATACGTTTGTCATTCAAAGCCTGAGCTTAGGGGCAAAATATCCGCACACTCTGAGGCTGTTCGAGGAACAAGAATGCAGATGCTCAAAGCACCTTTCATCAGACCCTTCAGGTTCAAATCCCTCTCCCCCTCCACTCTTTGCGTTGCAGTCTCATTTGCTGCTCAGTGCAGAAAACCTGGACCAAGGTACAGTGGTACCTCTGGTTACGTACTTAATTAGTTCCGGAGGTCCGTTCTTAACCTGAAACTGTTCTTAACCTGAAGCACCACTTTAGATAATGGGGCCTCCTGCTGCCACCGCGCTGCTGCTGCGCGATTTCTGTTCTCATCTTGAAGCAAAGTTCTTAACCCGAGGTACTATTTCTGGGTTAGCGGAGTCTGTAACCTGAAGTGTATGTAACCAGAGGTACCGCTGTACTGATGTGGCTCATAGTTCTTTTTAAAAGGGATATACTGCGTCTCTGATGCAACTAGTACTTTTTTAGTTTTTAATCTGGGTTGGCGGTATGCAAAGCCCTGGGTTGAATAGGGTCGTATTATAGAGATGGAGGCTACCCTCAATCTGAGAACGTAACCACGAAAAGTCATCCACGTTGTGGCTTTCTCCAGATCAACTGATATTACCCAGGAGTGGACAGGGCAAAGCAGCAAGCACTGAATGCAAGGCTGGTCCAAGACCTTTTGCTGCCTGAGGCAAAGGACAAAATAACACACAAGATCAGTCAGTAGAGCACGAGACTCTTAATCTCAGGGTTGTGGGTTCAAGCCCCACATTGGGCAAAAGATTCCTGCATTGCAGGGGTGGGACTAGATGACCCTCGTGGTCTCTTCCAACTCTATAATTCTATGATTCAGTACGTACACAAAGCTACTGAAGCTGAGGGTGCTGAAGGGTCCAGCTTGACAATAAAAATAGTCCAGACTCATAAATATGATTCAGAAGCTCTACTAGCAGACCTTGTTCCAAACAGGTACAAAACCAAATTATGATACATCCAACTAGTTGAATAGCATCATGTGCAAGTCCAGCACAGGTTTCATCTTCTTACAAAATTGAAACAGGCCTAAAATCAGCGGTCTCTCTTTCTCTCTCCTCACTCCATTAGCATAGAGCTGTTTTGTTTTTTTCCTTCAGGAGAGACCTCATTAGCACATCACTTGTTCTCTGTGGCTTCCAGAGAAAGGCAGATCCCTTCAAAATGGAGATTTGTAAGCTTCATTAACTTGGGACCCTGAAATTCCAGATCTGGATCCAGAATTTTGGGGTCACATGTTAATGGAGCTAGATTTGCAAATGAATAAACCTCGCATGTGATCTAAAGTTAAACAGCACGTGAGAGAGCAGAGAACATCCTAAGTTAATTATCAAGCCATCGGGTACCTAGAGAGCACTTCTTAGCTTCAATGGAATTTTCCATGCTAAGCCTTCAGCAATACACATCCAAACACATACAGAGTTATTTTCCATTTCAGTGTCAATCAAACAATTATTCTTAACAGAACTGGGACTGAATTGTCCCCAAAACGAAACTAACATGATGCACTGCCTGTGTCTGCGTTACACCGGTGGGACAATGGTAGCAACCTCAGGACTGGGAACCATCTCCCCCCAGGCCACACCTCAGTGGTCCCTTTTAACAGGTTGGAAAGTGCCCTTGAATTCTTAATAGTGCTTCTTCTTTGCTTGAATGAAGAGAGGTATGCGCGTGTTGTAGAAAAACCTCTAACTTTTCAATTGCTGGAATTCAGCCTACTTACTGAACAAAGGTTAAGAGTCGAATCCATTGCCCCCCCCCCCGTGTGTTTTTAATATAAAATAGATATAGTTTCTTTTGATTTCCAATATATAACTAAAGTTACAAAAGGGGGGGGGGGATAAAAAAAAATCTCAACATACCTCCTTCCTTTTCCAGGACAGATCAATCTAGTTACCATATTTTCCGTGTATAAGACTAGGTTTTTCCTCCTCGAAAATAATGTTTAAAAAGTGGGGGTGTTATGTACTGAGTTGAATAGGATCAAAACTGCAGCAGTCTGATTGGTCCTAGAATAATAGGATCCAAATTGCAGCAGTCTGATTGGTCCTAGAACAATAGGATTCAGAATGCAGCAGTCTGACTGGTCCTAGAACAATGCAGCAGTATGATTGGTTGGCAGGAACCACCCAATCATGCTCCAGATATAAGTGAATCCACAACCTGATTGGCTTACAGTAGAATTCCAGAATTAGCCAATCATGTGCAGCCCATTGTGTAAATAATGTATATAAAGCAGATACTTTGAGGGGACTTTCATTCATTCCTCCTCACCACTATGAGCTGAATAAAGAGCATGAAATCACTTTGCGACTCTGAGTATATTTCAGGGGGATAGTCTTATACATGAGTAGTGCATATGGGGGATGGGCAATTGGTTGGAGCTTGTCAGTGGCGATTGGTTGGAAGAATGGTGTCTGCTGCAAGGGATGCAATGGATTGGCTGCCGAAGGGCCAATTGGTTGCTTCTTCTGCACATTTCATTTGAAGCGTTTGTTATCCGGGTGAGCTGTTTTCGGCACGCCACCCAAAAAAATACCTCAGTAACTCTGGGCATTTCTGCTCAAAAGCTCAACAACTTTGGGGGAAATCTTCCCTCTTAAAAGGTAAACAACTCTTGGGGAAACTTCCCTTTAAAAAGCTCAGCAACTCTGTGCCATCTCCCTCCATTTTCTTAAATTCTAGCCCCCCCAAAATAGGGGTCGTGTTATATGGTAAGTTTGCCGAAGTCCAATCTGTGATTTCAGTGGGTGCCATTCTCCAAGATTATCAGTAAAGTATTTTATAAAAGGATGCCATATTTCAACAAAATGGTTTATGTCATTTGTATTATTCCATGCATGTCTCTGTTGATTTTCCTGATATGCCAATTGACTGTACATTCTGTTTCCAACAAGAGATACACAGATGTTTCAATCTTATCCAATTCTGTGCCACCAGTAGGTGTTCTGCTACTAAAAGAAAAGTAATTATGTCTTTATTTTTTTTTAAAAAGAGCTCAAATTGCCCTTCTTTAAAAATGGTTAACAATCCCAGACTAGAGATTCCACATGCTGACCCGTAATATAGCTTATTTCTGTAAATACCAAAAGGGCTTTATATGTCCAGACATCCACCACATGTGAAATGTTGTATCTATGCTTATTGAAGCCTCAATGATGGGATGTTTCTTATTAATATAACTACACCGTAATGGTGTCAAATGCCATCAGTGTAATAATTTGAATGCATTTTCTTGTATATGAGTGGATACTGATTTTAGTGGGGGTTTCAGGTCACAAATTATTCCAATCTAGCTCCGCAATCTCTACCCCTAGATCAGATTCCCTTTACTGTTGCAGTAGATTGTTCATGAGTTAACTCAGCCCTTAGGCTGAAAAAACTGTTCCCTGCCTGTGCCTTAAAAACACTTGCAGGGTCTCCTAGATCTGCAAACAGCTGCTATAAAATCTTGGGTCTAACCCCAGCCTTCTCCAACCCCTCCAGATGTTCTGGACCAGATGTTTTCAGCTGGATGGACCAAGTGTCTGGCTTGATAGAAGTCAGGTCCCTATGCAGCTGTGAGCTGTATATACCCACCAGAAAAATTAAAGCATACTTAAAGCACATTTCCCGGTCAAAGGGTCCTGGGAATTGTAGCTTTGTGAAGGGTGAACTACAGTTCCCATGATTTTGGGGGGGACTTTTAACTGTGTAGTGCGTACACAGTCTGAGGCTGAGGCCAACATGATTAACACGTGTATCTGTTAATGCACATTATTTTATTGCGATGTTAGAATTCAAAGCATGAAAGGAAGCAAAGCAATAAAAGGACGTTCACTTTCTTTGTTTTCTAATGTGGAATGACAGTGACATCCCAGAGGGACTGGAGCTCTTGCCATTAAGAGAACACAGATATGAAAGAGTTGTTCAATTATGGCAGCCAGGTACTGCAGGCTTTTCCTTAATAGAAGGGTGCGAGCAGGGGGAGGAATCCCTTTGGCTTGGCTTAGAAACCTTCGCTCCGGCTTGCTCAGGTTAATTAAAAAAAGACCTGGAGAACTTCCAAGGCCTCGCTTTTCATTTTTAACAGCTCTCCATCCTGCACACGCACACACACACTGTCACCATACCTCTCCCTACACACACCTCTACAACCCGCCAGGCTGGAAGAAAATGTTGCCGTTGTGGAAACCCACACAGCAGCCTTGGACTTCCAAGGCTGTGTGCACACCACAAACTCAGCGTCTGTTATGGAGGTGCCCCAAATTCTAAAATCAGGAGCAATTTCCCATTTATTTGCATCATGTAAACAGAGAGCAGGAATACCTGCCAGGTCTGGTGACACAGGAAGCATGGAATCATAGAATTTCAGAGCTGCAAGGGACCCTGAGAATCACCGAACCCTGTGGGATGTGATACATAAGTAGCAGTCAAATACAACATTCCTTGTTTTCCTAGAGTGGACACGCAAGGGGATGTTTGATCCAGCCAGTCTGTTTCCTTCTGGGCTGGGACATACTTCCTCTTGCCTGTGACAAGAGGTGAGCGTGATCTTACCTGTGCAGGTAACAAAAGCACAAGGCACACAGCCCTCCTCCCTCTCTCCCCACCTTCTTCTCCATCTTCCTTTCGTTATGTGAACTTCAGTGACTGCTAGTCTGCAGTCACTGGGATTAACCCCCATATGGGATAGATCCATATGTACATATTTGTAACTAAGTCTGCGTTCTGGGAACCAACTGTGAACAGAATGTGAGTAAGGTACTTTTAAACAAGATTGTGGTGTGCTTATTCTTTTAAGAGAGATATAAGGGAACTTACCAGGTCATTAATATTGAGAGGCTTAAACAAGCCTGCAACCAGCTACCCACTGTGCATTTAAAAGGGGAATGTAAAACTCTGATAAGTTATAGAACTTGCAAGCACAAGTTAAGGTAAAGGTAAAGGGATCCCTGACCATTAGGTCCAGTCGTGGATGATTCTGGGGTTCCGATGCTCATCTCACTTTATTGGCTGAGGAAGCCGGTGTACAGCTTCCGGGTCATGTGGCCAGCATGACTAACCCACTTCTGGCGGACCAGAGCAGCGCACGGAAATACCGTTTACCTTCCCGCTGGAGCGGTACCTATTTATCTACTTGCACTTTGACATGCTTTCAAACTGCCAGGTTGGCAGGAGCAGGGACCAAGCAACGGGAGCTCACCCCGTTGTGGGGATTCGAACCGCCGACCTTCTGATCAGCAAGTCCTAGGCTCTGTTGTTTAACCCACAGCGCCACCCGCATCCCAAGCACAAGTTAGGAAGGATATTAACAAACAATATGTCCTCTCCTGCCTCCCTGAACATTCCCACAAGCCCAACCCCCTGCAATGAAGGAATAATTCAGCTGTCCCTTACAGGGATCGAACCTGCAACCTTGGCATTATCTACGCCACACACTAACCAACTGAGCTATCTCTCTGGCTCGAAGCTGAGTGTCCCAGCTTTGATCCACCTGGGTCAGCATTGCCCCCATCAGCAGAGGTTTCTGCATGCTGCCTCATCTCATGCTTTCCTGAAATAACAGCAGCAATAGCAAATCCCTACCGTGTGAAGCCTCTCCACCCCAGCAGCAGTTGGTGCCAAAAATATGCCCCCTTAGCACAGAGAGACTCTGTGCAATTTGGGCATCCAGCGGAGCGAGCGCTTTAGCCTTTGCCAAGGCAATGTTTCCTTCAGGGCACTTATTTACCCCAGATTGTTTGCTCCGCTCCACCCGATCATTCCCTCTGTTGGCTCCAGTCCCTTGTGCCACAGCCAGTGGCTATTTATTAATTCCTTTAATTCATTATAATGCACCTAATCGACCGTGCTGGAAGGGGCAGGAACAATATGCTAATAAATAAATAAGAAACAGCTAATGAGAAGGCCTGCAGTGTCAGCTCAAAGCTCGCAAAACCAGAAGCCTTTCCAGGCTGGGCACCAGTTCAGGACGTGCGGTGAGGTTCTGTCTTCCCTCCAAATGTGTCCTCTCTCTTTTCATGGACTCAGCAGGTCTCTCATAAGGTCATCTTAACCAAAGCTCTGGTCTTGGCTGCAAAAGGAGGTGGGTGGAGAGAGCAGTTGTTCCTGGTTCAGCCCACCCAAGTGTCCCAGGGGACCTTGGAAAAGCTGGTTCCTTTGGGTCACATTCTACAGCCTCAGCAGGATACCTAAAGGGTGAGTATGAACCTGAGGTCTCCAGCCTGATTTCTCTGTTGTTGATGTTGTTGGCATCTATCTGTCTCAAGGGACAATGACGTGCACCTCCGGGGGTTAGCAACACCAAAGTGACCTCCCTGGGCAGTGCGGATGGATGTCCAGGGCCTCCTTCCTGCAACTCCTGCTTTCTCTGTGCAGTGGTACCTCTGGTTGCGAATGGGGATCCGTTCCAGAGCCCTGTTTGCAACATGAGCAGAACGCAACCTGCGTCTGCACATCTGCGCATGTGCGGGTCGTGATTTGCCGCTTCTGCGCATGCGTGTGATGTCATTTTGAGCATCTGCACATGTGCAAGCAGCGAAACCAGGAAGTAACCCATTCCGTTACCTCTGGGTCGCCGTATCCTGAAAGAACATAACCTGAACCGAACGTAACAAGAGGTATGACTGTACTCTGCGAAATTTCAAAGGGACACATTTAGAATCAACAGCATGTCCAGTCCCTTCATCACTGGGGGAAAAGGCTGTAGCTCAGGGGTAGAGCGTCTGCATTGCATGCAGAAGATCTCAGGTTCCATCACCAGCATCTCCTTGGTAGGGTGGCTGGAGAAAGCCTTTTGTCTGAAATTGATTTATGTACCAAAATATTTATAGGCTGCCACTTCACACACACACACACACACACACACACACACACACACTGAGGAAGTTAACAACAAAAATAAATAAAAGCATACAGTAAAAGCATATTTAAAAAGTTAATCAATTAACAGTTGTGGAAAGATGTATTCTTAATTGCCTGGCAGAATGGAAAAAGTTTTCAGCAGGCATTTAAGAGTTGAAACAGAAGGCGCCTGCTGAATCTCTGTTGGCAGAGTATTCTGTAGAGATGGATATAGATGCTAGGTGAGGATATATTTATTAGATATTATCCCTCCTTTCCCACATTTGTGAGTTCAACAGAGTGCATCCCTTTGCACCTTAAAATGAAACTTAGAGAAAGAGATGCCGGAACAGAGTTCCGGCGAGTTACGACTGGGGGGAAAAGCAAAAAACCTGGGTAAGAGTGAAGAGGAACAAAAGAGGATGTTCCCATGATGGTAAGGAGAATATTTATGGCTATGCCCTTGCCCTGTCAAGGCACAGTGGGAGTGGCTCTCACAAAGTTCTCTCTAGCAAACCTACAGGAAATCTCTGTGAGCTTCGGCTCCTATCACGTGCCTATCTAGCAATCAATGAATCGTTGGTTTGGCTGTGCTTTGAATATTCCACAATAGTGGGCTGCTGACACAATTTCTTGCTGTTGCCTCGCCAACTCAGGGAACAACCCATGGTGCTCTTGCAAATGATCTCAGTGATCAAGCAGGAATACCACAGTCCAGGTGATCCCTGAGGTATCCTGGGCCTAATCTGGGAGAGCCACTGCCAATCGGTGTAGAATGGGTGTTAAGTTTAATTTCTTACTTTACATTGAAATGGGAGGTAAGGTATATGTAAAGCATGGCTGGAAATTGCCATGAAGTTATAGAAGAGCCTACCACATTCATCATTTTACAGTCAGATGAAAGAGAATGCTTTTCAGGTCTATTCAAATGCTAATCTAGTAGGCATCCATGTTGGGTGCAGAGCCATTTTGTTCTAAGATACTGAAGAGAATGGATGTGTTTTCTCTGTGTCTCCTGCAGAAACAGCCTGAGGCTAAAAGAGGTTGCAGTGGGGAAGATACAGAACTTTGGTTTCAGCTCCGAATATAATAAATTTGCAATCTAAATTATTACACCATATTCTGGGACCAGTATAAGAATTATGCAACTAAGTGAATGCATTTTTTATTGTTTTGAGTTGTTCTGAAGTTAAGTTCTGTAAAGTAAAGCTTCTGAACCATATTTTTGGACTGAAGAATTTTTATCTCAATACAATACGCAGTTGTTGTTCATCAAGCAGCTTCCACATTCACAATATTAATAATCTCAATAACAGGGTGGGGTGCCTCAAACCTTGGGACCAATGCAGCTCCCCAGGTCTCTTTATCTGTTCCTCGGAAGCCTCCCTGGGTAGGGGGTAACATTTGATTCTGTTCACTTTCAAAGGCAAACTTACCTAATCAGCACTTTTCAGACCAATGTGAGAGCTGGAACAGTTTGATCCTTCAAAATCTGCGCTAATCTGCCCCTGAGTCTGGGAGGTGCTGATCAGATCCATTCATATGGATGGGGAAGACATACAAGTCAGTTCACAGTTAAAGGAACATGACAACCGCACACACAAATATCCCTCTTCTACAGTTCCTCCCTGTTTAGATTTTTCAGTGTGATTGCTCATACTTTAAAAGTGCAACCCAAAATGTCCATAGAAGCTTTTACTATGGATGGAGTTTATATGTATGTTTTCAGAGAGCCAAAATGGTCTGAAGAACCAACTGCAGTCACTCAGAAACGGGGTCTGGGAGGCTTCTGCTAGATGCAAAGCAGAGGAGCAAACACTTTTTTAAAAAAGTGCTAATAAGGACGAAGGGGTTTGTTTTTGCCTTCACATACTTTAACGCACAGAAGGACTGGCTCAGAACTACTGGCTGTTGTTTGCAAACATTTTTGGCAGCGTCAAAGACTTCTATTTCACTCTCGTTTTGGCACGCTTGGTGAGAAACTTTGCTCATCGTTCTAGCTACCCCTATTTGCCTGCGGTGAAGTCATCACGCAGCGCAATCGAATGCATTTGGGAGGCAATGTCACCGATCTGGGTCAGAGAACGGCAAATGTTTCTACCTTCTAAAGATGTGTCGCACCCCAGGGAAAGAACCAATTTCTACCTCAAAATTGGAGAAACTTCGATGCAGCTAGAGTTGGCAATGCATTTACAGTCATACCTCGGGTTACGTTTGCTTTAGGTTGAGCGTTTTCGGGTTGCGTCTCCTGGCGACCCGGAAGTACCGGAAAGGGTTACTTCTGGGTTCCGCCGCGCACACATGTGCAGATGTGCAAAATGACATCATGCCCATGCGCAGAAGCGGCGAATCACGACCCGTGCAGACGCAGGTTGCGTTCCGCTCATGTTGCGAACGGGCCTCCGGAATGGATCCCGTTCACAACCAGAGGTACCATTGTATCTTCTTTGGTTATTGTGGACATTGAAATAGAATCATAGACTCATACAATTGTAGAGTTGGAAGAGATCGAGAGGGTCCAACCCCCTGCCATCCAAGAATCCCAACTGAAGCATTCATGATGGCGCATGAAGCATTCCAAGGGCACGTGACTTTGGCCTCTTTCCGGCTGCTTTCCTCTGTGTGTTTTTAGAACAGAACCACCGGAATCAGCCCTAAATCTGTGGCAAATGCAGGGCTTGGAAGGAGACCTTTCCAGTTCCAATAATGGCTCTAAATTCTGCCTCTCACTGGGCTCACACAGCCCCTTTCCTGGCAAATCGAGACGAGCCAGGCTTGTTACGGTGCCACGTTCCTAGGCTTTGCTTTTCCTTCTTCTCTTGGCTGCGTTTGTTGGGCTCGGCCCCAGAGAGGCTCGCGGCAGAGGCCGAGCGCTTTGTAGAAGTGACACAGCCATCACCCTCTCTCCTGCCCCATCCGGGTCCCTGGGACCGTCTGGCTCGTCCGCTGGCCCCACGCTGTGTAAATACCACTTGTAACTTATTTAGACTCTGAAGTGACTCAACCTCCAAACGCTTTTTTGGAATCGTTTTTCCCAGAGAGAGTTTAATGGGGATTATCGTGCCAAAACCCTGAGCTATGCCTCACTTTCATCCCACTAATGCGATCCATACATCAAGAGACACCAACGGAGGCAGGGAGGGCTTCTGACAAGGGGAACCTGGGAACAATCAGCCAGTGCTTTCTCTCTCCAGCCGCCCCCCCTGCCTTTCCCTGGTCCTCCCCAAACTGATACATTCCTTGAAATGTAAATAGAAAGGAGCGTTCGCAGTCCTTGGATGCATTATGTGCAGCTGGAGGGAGAACTGGGGGCGGGCGGTGGCGTTGCCTTTGTCCATTCACAACCAGGCTGGATTTAAGCATCTCAGGCGAAGGAGCAGGGATGCAACCCGCAGGCGACCCCTGCCCAAGGCTTTCTGGTTCACGGGTCAGATTCCAACAGGATGCACGTTGACCTACAAGGGGCCACTACAACCTGGTCCGTGAGGGCTAATGGGACACTGGACCACCAGCCTCGGCCTGCTCCCAGCCAGTCCATGTTTGCCTCGCTCTTTGCTTTCAACCTGTGAAAGTGGTTGCCACTGCCTGCTCAGTTTCAGCATTGCTCCTTATATAACTCCAGACCCTCCAAGTGCTCCTGTTTTCCGGATTTACAGAAACCGCCCCGGTTTCTGATTTGATCCTGGGGTGTCCCCCTGTTCTTTAATTTAAAGAGACCCCTGACCATTAGGTCCAGTGGTGACCGACTCTGGGGTTGCGGCGCTCATCTCGCTTTATTGGCCGAGGGAGACAGTGTACAGCTTCCGGGTCATGCTTCCAGCATGACTAAGCCGCATCTGGCAAACCAGAGCAGCGCCGTTTACCTTCCCGCTGGAGCGGTACCTATTTATCTACTTTCACTTTGACGTGCTTTCGAACTGCTAGGTGGGCAGGAGCTGGGACCGAGCAACGGGAGCTCACTCCGTTGCAGGGATTCGAACCGCCGACCCTCTGATCGGCAAGTCCTAGGCTCTGTGGTTTAACCCACAGCGTCACCTGCGTCCCTTTCCTGTTCTTTAGGACATCCTTATTTTCATTGGAGAAATGTTGGAGGGTGTAGAGCAGTGGTTCCCAACCTTTTTTTGGCCATGCCCCGCCTAAGCATCTCTAAAATCCTGACACCTTCCTCCCCCCCGGTTACATATATTTCTTATTATTCAAAAAGTGAACTCTTATTCACACGGAGGAAGCCTAAAAGGCCATTCACTGTTAATAACTCATTCCCAAATTGCCCCCTTTAAAAAACAAATTGCCCCCCTGTGTGTGGGGGGGTGTCCCATATTGGGAACCATGGGCATAGAGTTATACAACCCCCCCCCCAGCCAAGAAGATAAGTAACTATACAACCTTTAGAAGACATCTGAAGGAAACCCGGTATTGGGAAATTTTAAAATGTTTAATGTTTTGTTGTGTTTTTATATAGGTTGGAAGTTGCCCAGGGTAGCTGGGGCAACGCAATCAAATGGGTGGGGTATGAATAACAAAATTGTTGTTGTTGTTGAATAGGACATTGCTATTTTCATCAGAGAAATGTTGGAAGGTATGTAACTCAGCCGGGGACAAATCTGGAATGCGTTCATATTCATGCCATGCATTTAAAGTGCTACAACAGTGCATTCAACAGTTGTGGCTTCCCTCAAAGAATTCTGGGAGCTGTAGTTTGTCAAGGGTGCTGAGGATTGTTAGGAGACCCCTTTTTCCACCACGGAGCCACAATTTCCCAGAGTTCCCTGTGAAGAGCAATTCATTGTTGAACAACTAAGGGAACTGTAGAGGAGAAGATGTCTCCCAACAACTTTCAGCACACTTAACAGAACCAGAGCTCCCAGCATTCTCTGGGGGAAGCCATGACTTGGGCCAGTCACCATCTCTTCGCCTAACCTACCTCACAGGGTTGTTGGGAGGACGAAATGGGGAGGAGGAGAACCATGTGCTCTACCTTGAAATCCTTGGAAGATAAAGGGGGTATATAAATGAAATAAATAATAATAAATACATGGTGGGTGTTCAAAGTGGCATCAAAGCGCTTCAAACATATGGCATGAATGTCACCTTCGCTGTTGTTGTTAATTTCATTTTCATCCCACCTTCCCCCCCCTAAAGAAGATCAAAGTGGCATGCATGGGTCTCCCTCTCCAGGGTCCCCCCCTGTGAGGTAGGTTAGGTAGAGAGGCAGTGACTGGCTCAAGACCACCAAGTGAGCTTCTTGGCTGAGTGGGGATTAGAACCCTGGTCTCCCAGGTCCTAGTCCAACACTCTAACCACTACACCACACTGGACTCTGCCTCTCATTGGCTCCGGCTCCAGCTACTGTTGGGCTCCCTGTTTTCTGCCCCATCAGTCCTTACGGGCAACAGCTGCCATCACATGGGGCCTGCACACGCTTCATATGACAGCAGCTACTAAGACAATTGGGGTGGATGTACTCTGTCAGGGCAGGGTGATGTTCCTGTTGGGTCGTCCCAACCCGCACAATAACTCCTAGGGCCATTTTGGAGAACAACGTAGAAAATCCACGTGGCATCCTTCCTGCAAGACAGCAAGAGACCCCTCCGCTCAGGTAATTCCACAAGCCTTATTGAAATGGAGCTGCTGAGAACATTGTTGCGCATTTTAAGAGCATCTGTGGTGATTACGTTTTTTATGCTGCATGCCGCAAGCTGTGCTCGCCATAAATTCCTGACAGAGCTGGCCATAACTATTATCAAAGCAGGTCAAATCGCCACCCACTTCTTCAAGCAAATGGATTTGTCCCCGTGCCATGCATAGCTAGTACATGGGGTCAATTGATGATGTATAACCATAGCGACTGAGCGCCAAAGTAGATATTACAAGGTCTGCCACCGAGAACAGCAACCCTATTCATCTTCCTGCTAATGTCCAATAAAAGAAGATGAGTTGAGCATTAAAAGCACTGCAACTTGGCTTATTAGGACCATAGAAAGCTGAGTTACGCTGAGTCAGAACTTTGGTCCATATAGCTTAGTATTGTCAACACTGACTGGCAGCTTCCATCTTATGTTTTCCTGATGAAGAATACTGATAGGCTACTCAAAAGGGCAGACTTACAAGTGAAAGCAAGGAAGGGATCTGTAGGATAAGCAGCCTCATAAGCCTCATATAACCAACATGCTTAAGTGTAAATTAATGCATCAAGGAGTTAATACCATACAGTAAGCTGTCCTGTCAGGCTTAGTTATGTCACTTCCCTTTGCCTTGGGAAGAAATAGGTAATCAAGCCTTTGCCCACCCCCCAGTCCTACCTGTGAATTCAGAGTGTGAAGAGGTCTGAGCTGGCTGCTGCAGCTCAGCCACTTGTTTGTCACCAGCCTCTCTCTTGTCTTCCTATACCAAGAAAGAGGCTGGTGAGAGCCATGCGGCTGAGCTGCGGCAATAGTATAGCAACCTTTCCCACTTTGTAACTACGCTGCGTTTTGACTGCCTGTGCAACTTTTGTGACTGATGTATAGAAAAGCACATGAACCAGACCTTTGGAGAGTTTGTAAGTAAACCATTATTTAATTTACCCAAGGTGTGGTATTTTCCTATGCTGGGGGAAGAGGGAAACTTTGGAACATTTAAAGGGGAGAATTTTGAAACTCACTTGGAACAGCATATCTTAAAGTTTTTACAGCCCATATTCCCACGCTTTACTTTGCAGCACATTTAGCAATTTTAAATCTCTGCTGGGGCTGGATCTAGGCATCCAAGGAAATTCTCCTCCCCCCTCCACGAAATCAACAGAATCTAGATGGGTCAGAAAGCAACATTCACCATTGGTGTTGCCTTACAAGAAACTTGTATGTTCTTAGTGCCAAAGAAAGATGCAAATGCAACTACTTCCGCCACTCCAAAAAAGGGAGATTCTTTGTTGCTTCTTTGTCCCAAGATGCCTTTGTGTACTTTGATATCTGTTTTTGGTACATTACATTGGGGAGATCCAGGGCCTTGAAATGTTGGGAGAGCCATCAGCTGAGATCATTCTGAAATTAGAAATTTATTTGTCATTGTCCGTATATACACAGTATACACAACAACGAAAATCAAACACCCACCCAAAGACCGGGTTCACATACACATTTGCACTTACCTCCAACACTCTCATCCATTCAGACATAATCTATAAAACATACATAATCCAGAATATAACATGACCTATTAAAGGCATAACATAACCTAAACCCTATCTCATTCCTTCCTACTCCCTGCTTGCTATTTCTTACAACTGGCCCTGAGATCATTATTTAGTGCAATCAGAGCTCTTGGATAGAAACTATTCAGAAGGCGTGTGGTTCATGTTTTCATTGTCCTATATCTTCTGCCCGAAGGCAACAGTTCAAAGAAGTTGTGAGCAGGATGGGTGGGATCTCTCAGGATATTGTGTGACTTCTTCAAAGTGCGAGACGTGAAGATCTCATCCAGGGTTGGTAGCTGGAGCCCAATAACATTCTGGGCAATTTTAGTTATTCTCAGTAAAGCTTTTTTATCCGTTTCAGAGCTGCTTCCATACCACGATAATATACTATAGGTTAAGACACTCTCGATGGTACTGTGATAATAGGACAGGAGTAGGTGCTGAGATAGATTCAGTCCCCTGAGCATTCTCAGGAAATACAACCTCCCCTGCACCTTCCTCACAACCATGTTAATATTTGCAGTCCATGAGAGGTCCTCAGAGATATAAATGCCCAGGTATTTAAAACACGAAGCACGAGATGTAGGTCCTGAGATTTTTGAGAAGCTGCTGGACTACATTATCCCTGACCATTTGGCATCCTGGCTGCTGGGGCTGCTGGGAGCTGGAGTACAATAGGAAATATTGCATACAAAGATGGGTATATTTTTCGATAAATCCCCCCTGAAATGCTGGCGAATTTTCTGAAGACACTTAAAGAATAATAATTTCTAACTAATGTGGAAACGGGGAGAAATGAATCTAAGGTTAGAAAAATGAGAAATGGAATCTAGCAGTCCAAAGCTACAGAAATCCAGAGCTCTACAATTTTCTGAAGGAAACAAAAAACATCCTGTGTAGAATAAGGAACGCAGTCCTTACCAAATAAGGGATGTCCCTTAAAATAAGAGACATCTGGTGACTCTACCTCTAGGGGACATCTCTGGGGGTGGGGTGGGAGGGGGAGGATTGTTTCTATGTCTTTTCCAGCCCATCAGCCTTTCTTGTGGCTCTCTGTGCAAGCAGCTAAGCCTCCATGATTCACTGCTGAGAACCCCCTCAGTGAACTTCAAAACAAACTCCAAGCTAGCAAAGAGTAAGCGAGGAGAGGAGCCCAGGGTGAATTGCCTTCAGACACATGTCCTGAGATGGGAAGGGAGGGGGAAGGGGCCAATCTGGATTAACCACTATGCCATGTACTCTACGGAAGGGGGAAGAGAACTTCAGGCTGGCAAGATGGGCTTTGTTTCTAACCTTGAGGTCAGCCCGTCGGTCCACATGCAAAATAGTGCCTTGGATCAGGCAGAGAGCGACGGTGGAGAAATTTGATTCAGCTTGCATTGGGGTACAAACCCACCTAATTTGTGCTTTCTGAAACAATACTTGAGCCGAAACACAACCATCCTAGGAATTTCGCTTTTCTCTGAATTTTGCAATGCGGTTCTCCAGCCAAGGAATGTGTAGAATAATGCATGTACCGGGATGAAGGGTGCATAGACTGGCAGAAATAACATGCAGTCATGTGTTGCGGGAGGAGGAAATTCCATTGCAAATGTGTGCAGGTTAGGCAACATTGCACACCTGCGAATTGTGCATTTTAGGAGAATTTTGCGCTTTTGGAAAGACCCCTCCCCTTCCCTGTGAACTGATGTGTGAATATGGGGAACTGAACTGAAGACTGGGAAATGAGACTGAAAGAAGCCAAAATTGTCAAAAGTGTTGTTTTTCAGCAGTCTAATTTCGGATGGGGGGGGGGTTCGTTGTTGCTGTTGTTAGACATTTGAAGTCAGAAAGCCTTTACCAATCTATTGCAATTAGCAAGTAGGTCTTGAAAATGGAAGGTCCTCAAGAAGTTGCTCAGAATACTGTTGTAAACACTGCAGGAAATGGAATACAACAGGAGATGGAACATTCAGAACTGGACATGAACATGTATAAAGAGGGGGGGTGGAATATTGGCCCAATGTGTGATCACAGTGGAGAGACTTTAAAACAGACATGGACAAAAGAATGCAGTATTCTTCAGTATGGAGTAATGGTGGTGAGAATTAATGGAGGTGAAGTTAAAAGGAAAAAAATGGTTAAAATTTATTAATAATTATAACATTTAGAAAAGCTATCTTGGACTTTTTGTAGGAAAAAGAAATGGATAATTCTGAGACACCGTGACTTAAAAGAAATATTGTTTAACAGAAGATGAATGTTTGTATGGACTGAAGGTTTTTTTTAAAAAATAACATTTTCTTTATTTATGTAACTGGGAGATGAAAAATCAGTCCTTTTCTATCTTTTGCCAATGTTTTTCCGCCCTTCTTTTTTCATTTTATTCTTCTTTCTCTCTTTCCTTTCTTTATTTCTATTCTCCCTTACTTCCTTCTGTTTTTACTTATTCAATTTGTATCTTCTGTACTTGTAATTTTACTGTATTACGGGAAAATCTTAATAAAAAATCTCAAAGGCAATGAACCTACCTTTTTGTATCAGCGCAATAGTACGCGATTCCCCTTTTGATATTGTTTGCACCCACAAACATTTTGGGGTGGACATAGAGCCCCGTTCCCAATCAGTGCATCTCTTGTAACTTCCTGCTGAAATCCTGCAGCCACAAATGTGGGCGTTTCCTGTTCTGTTTTCATTGCGCTATAGTTCAAGAGTGCCCCTCCAGACATCAATGATGCAGTAGCATCACGGAAGTATTGCAGAACAACTAAGGAAGCAGAATGATGTGTGGATGGCTCAGTATACAGCCACAACCGATGCACTATTCTTGCATTGAACTGTGTACATATCATATATTTAACATACAATGAAAGCCCATGACTTCTCCCCAAGAGTCCTGCAAACTGTAGTTTACACCTTACAGAGCTACAGTTCCCAGCACCCTTAACAGATGACAGCTCCCAGGATTCTTTGGAGAAAGCCATGTGCTGTAAATATGCTTTAAAGCAGGGGTCGGCGAGGCTTACCGGCCATGGGCCGGATCACTCCCGCAGAGATCATCCGTGGGCCGGGTCGGTGCAGCGCTGCACCAGAAATCACTTCTGCACATGCCCAGATGCTGAAAATCGTGCCTGTGCAGAAGCGATTTTCGTCGTCTGGGCATGCACAGAAGCGATTTCTAGTATCTGCATGTGCACAGATGTGGCTTCCGGCACCGCTCAGCGAGTCCCCGTGCTGTGCTACGCCAGTTTAGCGCAGCGCATGGGGGATTCACTGAGCAGGCAGCTCGGTTTGGGGGCGGCTTGTGGGCCGGTAAAATGGTTGCTTTAAAGGCGCAGTCAGTATGCAGCATCAATGACTTGCTGCAGAACACATTTGCAGAAAAATACCCACTTGGAGGGGTTAAACAAATACACTGAGAATGTGCTAACAATAACAGTTCACAGGACCACGTGGGGCTCACACATCGCTGTCAAAATAAAGCAATAAGTCCTGCAACACCAAGGTAATCTGCATGTCTGTACCCTGACTAAATGATGCAAATTAAGCACATTTGCCTGATTTCTCTTCTTTCCCCATCATAATTAATTTTGCTTCTGCTGGTCATGAGGAAGGGCAAGCAGCCCACGTTTATCCCAGGTTTGATTTAAGAGGTAAATTGGCCAGAAGACCCCACTATTTCTCTGCAAATCTGCTTATTCTATTTTATAATTTGATACTTTGTTCCTCTCTCTCCAGCCATAATGTGGGCTCTAAAAAAAAACAAAATCTAGAGCTGGCTTTGGATTCTCAGACAGATATACAGATATTTGACAGCTGGCCAACTCAAGCAGCCAGATCCATTAGGCACTAGATTTCAGAAACGGCAATGGGTGCAAGGAGGGTGCCCAACGCTGCCTGTGACAGCTGACGGCTAAGAAAGGGAGGAGTCAAGGAGGGGCGGTGCTAGAGAAAGAGAGGAGCAAAACACAGATAGAAAGCAACAAGGCAGCATTTGTCATCCTAGTGCCCTGGTGTTTGGGACTACAGCTGGCTGGGAGCTGTTACCTGGAGGACACCAAGCTGTCAGAAACTGTGACAGGGAGTTCCAGTGAGCAGAAGGGAAGGGGGTTCAGCCACTTTCTTGACCACTTTAAACGACACAGCAGTCAAGCAAAGAAAGCTATCAGTCCAGATGAAACCCAGCTTGCAAACCAAGAGTTTTGCATGGGTGAAAACAGACCCATTTAAGGACCTCCAGATTCCTAACCTTTTGAGCTGACCTCCCAAATCTATCTTGTTGTTCAGATTGATATTCTCAGGTTGCATCCTGCTTACAACTTCCTCCTCAGTCTCCCACTTCTCTCTTGGACCTGAAGGTCACACTGGAACTACCCTCTGAAAGAACAAAAGAGCTAGGGTGGCTGCCTCGCTCTCCTCTAGAGTATTGAGTTAGACTAGAACTATGTACTTTCCTACAACAAAAAGCTTTATTATTTTATTACCCACAAGCATCTCTGTCTGTGTGTGATTGCAACTAGTGGCATAGCAGCGGTTACTGGTGCCCAGGGCAGGTGCGTGTGCACCAGGCATGGCAGCAACAGCCCAGCCCTCGACACTGACGCTGCCGGAATGACCCCACTCCCACTGGAGCAAAGTGGGGCTCTGCTGAGTCACCTGCCTGCCTGCACAGAGGGGAGCCCGGCTGGCCATGGCAGCCCTTGGCAACTGGAGAGGAGCACCGGGCCAGGCTGCGGTGGGATCGCCTGCATGGTGATGCCCGGTTCACCCCCCCTCAAAAATTGTGCACCCAGTTCCACAGACCCCTGGCACCCCCCACACTACGCCCCTGATTGCAACAAGTAAAGTCTACTCTCTAAGACTCTCTTGTTTTAAATACTGATCACTCTGCATACCAAAAGGGTTTCAGCAGGTACCGTATTTTTCGCTCCATAAGATGCACTTATTTCCTCCTAAAAAGTAAGGGGAAATGTCTGTGCGTCTTATGGAGTGGATGCGTGGTCAATCACTGGCTCCCTTTCCGCCCCTTGCCCAGGCCTCCATTGTTGCATGTTCTGCAACGGAGGCTGTTTGTTTCCCCAGCGACATGTGACTGGCTGATTAGATTATCTGTCTGGAAACAGTAGAAATGGCTCCCTTTCCTTTCCTAAAGAAGCTGCAGAACTGTGAGTTGAACCCCATAAAAACAGGATTTTTTCCCTTTGCAATGTGAGCTCAACAACTCTGAGCTGATTCTCAAAAAAAGGCGCTTTTCCCCTTTGCAAAAGAAGCTGCACAACTGTGAGTTGATTCCCCCAAAAATGGGGCTTTCCCCCTTTCCTCCTCTAAAAACTAGGTGCATCTTATGGAGTGAAAAAAACGGGAATCGCCCCTGTTATTCCATTGCACTGCCCCTTGGATCTGTCCCCACCGTTTTTGCAGATTTCTCCTGCAAACCACGCACAGACCGAATCTTCATTTTGCAATATTGGGTTAGTAATAGGACATGATTGGAAAATCAGAGATCACTGCAGAAACGAAGCCAAACAGCTGAAGGCTAATCCCTGCTCCCTTGTGCACACCTCTGTGGTTTGTCTTTGTTTCCCCATTTGCAGCTACATCCCACCATTTCTGCAGCCAATCCATTACGCCGGGAGGCGAAGAACTCTGTCACTTCCTTGCTCCATTAAGTTTTGCTACATTTCAGGGCTTGTCCTAAAGTCTCCGTGCTCCAGCTGAATACCGTCCAGGCAATAACGTTTAGCTATCTTCCCCTTCCCTCCATGCACCTTGCATGGGTTCCAATCAATGCCATCAGGAAGAAGAAGAAGAGGAGGAGGAGGAGGAAGGGTAGGAGGAGGGGGAGTTTGGATTTGATGAGTGAGGTTGAGAGACTTCAGAGAAGTGTGACTAGCCCAAGGTCACCCAGCAGCTGCATGTGGAGGAGCGGAGACGCGAACCCGGTTCACCAGATTACAAGTCTACCGCTCCTAACCACTACACCACACTAGTTATCACACTGGAATCACAAGCTGCCTCCCAATTTCAGTGTTTTGCCCTATCTACCCCCACCCCCAAAAAAATATCGTAGGTGTCCATGCTTCCAGGAAATTTATATCCAGGGAATATCTTGGGTCTGTGGTGAATGGACAGCTCAAAGAAAAGTCAACTCAGCTTGTCATTGCCCATGACTATTTTCCATATGTGGAATTCTCGTCCACTGGAGGCTTGCCAAAACCTGAGCCCAAGCACCTTTTCAGTGTGCTGCAGAACTTTTCTTGGAGCGTCTCTGTTGAGGTTCAGGCTTAGGTTGCCAGAGTGTGGGGGCACTTTTGATAGTCTGGGATTTTATCCTGCTTGTCCTTTGGGTAGCCGCTAAGACGAATAGCCTGATTTCCATATCACCTTTCTCAAAGAGGGAATGTCCCTGTACTACCAAAACAGTTACAAAAAGAGGGAGAATTGGGAGTTCATCGTAGCTGGGGAAAGAGCCTGGCAATGGAAGCGCCATAGAGTAGCCTTTCTCAACTTGTGAGTCCCCAGATGTCGTTGAACTACAACTCCCATCACCCCTAGCTAGCAAGGCCAGAGCTCAGGGATGATGGGAGTTGTAGTCCAACAACATCTGGGGACCCACAGGTTGAGAACCACTGCCATAGAGGATCAACTTTGCATGCAGGAAGCCTCAGGTTCAATCCTCAGCATCTCCAGACAGGGATGGACGCTGGTCTGAAATCCCAGAGAGATGCTACCAGTCAGTGCAGACCAGGGGGCCAAGGTGGTGCCCTCCAGATCCTATGGAAGGGCCCTGGTGCCACAACAGAGCATCTGCCTTGCATGCAAAGGGTCCCCAATGGGCATCTCCAGGTAGGCCTGGGAGAATCTCTTTCCTGAAACCCTGGAGAGCATCTTCCAGTCAATGTAAACCAATGATCACCAATGTGGCACCCTCCAGATAATGATGATGATGATGATAATGATGATGATGATGATGATGATGATAATAATAATAATAATAATGTATTATTTGTACCCCGCCCATCTGGCTGGATTTCCCCAACCACTCTGGGCAGCTTCCAACAAAAATTAAAAATACATTAAAATGTCACACATTAAAAACTTCCCTAAACAGGGCTGCCTTCAGATGTCTTCTAAAAGTCTGGTAGTTGTTGTTCTCTTTGACATCTGTTGGGAGAGTGTTCCACAGGGCAGGCACCACCACCGAGAAGGCCCTCTGCCTGGTACCCTGTAGCTTTGCTTTTCGCAGTGAGGGAACCGCCAGAAGGCCCTCTGTGCTGGACCTCAGTGTCCAGACAGAATGATGGGGGTGGAGACACTCCTTTAGGTATACTGGGCCGAGGCTATTTAGGGCTTTAAAGGTCAACACCAACACTTTGAATTGTACTCAGAAATGTACTGGTTGGAGGAAGGACATAGCACAATGGGAGAGGGTGATTTGGTGAGGTTTTTGTTTGTTTGTGTTTTTGCATGCATGCAAAAGTTCCCAGGTATCTGGAAGAGTAGGGCTGGAAGAGTCTCCACCCTGAAAACCCTGGAGATCTGCTAGCACTCAGTGTAGACAATGCTGAGCTCACTGGCGCAGTGGCTCTGACTCAGTGGGAGGCAGCTTCTTGCGTTCCTCCACTGTTGTCAGCCGGTGACTTTCCCTTTCTTCTCGGCGTCTCCCCGGGAAGAGGAGCTGAGCGGCGCTGGGGCTGCAGCGGGGAGCCTGAGCGAGGGGGAGAGAGGCGGCCCAGGGCGTGTTCCGCATTAGCTTCTCTTCTGATTTTTCCACGAGGTGTTGGTAATTTAATCAAACCTTGCGGAGAGAAGGAATGTGGTGCCTTTCATGCATAAATCCTTCCCCGGTTGCCAGCAGTTCCTCTCAGGCCTCAACCTCAAGCTCTGGAGACGGGCAAAACCCTCCCTGGTTGCACCTGTCCGCCGCTGAGGCCTTCTCCGCGCCTGTCAGGAAGCCTGAGCCGAAGCCTGGAGAACAAGGAGATGCTAGTCTGTCTCTCTGTCTGTTTCTGGCCCCTTTCATTTTTCTTGGCGCTTAAACCACATTTAATGGAAAAAGTCTTCTTGTGGCTTTAATTAAAGTGATTCCAGAATGCACGGAATGTAGCTTCGCATTTCTGCTTGCTCCGAGACATATTCAATGGAGCCCACTTAGATTCAAACTCATGGGAGATCCTTGGAGCTGAAACTCTGGAAGCCAAGCACCCTGGCCCCTCGGCTGACCTTTATAGCCCTAAATGGCCTCGGCCCTGTATACCTGAAGGAGTGTCTCCACCCTCATCGTTCAGCCTGGACATTGTGGTCCAGCGCCGAGGGCCTTCTGGTGGTTCCCTCACTGCGAGAAGTGAAGTTACAGGGAACCAGGCAGAGGGCCTTCTCGGTAGTGGTGCCCACCCTGCGGAACACCCTCCCATCAAATGTTGAGGAGATAAATAACTATACAGTGGTACCTTGGGTTACACACGCTTCAGGTTAAATACGCTTCAGGTTACAGACTCCGCTAACGCAGAAATATTACCTCGGGTTAAGAACTTTGCTTCAGGATGAGAACAGAAATCGTGTTCCGGCGGTGCAGCAGCAGCAGGAGGCCCCATTAGCTAAAGTGGTGCTTCAGGTTAAGAACAGTTTCAGGTTAAGAACGGACCTCCGGAACAAATTAAGTACTTAACGCGAGGTACCACTGTACAACCTTTAGAAGACATCTGAGGGCAGCCCCATGTAGGGAAGTTTCTAATGTTTGATTTTTTATTTTTTTATTTATTTGTAAATGCTTGAAGCTTAGTCTGATAGGCAGGGTACAATTATTATTATTATTATTATTATTATTATTATTATTAACTTTAGGCAGATTCACTGGTTTCCTTAGGCACATAGTCTGAGTAGATCATAGTCCAAGGTAGAGTTGCGCTCTACCATTGCCTGCTGGTACATTCAAGAAGGAATTGAGGCAACTGTGCTCTGCATAGTCCCATCCCTTGGACCATGCTAGCTTTTGGGTCAAGGGTTGGCTTTACCCCCCTGCTTTTCACCAAGGGCAAGAAGCTCCTGGAGACCCTGGTCCCCCCCTCCCAATTTCCACTGCCAGCAACTTGCATCTGGATTCACTGACTTTTGAATTGGTATATAGATCTCTTCAACAGGAGAAAGCGTGATGGGAAAAAAAGGCAAGGCAAGCGGATGGTACAATTCCTAAACTTTGCTTCTTCATTGTGCCTCTTAAATTGCTAAATACACAAAAAGGGAAAGCATTAACGGGATGCTGATTTGCAGCGTAGGCCGATCGGTGCGTAAAGAGACCCGACCGCAAGAGACTCTGGAAGGCTGATTTGACGGTTGGTGAGGAGGGTGATCAGAGGCGAAGCAGGGGAGAAACATTGTGCCTTTAATACTGTGGTCCTGCATATGTTTATTCAGAAGTAAGCCCAGCTGTTTTCAATAAGCCTTCCTTCCAGGTGGATATATGCATATGATTCCAGTCTCTGTCACTGTCGTTTGGAAATTTCAGGAGCCACATGTTTCCTTGGGAGGCACACATGGAACCCAGAGAAAGACCCAGAATACTATTAAAGGCGCAGGATCCTCTGAGATTGCCTGTTGACCTCCTTTACATCCAATCAACTAACAGAGTGCTTCTTTGGCCTTGGAAACAGGAATTCCTATCCTGCTGTGAAACTTGTCTCATAATCGACACAAGAACTACCCACTCTGGAAGAATGGCAGATGAAGGTGATGAACTATATGGAATTGGCGGAAATGACCGGCAGAATCCGAGACCAGGGAGAAGAGTCAGTGGAAGAAGATTGGAAGAAATTTAAAGACTACTTACAGAAACATTGTAAAATTAATGAATGTTAGAATGATGCTGGATTGAAGTTAAGTGGGGTTTTTTAGCAGCAACGTTAAGGAATATGAAAAAACGGATTTTTAACGGTGATAACTTAAAGCTATAATATATTAAGATAAAAGATTAAGATAAAATTAAAGAGGGAAAGGATTTGCTGAATTAACCAATTGAACTGGAATGCAAGAAGGGGAGGTGTGGGGAGGTCGGGGAAACAAGTAAATGAAAAATATGAAATGGAAAGACTGATTTGTTTTTAAATGTTTTTATTTTGTTTTTGTTTTCTTCTTTTTACTTTACTCTTTTTTATTTTTTTTTCTTCTCTAATTTTTGTAATATATTGAAAACTTTAATAAATATCTTATAAAAAAAGGGAAACTTGTCTCATAATCATGAGGACTATCAACTTCAGTTTTTTAAGAGGGAAAAAATGATCTTGAGAGTTATCAAGGTTGTTGGGGTTTTTTTAAAAAAAAATTGCAGTGGGTTGTTCAGAATGAGTTTAGGTCAGAGAGGGTGAATAAAGACATATTACTCCTGTAATTTATATCCTCCGCAAAGAACAAAGAGTAACAGCATCACCTGTAACAGCGCCACCTTGTGGAATGTAAACATGTCACGAGAACGCTCCTCCCTTGGTCTTAGAACTTAATCCGACTGGAGAATGGAGGTTGTAAAAAACCCCAATCACGTTTGCTCACTGTTGGCCCAGGCCGGAAATTTGCTGAGATCAAACATTTCAGAAGAACATTGCTATTTAACTTTCAGCCACATTATTCAAATATTAACTGAATCACAAATATTTATAGACTTCGTACTTGAAAGTGGTTTGAGAACCCAGCCAGTGCACTGCAGAGTAATTGCTTGCTCCGACTCCGGAGTTTTCATTAAGTTCTGGCAAGCCACGTTTCGTGGACGGTGGTCAGAGGTGATGAGGAGTCTTTCTAATGAGCTGAACTTTGATCTGGTCCTGTGAACCCCAGTCATCCAGAGTCCTTGGGGTCAACCCAAGTTGTGTAGCTGAACTGGGAGAAGGCTAATACACACACACACACACTGCAAAGACACACATGCACCACAACTGGAGCCCCTTCTGCCATTGGTGAATGCAGGGAAAGGAAGAGGCTGAGGTTGGAGAAGTTGTGGTTGCAGGAGGGATAGAAGAACATAAGACAATTCTACTGGATCAGGCCAGTGACCTATCTAGTCCAGCATCCTGTTCTCACAGTGACCAACCAGATGTCATAGAATCATAGTGTTGTGTCAGGTGTGTGTGCAGGAGCCAGGCCCTGTGACCAATAGGACTTTGCAGGACTGGGGCCTTCCTAAGGTTGTTCTGCGGAGGCAAGACAGGTGAGGCCGATTGGTAACTCACTGCACTTGGTGACAAGAGCCGGGAAGGGATATAAGGTCAGCATTTCCCTTCGGCTCTTTGCCACAGCAACACACTTCCTGCCTTGCTGCGTTTGGCTTCTTGCTTCCTGATCCTTGAACCTCAGCTTCTTGACTCCCTGCTTCTTGATCCTTGGACCCCTGACTTCTTGACTCCTTGCTTCCTGACCTTGACTCCTGGCTTCTGGACCTCCGTTCCTGCTCCCACCCCGCCATCTTGCCCCCGGTCCTGACATCCCCTGACAGGACTTTGATTGCCCATGAACTGGACCGTGACAGTTGGAAGGGATCCAAGGGTCATCTAGTCCAACCCCCTGCCATGCAGGAAATCTCAGCTAATGCATCCATGGCAGATGGCCATCCAACCTCTGCTTAAAAACCTCCAAGGAAGGAGAGTCCACCAGTCATGGACTGGCTGGATGTAGTAGACAAATGGTGGGAGGAACCAGCTGGGGGAACCCCCAAGGGAAGAAGGCTCAGAGCCAGGGGGTGGTGGGACAACTCTGAGTGGTCAGATGGAGATGAGGGAGCAGACTGGGAGGAGGTGGTGCTGGAAGCTGAAGAGGTAACAGGGTTTAGTGAGCAAGGAAAGCATCTTTCCCTGTTTTCATCCGAATTATCTCAACTCCCTATGCAGCCCTCCAGCCAAACAATGTGAAGAAAACTACGTGTGCTAGGGTAAAGTATCTATCAATGACAGCAATGTGCAATCGTGCATTAGCTTAAGAACAGCGGCTTGCAGAAAGAAGGGATGTTAGACAAAATGATATACAGTTCATAAATGAGCATATGTGTACTGAAACATTGGCAATTTTCATGAGCGCTTGACAAAAATTCTGCAAACTGAAATGTGATGAACTGAACTTAAGAATGGAAAAATGAGAAACTGAGACGCACCAAAACAGACAGATCCGACCGTTCCCCAAAGAGGAGGAGGGCAAGCAAGCAGCCAGGGTCCCATCCCCCGAAGGAACTTTCCATGCATTACCTTCGAAATGTGTAGATTCCTGAAATCTAGAAATTATGGGTTTGCTTTTCATGTGGATGCCATAAATCAGAGCATTTTTACACACGCTGAAACGACGCCAAGAGACAGTGCTAAAATGTCTAAATCCGGAACATGCAAGGAGAGTGTTAGCAGAGGCCAGATTTCTCCAGAAGACAATATGGTGGGACGTATATTTACTTGCAGGACAACTGTTTTTGGACTCCATCGAAAAGGGAGGAGGGGAATGGGGGTGAATGAGGAGGTTTTAACGCAAATGAAACATCCGAGGAATTTCTGGGGAAGCGAAAAATATTTTGACAAGGCTAGTGAAATGTATCAGGGACACACGGCACTCATGAACGCAGGCAGACACGAACAACGGGAGTCATTTGCATTTTCAAAAGGAGAGAAGCCATCGCTTCTTGCTCCCAGCATGCCTTGGTGCAGCATGAGATGGGGAGCGGAGGTGATAAGGAAAGGTCTCAGCATTTTGGACTTTTCCTAGAAACTTATGAAAATATGGCATGGAGAAGTAATAATAATAATAATAATAATAATAATAATAATAATAATAATAATTTATTATTTATACCCTGCCCATCTGGCTGAGCTTCCCCAGCCACTCTGGGCGGCTTCCAAAAAAAATTAAAAAATACTGTAATACATCAAACATTAAAAGCTTCCCTAAACAGAGCTGCCTTCAGATGTCTTCTAAAAGTCTGGTAGTTGTTGTTATCTTTGACATCTGCTGGGAGGGCGTTCCACAGGGAGGGTGCCACTACCCAGAAGGCCCTCTGCCTGGTTCCCTGTAACTGGGCTTCTCGCAGTGAGGGAGCCGCCAGAAGGCCCTTGGAGCTGGACCTCAGTGTCCAGGTAGAACGATGGGGGTGGAGACACTCCTTCAGGTATACTGGGCTGAGGCCGTTTAGGGCTTTCAAGGTCAGCACCAACACTTTGAATTGTGCCCGGAAATGTACTGGGAGCCAATGTAGGTCTTTCAAGACCGGTGTTATGTGGTCTCGGCGGCCGCTCCCAGTCACCAGTCTAGCTGCTGCGTTCTGGATTAGAAGGTAGATAGATGAAAGTTTTTTCTCCTTTCATAATACCAGAAGTCGTGGACGTCCAACGAAGCTGAGTGTTGGAAGATTCAGATAAAAGGAAGGACTTCTTCACACATAGATAACCTATGGAACTCATTTCTGCAGGAGACAGTGATGGACACCAGCCTAGATGGCTTTAAAAGAGGGTTAGACGATTCATGGAGGAGAGGGCTATTGATGGCTGCTAGTCATGATGGCTCGGCTCTGCTACCACAGCTGGAGGCAGCAATTCTTCTGAATACCAGTTGCTGGAAACCACAGGAGGGGAGAATTCCTCTTGTGCTCAGATCCTGCTTCCAGGCTTCCTGCAGACATCTGGATGGCCACTGCAGGAGCAGGATGCTTCACTAGATGGACCATTGGCCTGATCTAGCAGGCTCTCCTTTTGTCCTTAACTTTTTGCACAAAGAGTGGCTTGACCAAGGCTGAAATCCTCTGCAAAACTTACCTAGAAGTCAGCCCACTTAGTGTAGTGGGACTTCCAAATTAACATATATTGGTTGTGTTCCCAGCAGCTGAGGCTGGTCCATTAGGGAAATTTGGGGGACTGTTCCACCAACCTCCACCTGCCCTCAGTCCATTCCCACACCCTCCGACATTCCCCAGATGAAAATAGGCTCATTCTATGCTACATCAGTATCACGGCTTGGGAATTTCCTGCTGGTCAAGAGCAAAAGTTGTTAGAGGAAAGACACAAAGCATAAATCCTTGGATTTATGTATTGCATTTAGGGAAGCCTGCGGGGAAAAGAAAACCCCAAATCAATAAATGCAACTAAAGAGCAGTGATACTGATGCAAAATCGAATGTCCCTAGTTTCACCTGGAGAACGTTGGAGGTGTATATTCCCACCTGCCTGCCTTCTTACTGACAACCAGTCCAGCGGGGTAGGACTCCAGTCCTCCTTAATCTTAGTGATGCCCTTTTGCAGAGCTCAACGGGGAGGGGGATAAGCGCCCAAGAAGAAGTGTTTGGCTCTGCTTGTCATTGCCTCTGGCTCCCCCTACTGTTGGTCTCCCTGCCTTCTGCCCAGTGGGCACCAGCCCCCGCTGGTTGTAAGGATGCAACTTATCTCCTCCATTCCGCTGGAACTACAAGTCCTTTTAAAAACATTTTTTTAAAAACCCTTTTGCTTCCAGTGAAGCTGAGCACCCTTCAAAACACAGCGCTCTTCTTCTGGCGTCTTAATTTGCCCCGAGGCATCTCTATGCATATGTCAACATACACAACTGTGGTGCCAATTTGGACCATGGCATTGTGCGCCGAACCTTTTAAGTACCTAGTGAAATCCCTGGCAGGGAAGCAAGCGAAAAACTGAGGATAAACAGGCAGGACAAATGCACATTATAGGAACACAAAAACAGCCCTGCTTGCTGAAGCCTCAGAGGAATCATCTAGTTTAGCATCCTGTTATCACGGTGCCCAACCAGTTGCCCATGGGAAGGCTGCAAGCAGGTCCTGGGTGCAATAATTCTCCTCCACTTGTGTTTCCCAGAAGCTGGTATGTAGAGGAATTCTGCCTCTGACAGTGCTAGTAGAACATAGGCATTGTGGTGAGTAGCTGCTGATAGCTTTATCCTCCCCAAAGTTTCCAACAAACCCTTTTAAAGCCATCCAAGTTGGCGGCCATTGGGATAGAATATTTTGCGGTTTCACGATGCACCAGGAGAAGAAGGGCTTCCTTTTGTCTGCCCTGAATCGCCCACCATTCTGAATCAACAGAAATCTAGTCTCTGGGTCAAGGGAAGTCATGGTACCACTCTATTCTGCCTCAGTCAGACCATACCAGGAATCCTGTGTTCAGTTTTGGGTGCCAGAATTAAAGAAGGATGTTGACAAGCTGGAAGGTGTGCAGAAGAGGGCGACTGAAATGATCAAGGGTCTGGAAACAATGCCTTATGAGGAGCGGTTGAAGGAGCTGGGAATGTTTAGCCTGGAAAAGATGAGAATGAGAGGAGTTTTGATAGCCATCTTCAAATAAGGGCTATCACATGGAAGAGGGAACAAGCTGCTCTGGAGGGTTGGACCAATGGCTTCAAGTTATAGGAAAGGAAATTCTAACTCAACATCAGGAAGAACCTTCAGGAAGTTGTTTGACAGTAGAACAGTCTCCCTCAGGAGGTTATGAACTCTCCTTCCTTGGAGGTTTTTAAGCAGAGGTTGGATGGTCATCTGTCATGGATGCTTTAGCTGAGATTCCAGCATTTTCAGGAGGTTGGAGATGACCCTTGAGGTCCCTTCCAACTCTACAATTTTAGAATTCTATGATTGGATGGCCCCAGGTTCTAGGATTATAAGAGAGGAAGAGAGAAGTCATAAGATCTTATGAAGAACCTGCTGGATCAAGCCAATGGTCCATCTAGCCCCACACCAGCAACTAGATGCCTACTGAAACCTCGAAGCAGGATTCAAGCACAAGAGTCCTCTCTCCTCCTGCAATTTCCAGCAATTGGTGTTCAGAAACAGGATTCGAACTCATGCTTCTCCTGCAAGGTCCATAACTTGCCTTTCCCCCAGCTGCTGCTGCTGCTGCTTGTGATGTTGGCCGAGTCCTGGGGAAATGGAGGCAAAGTATGTGACAGTGGAGACAGATTCCTGCCTGCCCCCCTTTCCCCGCTCTTTCAAGCCTACAAGGGCTGGTCTACCCGAGCAGGAAAATGTGCTGACAATGCGGTGGTTGCAGCTTCCTAAAGACGTTTGGATAAAATTACTGTGGGCATCATGTGCCGTTCCCCAAGCCAGAGGAGCTCGTCCCAGCCCCACTTTGGAAAACCCAAGCTCTCCTCGCTGCTCCAGTTGCAAGCAAGGCAGGCTCCTGACATGGTTGCAGGAAATCTCCTGGTCTGATTCCACTTCTGCAGGAATCCGGCCAACATCATTTAATCTGTTTTCATTCCTGTTTCATGAGAAGTGAATAATTAATGAGAAACAGAGAAAGTGGATGATCTTTTCTCTCTCTATTTTTTTAAAGTGAGTGAGCAAGAGAGAGAGCGAGAGAGCCTAGCAATGAATTCAAGGGAGAGGAGAAAGTTTTTGTTTGACTAAGGGGGTCATCAGACGCAGATTGGGGGCGGGCGGAGAGAGGAGCGTTGCCATAGCTGTGAAATCATAGCAAAAGTGGAGCTGTCGCTGGGGAAAAGCCGGCGCTCAATTAGCAAGCTGCCTAACCAAACCATCACTCTCCCGCTTTGCCTGCTGGAGACACAGAACAGGGTCAAGATTCTGCTATGGTTTAGAACCTCTCTTGTTTGGGCCCCCTAGGATTGAGTTTGGGGTGGTTTAGGACTCTGCTATCTGGTCTAGTCTCAGGGCTACATTAAGGTAATTCAGGGCCCCGATGAAGATCCCAAAATAGGAACCCTCTTCTTGCCAAAGAAAAAGTGGTGTTTGAAATTAAGGTGCCAGAAAATACACCTCGAGACATCTCAAAGACTAAGCAAATTATCGTCACATAAGCTTTCTCATGCTACAAAGCAATACTCTGAGCAAGGGCAGGGTCACACATCTCAGCAAAATGGTGTCCAGTTCTGGGTGCCAGAATTAAAGAAGGATGTTGAACAAGCTGGAAGGTGTGCAGAAGAGGGCGACTGAAATGATCAAGGGTCTGGAAACCAAGCCTTATGAGGAACGGTTGAAGGAGCTGGATGTTTAGCCTGGGAAAGAGGAGACTGAGAGGAGTTTTTATAGCCATCTTCAAATATCTCAAGGGCTGTCACATGGAAGAGGGAACAAGCTTGTTTTCTCCAGCTCTGGAGAGTTGGACTTGAACCAATGGCTTCAAGTTATAGGAAAGGAAATTCCGACTCAACATCAGGAAGAACCTTCTGACAGTAACAGCGGTTCAACAGTGGAACGGTCCCCCTCTAGAGGTTGTGGACTCTCCTTCCTTGGAGGTTTTTAAGCAGAGGTTGGGTGGCCATCTGTCATGGATGCTGCAGCTGACGTTCCTGCATTGCAGGGGGTTGGACTAGATGACCCTTGGGGTCCCATAGAATTGTATTCTATGATTCTATGAAAACCCAAAGAGGTGACATTTTGGGAACCTTAAGGAACAAAAAGGAAGGGTGGTGGTTATGTGCAGTTTCACATTTTAAACTCACTTCTCGTAGTTTTTGCTCACTTCTCAGCCTGACCTGCCTTGTGAAGATATAGAAGGTGACATAAAAGAAATGGAAAGCAGGACTTGTTGACTATATAAGAGGCATCATATCTGGGTTCCATTAACCAGAATAAAATTCCATGTTTTTCTGGACACTACCCCTCTTCAGACTAGTACATCTCCAAGGCTTTAACCAGTCTTAATTTAGCCTGATTATTGCATGTTTTACCAATGCATAAATCCTATTTGTGTTCAACTGCATGGGGGACTGATTCTTAAGAGGAATTAGGCCTGTAGCCACTGAGGGCTGGTGGTGGGAGGGGGGGACTGTGGAAAGCAGAGTGATGTACTTTAATTTAATTTTAGCCATTTTAATTTTATAGGTAAAATAGTAAGGTGTTGGTATTTTTCCTAATTGCCCAGTTAAAATGCCTGCTCCCAGTTTTCACTGCTCTGCCCCAACAGCAAAACCACTGAGATAACTAGCAGGATTTTAAAATGTTACAGAACAATTCCAGATTTCTGTGGTTTAGGTCTGCCATCAACAGCATGAACATGACATTTTATTCTGGAACGAAAGGAGACAGGGCCCTTGTTTCTCCTACGCAATCCAGACCTGTGGCATCCTTTTTGCTCCTGAAAAGGGTTTCTTGAGAAACTGCTTTTGTTCTAAAATTAACGCTTGTGGCAGGTTGAGTCTGTGCCTATTTGAAAGACAGACCTGGTCCCAGCAATGTGGTGTGTGTATTCACACCTGCAGGTGGAGGGGTGTGTGTTGAGATCACAATCACCACTTCCCTCCCTGGTCGCCACCCCACAGAATCAATCACAAAGCCCATCAATGGGGGAGGGGCTCAAATATTCCACTGGGGGGAGGCGAAGGGATCTCATCTCCTAGGAGTTGGATCCTATGGGCAGGAGATCCTTTTCCAACCACCCGAGTCCTTTCAAGTTAGCAGAAGGTGGTGCGGATTGAACTTGCCATGGGATATCCTTGCTCTGTGAGTGGACTAAGAACCTAAGAAGAGACATGCTGGATCAGGCCCATGGCCCATCTAGTCCAGCATCCTGTTCTCACAGTGGCCAACCATTTGCCCTCAAGCAGGACCTGAGCAGAAGACCCCTCCCCGCTCTGCCCTGCAGTTCCCAGCAACCATCGATGGCTAGCAGCCACTGATAGCCTTTTCTTACAGGAATTTGTTCCATTCTCTTTTAATGCCAAGTTGGTGGCTCCTGTGGGAGCAAATCCCACCATTTCAACTGTCAAAACTGTGTTTTAACTTTCAGCTGTGATTCCTGCTATGCAGAGGGTTGGACTGGATGACCCTCAGGTCTCTTCCAGATCTACAATTCTATATAATAATAATAATATAATAATAATTTATTACTTATACCCCACCCATCTGGCCAGGCTTCCCCAAGCCACTCTGGGCGGCTTCCAAAATAATATTAAAAACACGATAAAACATCAACCATTAAAAACTTCCCTCAGCAGGGCTGCCTTCAGATGTCTTCTAAAAGTCAGGTAGTTGTTTATTTCCTTGACATCTGATGGGAGGGCATTGTAGTGGTTAAGAGCGGTAGACTCGTAATCTGGTGAACCGGGTTCGCATCTCCGCTCCTCCACATGCAGCTGCTGGGTGACCTTGGGCCAGTCACACTTCTTTGAAGTCTCTCAGCCTCACTCATTTCACAGAGTGTTTGTTGTGGGGAGGAAGGGAAAGGAGAATGTTAGCCGCTTTGAGACTCCTTCGGGTAGTGATAAAGCAGGATATCAAATCCAAACTCCTCCTCCTCCTCCTCCTCCTCTTCTTCTTCTTCTTCTACTACTACTGAGGGTGCCTGGTTCCCTCACTTCTCACAGGGAAGGAACCGCCAGAAGGCCCTCGGTGCTGGACCTCCGTGCCCGGGCTGAACGATGCGGGTGGAGATGCTTCTTACTGGGCCGAGGCTGCATGAAGAAGTGCTTGCTTTCCTCTGTCCCAAATCTTCCAACATTCAGCTCCCTTGGAATGTCTGCGAGTTCTTGTGTTATGAGAGGACACTTCTGCTACGAAGAAGAAACCACTGCGAAAAAGCAAACCATGTCTAATGTCTTAGCTGAGCAAAAGCCAGCATCTTGGGCTGGACGTGGGAGGGAGAGGAGGGGTCCTCTGAGCCATAGCCTACCACCCAAGGAGGTAAAAAAAGCACAGGCTGATCTGCTAATAGCAGCCTCCCATGGGATTCTCGGCCTCCCTCCCCTCCCTTGGACCACTTCCCTGCTTGTCCTTGATGGATGAACACCCAGCTTGTTAATTTGCCCCATTTTTTTATTATCACATCCCTGCACACCTGGAAGTGATGGAGCCAGCTCTCTAGGAGGGAGGGAAAAGCCCATCAGCTGTGATGTCAGCTGTCACTCGACGCAGCTGCAAGCAGAGACCCCTGGGATGTGGGATGCAGCGAAGGGAAGGGGCAGCCTCCATCCCCAGAGCAGAAGGGCCTCCCGCCGTCTCCACTGCACACCGAGAGGAGGTTTGTCTCTTCTCGTTGGCTCTGGGACCTGGCTCTGTCCTGAGTGATTTAAGAGGAGGAGGACAGAGGGGTCTATTGTTCGGGGAAACAGAGAAGGGATGGGAGGAAAGGAGGAGCTGCAAAGGATGGGACTTGGTTCAGATTCCCTGCCTGGGAATCCGGTCAGAAGGAATCCATAAAGCAGTGGGGAAATGAGGAGGGTGTACCTGGAGGCCCATCCTGGAGGGATGGTTTTTCTAATGGATGAGCCTGTGGCCAAGATCCAAAGGTGTTTTTGAAGCCTGCTGGGGGACTCATCTCGAAGAAGGAGGGAGGAACATCTGCCTGGAGCTGCTGCGTTTTTGTCTGCCACCAGCATCATGAGTAGGAAGAACTTTCTGGCAGTAAGAGCTGTTCAACAGTGAAAAAGAAGGTGGTGGACTTCATTGGAGGCTTTCAAGCAGTCGTTGTGTGGCCACCTGCCAGGAATTTTTTAGCTGTGATTCTTGCATTGCATTAAGTTGGACTGGTTGTGTTGTGGGGTCCCTTCCAACTGTACAATTCTGCAATTCTATTATTCTATCATTATCATTATCATCATTATCTTCCTCTGAAAGCCTCAGCATTTATGGTACTCCTGCTGGTACCTTACAGCCCTACACCTACAATCCCCAGACTCCAGACTGAGAACCTTGAAGGGCCATATTCCTTCCTAGACATTCTTCAGCAGCACGTATTAACAGCAAAAAACAGCACATCCAATGTCCCTGGAATCCATCTAGCAACAAGAGAAAGAGGGGCCAACTGGACCGGCTCAAGACATTTTCACACCTGAGGCAAACTACAAAATAGCACCTCCCTCCCTGCCTGGGACAAAGGAGTGAGTGAAAATTTACATCAGGAACAAGGGGGGGGGGGGGATAAAAATCTGCTGCCCCTGTGGCTCTTGCCACCTAAGGCAGTTGCCTCACCTTGCCTCATAGGTGGGCCAGCCCCATGGGTCAATACTATTAGTTATCTCCTGCTAAAGATGGTTGGCACCAGAGATGGGAGGCTGTGACTTGCTAAGACCACCTTAGTGAGTTCATGGAGAATGTGAATCATGGAATTATGGCCTCCACCCACCCGAGCTCACAATCTTTTTAGGGCCTAGTCTAGACTAGATTAGGATCTCTGAATCCAGCTTCTCTGCTTTTTTTAACTGTAGTTTTGCAGCACCTGGAGCATATATACAAGCACATAGACCAAGAAAATGTCTGTCGTTACCAGGAATGGGAAGTGGAGAGGCTGTGTGTCGCAGGACAAGATCCGTCCCATCACTATCTGGGCTCTGGGACAGACTGATTCCTTACCACCACCACCACTTTGCTCTCACATTTAGTAAAGTAGTTATTTTGTCCCATAGGACACAGACAGGAACCCTAAGACCCAGTGTCACACCTTACCTTCCAGCCAGGGAAGAATTTTGCATGCAGTCCATGTCTCCTTAGAGGGCTTGGGGATTTTGTCAGCATGATAAGCTCATAACTTTCACTTTGCCAGCATTTCTTATGAAGGAGAGGGTGGGAACCTCCTCCCCATGGAGTGGATAGTGCCATTATATACTTTAGTCACTAGGTGGAACTGGACTTAATTGTTTTAATTATTGTGTGTGGCTTTTGGTGTATTACAATTCTTGTAAACTTTGATTTTTTAAGAAATGAAATATATAATATACAAAGGTAAAAACGGTAAAAGGTAAAGGACCCCTGGACAGTTACGTCCATTCAAAGGCAACTATGGGGTTGTGGCACTTATCTCGCTTTCAGGCTGAGGGAGCTGGCATTTGTCCACAGACAGATTTCTGGGTTGTGTGGCCAGCATGACTAAACCGCTAATAATAATAATAATAATAATAATAATAATAATAATAATAATTTATTTGATCCCCAGCCACTCTGGGCGGCTTCCAACAAAAATTAAAAATACATTAAAATGTCACACATTAAAACCTTCCCTGAACAGGGTTGCCTTCAGATGTCTTCTAAATGTCATGTAGTTGTTTGTCATGTAGTTGTCTGGTAGTTGTTTATCTCTTTGACATCTGATGGGAGGGCATTCCACAGGGTGGGCACCACTACCGAGAAGGCCCTCTGCCTGGTTCCCTGTGGCTTTGCTTCTCGCAGTGAGGGAACCACCAGAAGGCCCTTGGTGCTGGACCTCAGTGTCCGGGCAGAACGATGGAGGTGGAGACACTTTAGGGCTTTAAAGGTCAACACCAACACTTTGAATTGTGCTCGGAAACGTACTTCTGGTGCAACGGGACACTGTGATGGAAGCCAGAATGCATGGAAACACCATTTACCTTCCTTCTGCAGCAGTTCCTATTTATCTACTTGCACTAGCGTGTTTTTGAACTGTTAGGTTGGCAGGAGCTGGGACAGAGCAATGGGAGCTCACCCCGTCGCGGGGATTCAAACCGCCGACCTTCAGATTGGCGAGCCCAAGAGGCTCAGTGGTTTAGACCACAGCTCCACCCGTGTCCCTACGCATAATACTTTTTGTAAACAAAATCAATATCTGAGTGGAGTCAGGCGTGCCCTGTGGTTGCTCTGTACTTGTTTCAGACATGAAATAAAGCTCTTCTCTAGGTGGTGTGTTCTTTTGGAAGCCTAACTAGCAGTGAGAGTGTGGCAAGGAGTGGGGGAGACACCACAGACCAGAGAAAGAGACCCCCGTGAACCAGATATGCCCCAAAGGTCATCAGTTCCCTATCCCTTATCTAAGCCCTCCATTATACCCACCTCCACTTCCCAAATTTTGATCTGCTTTGTCTGTGCAGACAAAGGGTGATTGATCCTGCTGTCTTCTCTGTATCAACATGCATTGAAAACATGTATTGGGCTAATAAAGCTTTGAGACTTAAACGACCTAGCAAGTCATTTAGCATTGCAGGTAAAAGTCTGCTGGGTTTCATTCAACATATTGTTTTCTGGGCCTTGGATCCCCTCCACTGTTGTTGGTTTGCCAGTGCTCTGGACTTATTGGAACAGTTGCCATGGAGAAGGAAAACCAGGAGAATCCAGTCTGCCTTAAAGAATCCTGCATTACTTAAACTAAAAGCCTAAAACTATCCTATCAAAGCTTCATTTTAAGCTGCAAAGCGATGCGCTCTACTGAGCTCAGGAAGGATAAAGGGACCCCTGAGCATTAGGTCCAGTCACAAACGACTCTGGGGTTGCAGCGCTCATCTCGCTTTACTGCCCGAGGGAACCAGTGTACAGCTTCCAGGTCATGTGGCCAGCATGACTAAGCCGCTTCTGGTGAATCAGAGCAGCACACGGAAACACCGTTTACCTTCCCGCCAGAGTGGTACCTATTTATCTACTTGCACTTTGACGTGCTTTCGAACTGCTAGGTTGGCAGGAGCAGGGACCGAGCAACGGGAGCTCACCCCGTCGCGGGGATTAGAACCACCAACCTTCTGATCAGCAAGCCCTAGGCTCTGTGGTTTAGACCACAGCGCCACCCACATCCTCAGCGCCACCCGCTGATAGTATCTAATGAATACTGTGGAACCTCAGTTGTCGAATGTAAGACAGTTTGACTTCCGAAACGTTTGACAACCAAGGCGCAAAGGGCTATCAGCAATTTCCATTGAGAAAATTGAACACACCGAGGAAGCCGTTTGACTTCTGAGGCACAGTCAAAAAGGGAAGCAATTACTTCTGGGTTTTCGGTTTTCGGGTTCCGAAACGTTCAGCTTCCAAGAAGCTTGAAAACCGAGGTTCCACTGCAGATCCTCTCCTAGCATCTATTCACATCCCTGCATATTGTGGCTGGGAAACAGTTAAATTTGGCCCTATAAAAGGCATGGCAGTACTGGGGATAGTCAAATTCAAGGTAAAATCTATGTGGTGGTGGTGGGGTCGTGTTTGTGTGTCCCCTTCCCCCACTGCCTGAATTGATTTCAGTCAGGGCTAATTTTTTTGTATTGCAGATTATGCCTTGCCTCGCATGGCATGTATAATATTCTGCTAATTGAACGTAGTAATAAGGGCAAAGATGGATAATGGCGTGCGCAGTATTGAGTTGCAACTGCACACTGCTCTGTAATCAAGACTAGCGTTCCTAAGAACCAGTATAATGTGTCTTAAGCGGTTTCTAATGTATTCTTGGAAATGCCAGCACAGGCTTCCCCTTCCTTCATTAGAATCCGTGTGTGAAAGATTCCCTGTCTTCAGATTTTGACCTTTTGAAAGCCTGAAGGGCAGAAGTAACATTATTGTTTTAAAACACGAGGCCGAGAGTTCCTTTACCGTTCATTCGGAGAGTAAATCTATGCTGACAACCCTTTGGGGCTGTGATCAGGTCTCGGTTTTTTAGAAAGTGTCTGGAGCGCAAGTCTTGCCTAGAGGATCCTTAGTCCTAAGTGTGCGCAGACAGGTTCAGATTACTTAGTGGGAAGAGAAAAGTCACTCTGCACATGCCACGGGGCTGTTTTCCTTTCTGTCTGCCACAGATGCATCCCTGATCCTTAATTGTAAAGCAAGGAGCAGCTGGGGAGACACAGCCAGATTGGTGCAGTATAAATAATAAAATTATTCAATGGCACACTTATGCACTCAGATCGTGCTCAGAGACTCTGTGCTCAAATATTCACAAATGGAGCACCAGTGCTGAAATTCAGGTTCTAGGCTGAATTCCTTGTACATATTAGCTGCTCTCCATGTGGGCAGACATGAGCTCTATGAGCACAGGCAGTGACTCCCACTGGTTATCCCACCTCCTTCTCACTGCCACTGGGGCTGGGAGATTGGGATTGGGTGATACTGACCAGGTAGGGTTGCCCATTTTTCAACCAGGTCCTGTAACTGTGTTCTTAAGAGCAGTGCAATGTGCAAACCTTAGCAGCTGATAATTGCTCATCTCAAGTCAAGTGAAATGCTTAACTTGCTGGTTGCAAATTCTGTGCCAGTTTTGAGATGCAAAGGAAGCTTTCGGGATCTCCAAAAACATTCCTTAAAACCCCTTTCCCCTGATGCTGACACATTGTTTGGCCCTGATCCTTGCGGCATCCTAGAGCAGGCATAGGCGAACTCCAGCCCTCCAGATGTTTGGGACTACAATTCCCATCATCCCTAGCTAACAGGACCAGTGGTCAGGGATGATGGGAATTGTAGTCCCAAACATCTGGAGGGCCGGAGTTTGCCTCTGCCTGTCCTAGAGGCATTTTAATCATTCTTCTTTTACAGACCATGTGGCATAGCCAATTAGGGACTTATGCAGCCAGGCTATCTGATACAGTCAATTAAGGTTCGCGGAGTCAGCAAGATGACATCATGACACCATATAAGCCAATCAGATTCTGCCATATGGTTATGACATCCTGAAGCCCACTCAGAGTGAACAAGAACAGGAAGCACTGCCCTCACTCTGAATGAGGAGGGAGCTGGCTGATGCTCCAGTCCATCTGAGTTGTGCTGTGGCTCAGTTTTAATGCAACAAGACAGGAAGTGTCACCTGGTTGCCTTGGCGACATGGGAACAGGATTCTTCCTAACTGCCCCAGCACAATTTCAAACCTATCTGTGATACCCTCTCCCTATTTCCAAGAACTGAGAGTTCTGGGAACTGCAGTTTGCTAAGGGGGCTGGGGGTGTGGTTCTGGCAGAGAGAAACTACGGGACTCTTTGGGGAAAGATAAGTGTTATAATGTCAACTGGATATGCTTTTAATATATGACGAGTCTCTCACAGACACCCTAAAACAAAGCCTGTTTTTCCTGGTCTATTTGCAGACTTACAAACAGCTGCTGATTGACATGCTGACATGATAGCCATCTTCAAAGATCTGAAGGGGTAGAACAGCCTTTCTCAACCTGTGGGTGCCCAGATGTTGTTGGACTACAACTCCCATCACCCCTAGCTAGCAAGGCCAGAGCTCAGGGATGATGGGAGTTGTAGTCCAACAACATCTGGGGCCCCACAGGTTGAGAACCGCTGGGGTAGAAGATGGAGCAGGCTTGTTTTCTGCTGCTCCAGACGCTAGGTCCTGAATCGATGGATTCAAACTGCAAGAAAGCAGATTCCGACTCAACATCAGGAATAACTTTCTGAGGGGGAAAGCTGTTTGACTGTGAAGCAGACGTCCTTGGAAGGTGGTGGACTCTCCTTCATTGGAGGTTTTCAAACAGAATTTGGATGGGTGCCTGTCAGGGGCCCTTTAGCATTGCCAGGGGCTGGAAAAGATGGACTTTGGGGGTCTCTTCCAACTCTATGATTCTATGGCCTATCAACCACAAATACCTCATAGAATCATAGAATATTAGAATCATAGAATCATAGAGTTGGAAGAGACCACAAGGGCCATCGAGTCCAACCCCCTGCCAAGCAGGAAACACCATCAGAGCACTCCTGACATATGGTTGTCAAGCCTCTGCTTAAAGACCTCCAAAGAAGGAGACTCCACCACACTCCTTGGCAGCAAATTCCACTGTCGAACAGCTCTTACTGTCAGGAAGTTCTTCCTAATGTTTAGGTGGAATCTTCTTTCTTGTAGTTTGGATCTGTGTCCGCTTCTCTGGAGCAGCAGAAAACAACCTTTCTCCCTCCTCTACGTGACATCCTTTTATATATTTGAACATGGCTATCATATCACCCCTTCACCTCCTCTTCTCCAGGCTAAACATGCCCAGCTCCCTTAGCCGTTCCTCATAAGGCATCGTTTCCAGGCCTTTGACCATTTTGGTTGCCCTCCTCTGGACACGTTCCAGTTTGTCAGTGTCCTTCTTGAACTGTGGTGCCCAGAACTGGACACAGTACTCCAGGTGAGGTCTGACCAGAGCAGAATACAGTGGCACTATTACTTCCCTTGATCTAGATGCTATACTCCTATTGATGCAGCCCAGAATTGCATTGGCTTTTTTAGCTGCCGCGTCACACTGTTGGCTCATGTCAAGTTTGACAAAGGCCACCTTCAGCATAAGAATGACTCTCAGTGCCATTCCTTGCGGCGGTGAGTTCCCTCTTGCAGACTCCCCTCCCCTCATCCCATTAAAACAAACGTACCTTGCTAGTGCTGCCCCTCAAGGTGCCTTGTGGCCTGAAGCACAACTCCCCTTTGTTGTTCTCCCAACAAATTATACCCTCCCCTCCGCGCATATATATCCCCTTCTGTCCCTCCCCATCGACTGGCTGTCCTGTTGCCGAAGCTGATTCCAATTCCTCCTTTTCCTGTCCCTCTCCCCAGTCTGTGTGGGTCCCTCCCTCTGTTGCATCCCTTTGTTCTCTCCAGAAGTTGCTGGTTCCTCTCCATTTATTATCTTGCAACAGAGACTCACTCTCTCTCTCTCTCTCTGCTTCCCCCTCCCCGTGATCCATAATGAAGACGTTAAATAGAAACACACACTAACATGAGGCCCCTGGTGCTCCCAGCCCCCTCCGCCACTGTTCCTTCTCCTCCTGGCTCAGCAAAACGCCGTTCTCCATTACCCTCTTTGATTCCAGGTCTTTAAGCCAATTTTCTACCTACTTGTCAGTGTGTATAATCTCCAACTAATGTTTCTCTTCTCCCCCCCCCCCCCCCCGCTTCTTCCCCTGCCTTCATTTGCAGGGTTCTGAGAGAGAAGCAAGAAGCAAACTTCACAGCAAATCTGTCTGCACCAGAGTGACATCTCCTGTCAAGCTACTTCTGTCAAGATCCGCCTTTGATAACTCAGCTCCTGGCTGGCGCTTGCAGGGAAGCAGCATCCGCGGCTCCTTGCAGCTGTCTGACATTTATTTTCTGCTTCATGTAGGTCACCCCAGCTGGCCAATAAAGTCCAGAAACTCCCCACAACCACCACTCTGCAAAGAGCTCACGGAAAGGGTGGTCTACATTTCCCCCCCTCCTAAATTTGCCCTGACTTTTTCCAAGAGCTTAGTTCTCTATGGTGGTGCTTTGCAGAATGTTTTCCTTTTTCTTTCATTTTAACACAGAAAATAGTTCTTCCAGAGTAGAAAGAAAGGGGGGCAGACCTGGGAAAAGTCCTTATTTGTGCTAGAAAATGCCATTGTTTCAGTGACACTTCCCCCCTCTTATTTCTTCTTCCCCTGCTTGGTTTAGTCACACGAGCAATCCCAACCAATCAGGGATCACACAGTGTCTGGATTGTGACACTTGGCCACATTACTGATTGAATTTGGCTATGTAATGTAGCAATATGCAGACAAAGCCAATGAGAACGAAGGCAATGCTTCTTGGATGAGTCACATGGGTGAACTGAGCCAATCGGGGATCATGTAATGAGCAGGATGAGGTCATCACTAGGAGACTACTTTACCCAAGTGTTGAATTCAATCTGTGGCATATCACCAATTTTCAAGAGGTTTGCTTATGCATGACGAGAGCCCCTCCAACGCAGCCACCTCAACACCCACTGGTCTAAAGGCAGAACTACATGTTACACCACCAAAGAAACTGTAACTGACACGTCACCTGGTTTTGTGGATGGTGGAACAGGGATGGGGGTCATTTTCAGAGGAAAATATGCAGGCAGGAGGAGGGTGCTTAGCCCTTCCTATGCCTATCAATTCCTCCCTGCAAATTCCACCTCCCGTATACAGTGGTACCTCGGGTTACATACGCTTCAGGTTACAAACTCCACTATCCCAGAAATAGTGTTTCAGGTTAAGAACTTTGCTTCAGGATAAGAACAGAAATCGGGCTCCGGCGGCACGGCAGCAGCAGGAGGCCCCATTAGCTAAAGTGGTGCTTCAGGTTAAGAACAGTTTCAGGTTAAGAACGGACCTCCGGAACGAATTAAGTACTTAACCTGAGGTACCACTATATTCCTTCCTCTAGCCAAGATTATTCCAGCTTGACTGGTGGAATATCTGTAAAGAAAGAGAATTGATCAGCAGTGCATCTGTAGAGGAGACCCACCTAGTGTGGAAGGGGCTAAACACCCCTCCTTTCCCTCTTCACTATTCTCAGAACCCTCCCAGCGTTTGCTTTGCAATGTGCAACTCTGCCCCCAAAGGAAACCAATTTTGCGGAAGCAGAGCATCGTGAAACTCTAGCCACATCCACACCGCATGTTGAAAGCACTCATGCACCACTTTAAGAGTCACGGCTTCCCCCAAAAGAGTCCTGGGGATTGTAGCTTGCAAAAGGGGCCACGGCTTGTTAGGAGACACTTATCTGACCACAAATCCAAGGATTCTTTGCAGCGGACGCCATGACTGTTCAAGTGGCACACGAGCTCTTTGAACGTGTGGATGTGGCGCCCCTTCCTCGTCATTTCAAAAGGGAGAGTGGCAACGGGCTCCCCAACCGTCTGGCCTTCATGGCCTGAAACCCAGAACTTGCTCTCTTCTGTTCCATTAGCAGAAGCCATCAAATGTTGTTTGCGGTCCTCCTCCTTTGCAGCCTCACACTGGGAACTTCCCTTGGGGTGAGAGTCCCACATAAACTGAGCCTTTGAGATAAAACAGAGGGTGGGGGAGCAAGGGGAAATGAAAACCCTGTGCTTCCACACAGAACATTTTGATGAGCATGAAGATCACCCTCCCCCTTGGACTACCCCTCTCCACCCCCTGCCACCCCAGGTCACATCTGAGCCCCCTTAAAGGAACAGGCCACTTGTTGAAGGATGCTAGAGAGGGTGTGAACAGCTGCATGGACAATGGCTAGAGACATACCTCCCAAGTTTATCCTTGTTTATCAGGGATGTCCCAATTTGAACCTAGTTTATTTTTCCCCCAGCAGATGTGCCAGAGCAGCCTTGGCCAACCTGATGCCCATTATGGGAGTTGTCTTCTAAAACATCTGGGGGGGCACCAGGTTGGTGCAAGCTGTGCCAAGGGGATGGAGAGATGACTCCAGTCCTTGCCACTTCCAATGTGTGTCCATCCATAAGTCCCCACTGTCCAGTTTCCACATTAGTTTGCATTTATAAAATAAGACGTTTTTCTCCAAAAATTCACTTTTCAAAATTCATTTTTGTTTGTTTTTAGTTGAGAGCTGCGTGACAACATTTGGAGAAATGCAAAATCTGATTGAAAGCTGCCTTCCAATCCACACGTTAATTATGGAAGGTGCAGATCAAGACAGCTCATGTTGGAATTTCTGAAGATGGGATTTCTCGAACTCCTCTCCCTGTACCACCAGGCAGTGGCGTAGCGTGGGGGGGCAGGGGGGGGCGGCCGCACCGGGCGCAACATCTGGGGGGGGCGCTCGCACTCGCAGCTCTCTGCCCCTACCTGGCTCACTCACTCTCTCTCACTGCAGTGCTGGCTGTGCGAATCCAATCTGAGCCGCCGGGTCGCCGCCCACTGTGGAGGGGAGGGTGCCAGGCGTGCGGTGCGGTGCGGAGAAAGAGCGAGGGACTATCTGGGGGAGGGACAGTGCAGCGCGGGGGGGGGGCGCAAATTACTTGCCTTGCCCCGGGTGCTGACAACCCACGCTACACCACTGCCACCAGGATATGTGGTTGACACAGATACTCCTGAGCCTTGCAAAATATCTGATGGGTGCATCTGTCTGGGTGATCTTTTGCTTTCCTCTACTTATGACAGGCTTGGATTGTGGATGTTATGGTGACCAGATGCAGAGAAGGACAGGGTTCTTACGGCACCTTTCAATTGTTGTGTAGGAGAGGAAATGTCTCCTGATGCAATATTCACCATAGTATATTGAAGGCAATACACAATAGGCCACAAAGTAATGCAAACCATAACTCCTTTTCCCACCGCTGCACGACAGGTTTCCAAGGGGCGACCTGGAGACCTGCCCTGCACCTTTAAATCACGGGTGACGCCTGCAAAATTCTCTGCCTCTGAATTTCTTTCTAGATTTTGTTGATCCCAATTACTCATTCTTGCAAGCAGAGCAGCACTAATATATCAGCAACCCGGCATTCTTTTCTTCTTTTTAATTTCTGAATTTTGCTCAGGCTGCTGCGATTCATGTCTTCCTTTTGTTTTGTTTTCACTTACACATTACTGATGTGCACCAGTGCATATGTGCATTGATTAAATCGCAGCACAAAAAAGGAATCATGATGCAATCACGAAAGAGCATCAAGATTACTTTTCTCTCTCTTTTTGGCACGGCATTAATCAATATGCGTATACACTGCCGTCATGGTATGTTAACATGGGGGCCTGGGGGCCTGAAAGGTGGCATGGAAAGAAATCCATAACATAATACACAAAGCCATAACTGGGGGGGGGGGGGGCAGGACTAGCTAGGGTTTCTGCCCTGGATGAAGACTACAGAGGGGCACCATTGAGGCTCCCAGCCTGTGTGTGTGTGTGTGTGTGTGTGTGTACGCAAATACACATGGGGAGGTGCCAAACTGGGTCTTTGACTCAGGTGAAATACAGTGGTACCTCGGGATGCGAACGGGATCCATTCCGGAGCCCTGTTCGCATCCTGAGTGGAACGTAAGACGCAACGGTGCATTTGCGCATGCGCAGGTCGCGTTTTGCCGCTTCCACGCATGCGCATGACATCCTTTAGAGCGTCTGCGCATGCACGAGTGGTGAAACCCAGAAGTAATGCACTCCATTACTTCCAGGTTGCCACAGAGTGCACCCGAAAGTGCTCAACATGAAGCACATTCAACTTAAGGTATGACTGTAAAGCCTAGTTTCACACCTGTATCACAATGAAATGGGAGGAATCTGCTCATTCCTTTAAATTACTCAGTGTAGTGAAAGGCGAGGCATCCCTGCCTCTTCTCGCCCCTCTCCTCCCAATCAGCTGCCTCACTGTGCAGAATCCAGCCTCAGCTGCAACAAAACATGTCTCTCCCATATTGATCATTCCCACCACAGCAAGCGCTGTAACCTTCCAACGGTTTGACTTCGCCCCATGGGCATAGCCGGGATTTATATTACTGGGGGGGGTGGGGGGGTGCAGGAAACCCACCTGTCAACATCCTCTGTCTAGCAGATTTGGAATGAAAAGTCTCTACGACAGTTGTTTTAAATTACTTTCTTTTGACCCCAAGTGCTCAGAAAAACCTGTCAAAATCTTTCTACAATTTCTACTTTTAATTAAGTATTTTTCTTTATTTACTTGATTCAGGAGGGGCAGCTGCCTGCTCCCTGACTTCACCCATGTCCCAGAGGCTGCTCCCACTGGCCAGTCTGGCAGCCACATTCTGGACCTTTGATGGGCTAAATGATCTGGATCTTGTGGGTCTCAGGAAGCCCCTTTCCCCTTTCCTTACCTCTCCCTGAGATCTCATAAATGCTCTTTGTCCTTTCCCATCCCCCTTTATTTTTACAGAATGGACACCCTTGTCCCTCAGCCATGCCCTGACAGTGCAGTGCTTTTGACATCTGCTGTGTTCCTTCCTCCTCTGTGCATTGCCACTGTCAGGTAAAGACATTTTTACTTTTGAAAAGCCTTCGCTTACGATAGGCAAAGGCCATCACTCAGAAGTTCCTCAGAGTTAGTTTTTCCTCTCCTTGGGGGCTGCTGGAGTGTGCCGTTTCCATTTACCGTCTTTAAGACTGCTGATATATTTACTGCTTTGATCACTACATTTCTAGATGACTGAATAGAGTTGGATGGGGGGAGCAAGCAAATGAGTAACCAAATAAACGATTTCAATTATTCGTATCCCGTGTTTCCATTGGGCTGATGTCCAAGGCAGCTTATGTAACAATTAAAAATCAATGCAGAAAAGCCTGAAACACATCATATCAATAAACCAATTTAGAAACTCATCAGCGTAACAACTGGTGGTTTAAAAAAATCCACAGCCAGCAAAAAGCTTTGGTGAGTTATTCTTTTCGTCTGCCCCGATCCTTCCAACATTATGCTTCATGTGTTGGTGGGGAAGTTCTATTATGATCAGAGGGAGAAAAAAAAAGTCTCCCTATCCATTTCTCAACACCATAATTTTCTACACCTCTTAGCATGTCCCCCACCCCCTTCCCCAAACTCTTCTTTTTTTACAAACTAAAAAGCCCTCAACAGTCTAACTTCCAACCCCTTGGTCATTGTGGCTGTCCTTTTCTGCAACCTGAAGATTCTTCTTGTGCTTTAACTTGCCCATGGCAATCCATGCTCTGGTAACTTCCATATTAGACTGCATGGGGTTGCAGCTAGACTGGTGACTAGGAGTGGCTGCCAAGACCACATAACATTGGTCCTGTAAGACCTACATTGGCTCCCAGTACATTTCTGAGCACAGTTCAAAGTGTTGGTGCTGACCTTTAAAGCCCTAAACAGCATCAGCCCAGTATACTTGAAGGAGCATCTCCATCCCCCATCATTCACTGAGATCCAGCGCCGAGGGCCTTCTGACGGTTCCCTCACTGTGAGAAGCAAAGTTACAGGGAACCAGGCAGAAGACCTTCTCAGTAGTGGCGCCCGCTCTGTTGAACGCCCTCCCATCAGATGTCAAGGAAATAAACAACTATCTGACTTTTAGAAGACATATGAAAGCAGCCCTGTTTAGGGAAGTTTTTAATGCTTGGTGTTTTATTGCATTTTTAATATTTTGTTGGAAGCCACCCAGAGTAGCTGGGGAAACCCAGCCAGATGGGTGGGGTATAAATAAATTTATTATTATTATTATTATTATTATTATTATTATTATTATTTGGAAACATCAACAGGTTCGAAATGAGGCAACCAGATTATTGGCTGGGGTTGCCTTGAGAACTCAGATAAACTCCTGTTCTAAGAAATCTGGATTGGCTGCCAGATCAATTTAATTTGCTCAGACTGGAGTTTAAAGCCCCCAAAATAACTTAGGTCCCAAATATCCTAAAGATTACCTCCTTCCCTAAAAACCTCCAAGGTTTTAGGATCAACTTAGGGGACCCTCTTGGTAGTTCCACCTCCCTAACATATTCAGGGTAGTGGCAGCCCCTAAGTTGCAGGACTCCCTCCCCACAGAGGTGTGCTTGGCAACTTCACCTTGCAGCTTTCAACAAATGCTGAAGACGCACCTCTTTAACTGACCTTTGACACCTAAAAAGTGTGTTTTCAAGGCCCGCCACATTCTTGTGACTGCCATCTGTTTTAACTGTTTTAAATCCTGGATCTTAAACTGTTGTAACCCACGCTGAGACCTTCTGGTGATGATGAGGATGGTAGATTGTGATGCTGCTGTTGGCATCCATCTGTCTCAAAAGACAATGGAGTTTGCCTCCAGGGAAAAGTCAAAGCAAAGTGACCTTCCCAGGGCGCAAGCCTGGGCAGTGTGTATGGGGGTGAGGTCCTGGGCTGCCAAGACAACAAGACCTTCTCAGTCTCGCTGATGTGATCCAAAGGAAGGCAGGGCAATATGTTTGGCACCAACCTGACTGCAGGAATTGCTGCAAGATGTACCAGGCTCCATCCAACCACCTTGGGGACTCCACTCCAGATTTGTGTAGGGTTTACTCAGAAAACTCTGGTCCTAGACCTCCACTGCCTTGTGGAACATCTCTGGGGAATTATGATGAATAAGATGGTTTTACTGTACCTGGGGAGGCAAGGCATGGTGGCTTCTCACACCTGCTGCCCTCCCCATCCTTTTGTCTATTCCTTCACAGCACACCTGTTCATGACCACAGATTGGGGAGAGGGATGGATGGAAAGACTGGAGGCAAGAAAAGGCAGGAGAGAACCTACTGCTGCCTCATCTGGTGAATCTAAGATACAGGGGGAATCTCTCAATCGCATCCTAGCCGGTTTACTTATCTCAACGCTCTTTGATGTGAGGTTAACAGAGAAGGGGACAAAAGGACCCATTTGCAATTAGATGGAATCTCTGCACTGGAGCGCTTCAATTAGAATGCAGCTTTGGTTTACAAACGCACATGAACACACACCTGTCTCCAGTCTAGCTGTAAAGAGAAATGAACCCCTTTTGGACTGAGGAAACAATGAAGTGGGAGAACGACTGATCTCAAAAGCAGCGTTAAGTCTATTTTATGTTTTGCTGCCTCTTTTATGGGCAAAGGCTCCAGGTTATGCGGCAATGAAAGGTACAGTTCCTGGGATGGTTTGCAGGGAACCTTGACAGTTAAAAGTGGTGTGGAAGAGTTTTAAATGAATAGTGTGGATAAGCCCTATGACACGCTGCAGGGCTTGGGTGGCAGATGTAGCGGGGACACAGGGAAGGCACCTTGTTGTAGAAACTGTTCCCTGGAAGCAGAATGCTTGAAAACCACTGAACTTCTGTGTGTGTATGTGAGAGAGACACAGAGAGAGACAGAGAGAGAGAGATTTCCCCAGGATGAACATAAGCTTATACCTTCTTCCTCATCTTCTTCTTTTAAGTCCAATGAGAGAGAGAGACGTAAAGGTGCCACTGGGCTGTCTGCAGTCCATTCCCTCTGATTGCAAAACCTCTCCTCTAACCATCTTTAGAAACTGGTGCCTGGGTTTGATTTTAATTTTCCTCTTCCCTCCAAGTCCCTTTTCCCTTGTGTGTTGGTTCCCTTGTGTGTTTCAGGGTTTTTTTTTATAGATTGTAAACCAATGGATATGGACTGTCTTGTTTTGGCTGCACGTACGCGGGTGGTGCTGTGGGTTAAACCACAGAGCCTAGGGCTTACTGATCAGAAGGTCGGCAGTTCGAATCCCCATGACAGGGTGAGCTCCCGTTGCTCGGTCCCTGCTCCTGTCAACCTAGCAGTTCGAAAGCACGTCAAAGTGCAAGTAGATAAATAGGGACCGCTCCGGCAGGAAGGTAAACAGCGTTTCCGTGCGCTGCTCTGGTTCGCCAGAAGCGGCTTAGTCATGCTGGCCGCATGACCCGGAAGCTGTATGCCAGCTCCCTCGGCCAGTAAAGCGGGACGAGTGCCGCAACCCCAGAGTCGTCCGTGACCGGACCTAATGGTCAGGGGTCCCTTTACCTTTAAGCTGTTCTGAGAGCCTTTTGGGCTGAAAAGCCAGGTACAAATGTGCCAAATAAATAAATAAACAATCCTACTGGTGGCTGCACGGTTGTGAAGAAATGGCACTCTGCTCATAGAATCATGAAATCATAGAACTGTAGAGTTGGAAGGGAACCCTGAGGGTCATCTAGTCCGATCCCCTGCAATGCAGGAATTTCAACTAAAGCATTCAGAGCAGGTGGCCACCCTCTGCTTAAAGACCTTCAAGGAAAGAGAGTCGACCAGCTTCCGAGGGAGACTGCTCCAAAGTTGAAAGAAAAACCACCCCCAAAAACACTTTTGTTCCATGATGAAGAACCAGTCTGTTCCGGCTTGCTAAAGGCCCAGCTTTCCAGCAGCCATCAGATTATATATATATATATATTTAAGCCTCCCTCCTGGGAATGTTTGGGAAGAAGAGAAGATCCCCAAGAGGCGCCCGTCTGCGCTCCAGGCCCTGCGCGCTGCTTGGAGAAGCGCCTTGCCTCTCCTCTCCGGCTGCGCGCCTCTCGGGGCGAAAAGCGCCGGCGTCACCGGAGCCTCTCTCCGCGGTGGCGAGCAGGAGTCTGGGCCCGGGGCAGGATCCCACCTCCAGCCCCCGAGTTCACATCTGGTCCTGCTGAAACCCAAGCCGAGCCTGGGAAGCACCGCTGCTTTGCGCGTGGCTCAAAAGAGCCATTTCACCCCCTTCCTCCTCCTCGCTCGGTCCCAAACAAGCTGGGGGGCTGGAGAGGCTCCTGTCGTCGGCCCCTTCCTCTCCTTCCTTCCTTCCTTCCCTGCCCGCCCTTGGCCCCGGGGGCAACGAGTGCCTTCCTGCTGCCCGCTCGCCCGGGCTCCCCCGAGCCTCCCTGTTTCCTTGCAGTCTGGCACCTGATTCCACTCCAGAGGGTCCGTAGCTGCTGTTGTCTTTTGGGTAGGGAGGGAGAGGGCAGGATCCGGTAACAAAGAGGACACCGCGCTTTGTGTGCGTTTCTGGCGCAGCTGGCGCGAGTTTTGCCCAACCTGGCGCCCTCCAGCTGTTTTGGGGGGACTAGAGCGAGATGAGCGCGGAACCCCAGAGTCGCCGGCGACTGGACCTAACTGTCAGGGGTCCCTTTATCTTTACAGCTGGGGCTGATAGGAGTTGCAGTTCCCCCAAAAACTATGCCCTCCAACATTTATCCATTGAAAATAGGGACGTCCTATTTCATAATAATAATTTTATTATTTATATCCCACCCATCTGACTCAGTTGCCCAAGCCACTCTGGGCAACTTCCAACATACAGTGGTACCTCGGGTTACATACGCTTCAGGTTACAGACTCCACTAACCCAGAAATAGTACCTCGGGTTAAGAACTTTGCTTCAGGGTGAGAACAGAAATCATGCTCCGGTGGCGTGGCGGCAGCAGGAGGCCCCATTTGCTGAAGTGGTGCTTCAGGTTAAGAACAGTTTCAGGTTAAGAACAGACCTCCCGAACGAATTAAGTACTTAACCTGAGGTACCACTGTATATAGGGACGCGGGTGGTGCTGTGGGTAAAAGCCTCAGCGCCTAGGGCTTGCCGATCGAAAGGTCGGCGGTTCGAATCCCCGCGGTGGGGTGCGCTCCCGCTGTTTGGTCCCAGCGCCTGCCAACCTAGCAGTTCAAAAGCACCCCCGGGTGCAAGCAGATAAATAGGGACCGCTTACTAGCGGGAAGGTAAACGGCGTTTCCGTGTGTGGCTCTGGCTCGCCAGAGCAGCGATGTCACACTGGCCACGTGACCCAGAAGTGTCTCCGGACAGCGCTGGCCCCTGGCCTCTTAAGTGAGATGGGCGCACAACCCTAGAGTCTGTCAAGACTGGCCCATACGGGCAGGGGCACCTTTACCTTTACCTTTACCACTGTATATAAAAACATAATAAAACATTAAACATTTTAAAACTTCCCTATGCAGGGCTGCCTCCAGATGTCTTCTAAAGGTTGTATAGTTATCTCCTTGGCTGGGGGGACGGGGACACATAACTCCATAGCCTCCCACATTTCTCCGATGAAAATAGGGATGTCCCAAGGAAAAGCGGGACATCCTAGGATCAAATCAGAAATTGGGATGGGGTCTGTAAATCCGGGGCTGTCCCCAGAAAATAGGGATACTTGGAGGGTCTGCCCAAAACAACCGGAGGGTGCCAAGATGAGGAAGCCCTCTCTGGTTCCACACCACGGACTGACCACGAAAGTCATGGGGCAAAGGCCAGAGGATCTTAAAATCATAGAATTTTAGAGTTGGCAGGGATCCCGAAGGTCATCTAGTCCAACCCCCAAATGAACGAATTCCTATGCCCCGCAAATAACCCAGAGATGCATTTTAAATAAAAGGACACATTCTACTCATGTAAAAACACACTGATTCCTGGACCGTCCGTGGACTGGAATGAGAAGGCGATTGGGCCGCATCCGGCCCCCGGGCCTTAGGATGCCTACCCCTGGACTAGATCCTCAAGGTCCCTTCCAACTCTATGATTCAATGATCTCCAAAGAGCTCTGTCTTTTGATGGGATGAAAGAAGCACCCCCCGGTGATTAAGCTGCCTGAATTCACCAAAGTCAGCTGATTAAACAAATCTGAGTTGATTAATTGCACGAGCTTAAATTAATCAATTAAATCTGCATCAAAATGCATATGAATAAAACAACAGCTTTGAAGAACACGTCCATTGTTTCAGCAGATCACAATCTTAAGAAGAACGAAGAAGATATCCCTCTTCTAGGACTGTGGTTGTCAGCTGAAGCTTTTGTATTAAAACATAATTAACTTTTAATATGTGTGCGTATATATAAATAAATAAAATATGCATTCCAATTAAGTACAGGACACACCTTTTTTTTTTTTTAGTCAAGTCAAAGTTTGTTTGTTTCTAGTCTGTTTCTCTTTATGACTATACTCGCAATTTATTGCAGTACGTCTTATTGCTTATAGACGTAGACTTTGCATGGACAAGTATACAAAATATGCAAAATACAGTAGGTTATATATTTATGTGTATGTATCTGGATAATAATAGAATCATAGAGTTGTAGAGTTGGAAAGGACCACAAGGGAAAGTTAGATAACCCTCGTGATCCCTTCCAACTCTACAATTCTATGATTATATAAAGGGAATCTATGACTGGGAGTCCTGAAGGGATTTTATCATGGATTCACCATTCTAACAGAGGGCCTGGATGCAAATAGCATCTCATGCTGGGAAGTTTGAGGAGGGTGACCAAGATGAAGAATGTTTGAGGGAGTTGGGTATGTTTTGCCTGGAAAATAGGGGACAGAGAGGAGACATGATAGCCATCTTCAGATATCTAAAGGGTTGTCACATGGAAGATGGAGCAAGCAACTTGTTTTCTGCTGCTCCAGAGGGGAGGACGCAAACCAATGCCTTCAAGTTGCAAGAAAGGAGATTCCGACTAAGTATCAGGAATGACTTTCTGATGATAAGAGCTGTTTGACAGTGGAACAAACTCTCTTGGGGGTGGTGGAATCTCCTTCATTGGAGGTAAAGGTAAAGGGACCCCTGACCATTAGGTCTAGTCGTGGCCGACTCTGGGGTTGCGGCGCTCATCTCGCTTTATTGGCCAAGGGAGCTGGCATACAGCTTCCGGGTCATGTGGCCAGCATGACTAAGCTGCTTCTGGCAAACCAGAGCAGCGCACGGAAACACCGTTTACCTTCCCGCAGGAGTGGTACCTATTTATCTACTTGCACTTTGACGTGTTTTTGAACTGCTAGGTTGGCAGGAGCAGGGACCGAGCAACGGGAGCTCACCCCGTCACGGGGATTCAAACCACAGACCTTCTGATCGGCAAGTCCTAGGCTCTGTGTGGTGAGCCAGTGTGGTGTAGTGGTTAAGAGCGGTAGTCTTGTAATCTGGTGAACCGGGTTCACGTCTCCGCTCCTCCATAGGCAGCTGCTGGATGACCTTGCGCCAGTCACACTTCTCTGAAGTCTCTCAACCCCACTCACCTCACAGAGTGTTTGTTGTGGGGGAGGAAGGGAAAGGAGAACGTTAGCCGCTTTGAGACTCCTTAAAGGGAGTGAAAGGCGGGATATCAAATCCAAACTCCTCCTCCTCCTCCTCTTCTTCTTCTTCTTCTTCTTCTTCTTCTGTAGTTTAACCCACAGCGCCACCCACGTCCCTTTTTTAAACAGAAAGTGGATGCCAATTTGCCATGGATTCTTTAGCTGAGATTCCTGCTTTTGCAGGAGGTTGGAGTTGACCCTTGAGGCCCCTTCCAACTCTACAATTTTCGAATTCTATGATTGGATGGCCCCAGGTTCTAGGATTTTGATGGGGAGCATTGTGTTCCAGTGAAGGAAAAGCTCCTGCAGGAACCAGAGGCCTTTTCTTTCCAGCAGCAACAACTTCAATATCTCTCCATTAAAATTCCCATCCCGCCTTGGAGATGCTTCTGTTCCTCAGTGCCAAGATCTGTGGTGTAGAGGGTCTTCTTGGGCCCCTCCTGCTTCTCCCATGCTTAGAAAACACGCGTCCGATAAGTTTTCCACTTGTCCCACACTTTCGAGGCATAAGCCCAAGAGATTTCACCTCTCCTCTACCGCTTCCCCCCAGAAAAACCACTCTTTAGCAATTGCCGTTTGCTCCAATTCAGTGCTAAACCCCAGGTTTCCCCAGAGGGGAAGTGCAAATGAGCTTTGGCTAAGCTCATCATCTCTTGGTTCTTGTGGTAGCCTGAGCATCCCAGGAGAACGCTGCTCCCCAGAGGGCCTGGAAAGGGCTCTGCTTGCCAAAAGACAAAAGAGTACTGCTTTGATGAAGACTTGTCAGGGTTGTTTGGGAGATGGTGCAAGATTATTTCCAGGGTGGCGCAGCCCGAGACTTGCCCCAGCCATGGCTTCCTTCAGCTGCCAGCCTTTGGAGGAAATTTTATATTTTTTAATTATTTTGACGGGGTGCCTGTTTCCCCTCTTAGTTTTGTGTTAGAAATCTCCAACACAACTCCTTTGCCATTCAGTTGGTTGCTGAGTTCTCCCCTTCCCTGCCTAGTCCCCTCTCCCTCTCTCCCTCTCCTGTCTTCCTCTTGAGTCTTATTATGCCAAAGGAAAACAGTTTCCAAGTCAAATCTCTGAGTTGCAGCATGCAGGCGAAGACTCATTTGACTTTCAAATCTCTGAGAACCAGAGAGGTATCTTCTCTTCTGATACAAACAAACATCTCAGGTAGAGGCAGCTGGCAAGGTGGGGGGGGGGAGGGAGGGGGGGAGGTTGGCGGGCTGTGAATCCATTTTTGGCACTTTGTTTCAGTTTTAGGTTTCTGAGGGTTTCCCCCATCCTTTTATTATGGGCCCTTTCTGCTTTCGACAGCCTGTGTTCTCTCCACGCAGCTGGGGTGACCGCCACCAGCTTCCCCCTACTCCTTGCGCATCCTTCTTACATTTAAAAACAAGCAGGCAGGCAGAAATTCAATTGGTGAAGATGAGATTGAAAGCATCCTTTTTCATTTTCAACTCATCACCATTTGTCATCTTGTCTGAATTGAGAATGGCTAGCTTTAACTCTGGTTTCTCTCCGGAGGATCATAAACCATGGTTTTGAAGGGAGAGGGGAACGGTTAATCATTAATATTATCTACACATAGTAAATTCCGGCACTCTGCTAGGATGGTTACACAAGCTCAAACCCAAAAATGCAGTTATTTGCAAAGTCTAAATCAGACAGGTCAGGAGGCCGTTTCCTGTCTAACCAGCTATCTGAAACTGCTGATGTTAGTTACAGGTCAGAAGGTCGTTTCCTGCCTAGCCAAAAACTGCTGTCAACTAAAAACCACTAGCAAGATGTTTCCTGCTTTGCTTCTGCTTTAAGTAATGCAAGATAAGAAGAGATACGAAGGGAATGCTTAGCTAGCAAAAGAATACACGTGTACAAGGAGGTGGGAGGGGGTGCTTACTGAGCAGAGAAAATGCTTAACCAGCAGAAGAAGTGCTTAGCTAGCAGCCTTAGCCAGCAAATATAGATGTGCCATATAAGGAATAAGTTGGAAACTTGCCAGCTGATTGGGGAAGTTTTGGGGGGGTCTGGGAGGTGGGTAAATACTCTAAAGTATAAGAAGGCTTGCAGATGCGTATTGCTGGACAGTCAGATTTCAGAAACTATATTCTGCTGACTGTCTCTGTGCACAGATTTGCAATAAAACTCTTTTCTCCAAAGAAGAAACTTTCCTGGAATTTTTTTATTCTCTTCTCGGTCCTGGGGACGCGGGTAAGCAATTCTCTGGCAAAGTAAAGGGCATAAGCCTACAGCTTGGTGCGTTGGCCGGGAATTGCCCCACCCCAAGGGGGCCGGGAAGAGCCAGGCTCGACCAGGTGAACAGCTCGGACCGGAGTTTGCAGGCTTCAGCGCGCACCCTACTGATTCGTGGGGGAAACCGGCCACACCGCTCCTGAGTAGGGACCTCGGTCGAGGGAGGAAAGAGGACTGGCCAGGAGGGAATCCGCAGCGGAAAACGGTAAGCCCAAGGGACAGGGCGTGGGCCCCAAGGAAAAGGGGGGCGAGGTCTGATCAAGCCTCACCTGGTTGTGCAGAGGGCCGCCAGTAAGGTTGGGTACAAGGGAAACAGAGGGGAGAACTGGCCGATTGCAGTAGTTTGCCGCCAGTAAGGTTGGGTAAAAGGGAAACAGAGGGGAAGTTGTATTGGTGTGTTTTGTGTGTTGCATGTTGAAATTATAATGGTGTGATTTGTATGTTATATGTTGCATGTCAGATACTCCAGTGACTGAATTGTTGTCAAGTGTGGGTCGGGGCCTAGCGTTCCCCTTGGCCGAGCGATTGCAGGGTTGTGCGTTTTCTGCCAGGGCGACCTCGTGCAGACCACAATCTGTATCGTGTGAACTGTGAAAGAATTTACAGCCCAGTCAGGTGCGGAGTATCTGAAAAAAAAAAAGAAAAAAAAAAAAAAAAAAAAATAAAAATGGGGTCTGGGGCAAGCCAATGTAGTCCTCTGGAATGTTTTTTAAAGAACTGGAAAGCGGCCACAAAGCATGATGATTGGGGAATCAGATTGCGAAAACAGAGAATGAGGACATTATGTGAAGTTGACTGGCCCGCACAAACTAATTGGCCGTCAGGAGGAAGCTTTGATTTGCAACTAATCAGCCCATTATACCAGAACATATTGAATGTCCACCCCGACCAAATCCCTTACATTTCTACTTGGAAAACCAATGTAGAAAAGAATCCACCGTGGTTGAAAGCCTGCCAAGGCGACGCCCCACGAAATACAATTTGTACAGTTCGACCGGCAGGGAAGGCAGAAAAGCCCCCGGTGATACCAGACCCAGAAGATGAGGAGGGGGGAATCATCAAACCGCCACCACCCTATGCTCCACCAACTGCCCCTCTAGCAATTCCCCCAGGCCCAGGTCCCCAAGCACCGGGAGGAGCTAGCCCCCAGCCTGAACCCCCCAAGGCTGATGAATCAGAAGAGGAAGAAGAGGATGATGAGGAATTTGTAAAGGGATTGGTTGAGTTAGCAAAGAAGGGAAGAGAGTGGACTCAGTATCAGTCTTTGAGATTGCAACAGTATGTACAACCCTATGCGGAAAAAGTGGATGTTAGCCCCCACGTGTTGGCTGCAGCAGGATGCTCCTCAACACAAGGGAAGAAATGGCAGAAGGAATGGATAGAAGCAGCAACCAGGGCAGCCTTCCATAAGTCCCATGAGGCACAGAAAAAGGGTGGGGTCGGAGTAATGCCCCTCCGAAGGGTTTATGACCCACCGGGACCTCCAGGGCCTGGTGGGGCGGAGGCACCACGGACCTACACGGTCCAGCATATACCCTTTTCAAGTGCAGATGTTTGTAATTGGAGAAATCAAAATCCTTCCTTTGAGGAGAATCCAGCTAAAATTATAAAATTGTTTGAAGGGATTTTTAAAACCTATAATCCCACTTTTGATGATGTGCAGTATTTGATGGATGCGCTGCTAACCACAGAAGAAACTAGGCGAATCCATGTTGAAGCTCGAGTACACATGAGAGCACAGGGAACACCGGATCCGGACATTATAACAGGATACCCTGATAGTACCCCGAATTGGAATTATCAGACTGCTGATGGCCAGAAAACCCTCACTACCTACCGCCAGAACGTATTAAATGGTATGAGAAGGGCAGCCAGGAAACCCACCAACTTTGTGAAGGTCAGAGAGGTAGTGCAGGGGAATGAAGAGGCCCCAGGGGCTTACCTGGAACGCCTGAAGGAAGCCTACCGTCAGTATACTCCTGTAGACCCAGATGAGGCTGCCAACGCCCTTATTGTAAAGGCTGCTTTTGTAGCTCAGGCAGCGCCCGATGTCCGCCGAAAAATTCAAAAACACGAGGGGTTCATGGGCCACACCCTTGAGTGGATGTTAGAACTGGCTCAAACCACTTACAATCAGAGGGAAGAAGAGGAACAAAAGAAAAAGGAGAAGTATCAAGCAAAGAAGTTGATGGCATTACAGGCCACCGCACCCATCCCTCAGAAAAGAGGAAGTGCCCGGGGAGGAGGGCAAGGCCGCCTGGGGAGGAATCAGTGCGCCATCTGCCGGCAGGAAGGGCACTGGAAAGGAGAATGCCCACAGGCCCACTTAGGAGGGAGAGGACGAGGAGAACGAGCCCCAGGCCCAACCCCCAGGGGACCTGGACAGGAACTGAGACCTTGGTCATCGACAAATGCCAGCAGGGGTAGAGGACGTGGACAGGGACCTCCCTGGTACCCCTCAGCCCAAAGGCAGCCCGGCATGATGAGCCTGAGAGAGGAGGAAGAATACTAGGACAGACCGGGCCCAGCTGCTTTAGGTTCCCGTGAGCCCATGGTCAAAATACAAACAGGGAACCAAACTATCCCCTTTATGGTTGACACAGGAGCCGCCCACTCTGTTTTGCCAGTACCAGTGTCCAAGCCCACCAAGCAAACAATTAACATAATAGGAGCTACAGGCAAATCACAAAGAGCCCCATTCCTGCAATCTGTTGTCTGTCGCCTGGGTGGCCAAGTAGTCCAACACAAGTTTTTATATATACCAGAGTGTCCCATCCCATTATTGGGCCGAGACCTGCTATCAAAATTGCAAGCCCAGATTTCCTTTCAACCGACAGGAGAAGTGACAATGACTACAGGGCAAACAGGAGAGCTTTCCTTAGAAGTACCCTTAAGGGAACACTGGCGCTTAATGATGGTAAAAGAAGAGGAGGGGATTATTCCAGAAGACCTCCTGCAAAAAGTAAACCCTGGTGTATGGGCAGAAGGCAACCCGCCCGGAATGGCAAAGAACATCCCACCTATAATAGTCAAGCCCAAACCATTCGCCAACCCTGTGGCTGTGAACCAGTACCCTATCCCCCGGCGAGCTGCAGAAGGAGTATGGGTACATTTGGAACGGTTACTTCGCCATGGCATCCTGAGGCAGTGTCAATCTCAGTGGAACACCCCACTCTTGCCGGTGAAGAAGGAAGATAACTCGTATCGTCCGGTCCAAGACCTCCGATTGGTCAACCAAGCCGTGGAAACCCTCCACCCCAATGTGCCCAATCCTTACACACTGTTGAGTTTAATACCTCCTACTGCCTGCTATTTCACGGTACTGGACTTGAAGGATGCATTCTTCTGCTGCCGTCTGGCAGAGGAAAGTCAGCCCCTGTTTGCATTTCAATGGATGGATCCAGGAACAGGCACCAAGGTGCAATATACGTGGACGAGGCTTCCACAAGGTTTCAAGAATTCTCCAACCCTTTTTGGGGTAGCATTGGCCTCGGACCTGTCTAGCTTCCCCACCAGCCCACACAGGGTCTTGTTACAGTACGTGGATGACCTTCTTTTGGCCTGCTCAGACGAGGACACGTGTATGAAAGCCACCAAGGATTTGTTGAATCACTTGGCTGAAGCAGGATACCGGGTATCTAAGAAGAAGGCCCAAATATGCCTACCCACTGTAAAATACCTTGGATTTGATATATCCCATCAGCAACGGACCCTTAGAGAAGAAAGGAAGCAAGCCATTATCCAGATTCCAGAGCCAAAGAATCGCAGAGAACTTCGTGGTTTCTTGGGCTCGGCAGGATTCTGTAGAATATGGATCCCTGACTTCAGCACAATTGCCAAGCCTCTGCACGAGTCAACCAGAGGAACTGAAAAGGACCCCTTTGTGTGGGGAGAGGAGCAACGGCAGGCCTTCAAGGATCTGAAAAGGGCATTGCAGCAAGCACCAGCGCTGGGTATCCCAAATCCTGAGAAGCCTTTCTCCCTGTTTGTGGATGAAGACCAGGGAACAGCAAAGGGAGTGCTATGCCAAAAATTGGGAAGCTGGCAGCAGCCCGTGGCATACCTATCTGAGCGCCTGTCGCCTACAGAACAAGGCTTACCGCCGTGCATGAGAGCAGTTGTGGCAGTAGCCACCCTACTGAACAAAGCAGACAAATTTACTTTTGGCCAAGACACTGTTTGTGTGACTCCGCATGCAGTCCCAGCACTGCTTGACATGAAGGGTACCTATTTCCTCTCCCAAGCGAAGATGAGGAAGTGTCAGATGTTATTGTTGCACCCACGTTTGAAGTTCCAGGTCACCACCGCCCTCAACCCAGCTACCCTGTTGCCGGTAGGAGAAGGTGAGGAGCAGACGCACGACTGCATTGAAGTAATGGACGAAGTATATTCCAGCAGGCCTGATCTCAAAGACAAAGCAGACCCCCACTGGCTTTCATGGTTTGTGGATGGAAGCAGCTTTGTCGAGGCTGGGCAGCGAAAAGCAGGCTATGCAGTGGTAGCCCTGGACGACCAGGTGGTCGAAGCAAAGTCACTCCCGCCTGGAACATCGGCCCAGCTGGCAGAACTAACTGCGCTTACCAGAGCCCTGAGCCTGGCAAAGGGACAGAAGATAAACATCTATACTGATTCTAAGTATGCATTCCTGACCTTACACGCCCACGGAGCCTTATGGAAAGAGAGAGGTTTGCTTACCTCCAGAGGAAACCAGGTGGCCCACCCACAAGCTTTGTTGAACCTTCTGGATGCTGTATGGGAGCCTGAAGCGGTAGCGGTTATCCATTGTTATGGACACACAACTGGACCAGGGGAAGTGGCCAGAGGAAATCGATTGGCAGACAAAGTGGCCAAGGAAGCAGCTCGGGAACTAGCCCCCATCCCGGTTATCGGAGCACTAGTCCCAGAAGAGATTTTAAGCACCGCTGACAAGCCAGCTTATACCAAGCAGGAAAAGGACACTGCAGACGCCCAGGAACTGACATTGACCAAAGAAGGATGGTACCTTACCCCTGATGACAGGATATGGATTCCAGAGTCTCTTTCGCGGCAAATAATTCAGAGGTACCATGATTCAACCCACATAGGACCCGATGCTACAACCAAGCAGCTGGAAAAATGCTTCTATATAGCCCACCTCTACCAACTGGCAGCCCAGATTTCCAGGAAATGCCTGCTGTGTCAGAAGAATAATCCCAGAGCCGGACCACTGGCTCCCCCAGGGATTCAGCACAGTGGAACGGCACCTATGGAAGATCTTGTCGTGGACTTTACTGAATTACCCCGTTGTGGACTGCACCGCTACCTGCTGGTAGCAGTGTGCACCTACACCGGATGGGTCGAAGCATGGCCCACAAAGACTGAAAAGGCATTTGAAGTAACCAGGTGCCTGCTTAGGGAAATCATCCCTCGCTATGGATTGCCAAGGTCCATAGGATCTGATAATGGACCAGCATTTGTTCACGCAATCCTACAGGGGCTGGCAAAAGCGCTCCAGATCAACTGGAAGCTGCATACTGCTTATAGACCCCAGAGTTCTGGAAAAGTAGAGAGAATGAACAGAACTCTAAAGAATCAGCTGTCCAAGCTGACACAGGAAACCGGGTCTAATTGGGTGGCCATGTTGCCCTTGGCATTACTCAGGGTCCGCAGTCTTCCGTCAAAACGGACCCACTTGTCACCTTTTGAAGTTCTGTTTGGGAGACCAGTCCCATATGTTAGAATGTTACATCCGTATGTTAGCCAAGATGTGCAACTGAATAATTATGTACAGTCACTCTCCCGAGTTCTTTCTTATCTCAACAGGTGGACCCAGGCTCGCACCCCATGTGTGTTGACTGAACCGTTCCATCAGTTCGAGCCAGGTGATGAAGTGTGGGTGAAAGACTGGCAGCGAGCCCCCCTACAGCCCTGCTGGAGGGGACCATACACCGTGCTACTCTCTACTCCTACTGCTGTGAAGGTTGCCGGCATCACCCCGTGGGTCCACCATACTCGAGTGAAGAAAGCCATCTCGGATTGGACAGTAACACCAGATCCAGAGAACTCCCTTCGGCTGACCATCTCCAGACGCCTGGCAGACGACCGCTCTGCTGATATCACACCGGAAGCTGATATCTCAACGCACAGCTGAAGAATTGGATGGGAGGGGCGCCCGCGGGCAGCGTCCCCAACTCCGTGCCAGGACTAACCCAGGAAGCTCACCAGGACATTTAATATTTCCATAGGGACTTTCTCTTTTCTTTTTGTTATCTGCTTTATGTCCCACAGCCCTGACCCCACTGAGCCATACCGCATTTATTGGCCTGATGGACTCTGCTACGACTGGTTCGTCTTACCGGTGGTAAGAGATGGTGTGCTCTATGGCTATTGGAAACTGGGATTTGATGAGATTGCCGTCTTAAAACACCCCACTGCCCCGTTGTGGCTCCTCTCCCACACCACTGTCCGGCATGCGTGGATAGTGCTCATACGGGAAGTTGCAGAGACGCTCGAACTCTATCGAGTTCTGGACCGCTTTTGCTGTTGTGGGAGGGTAGTCAACTGTTATATGGGAGGTAGAGCACTGTACCAACCTCATTTGATAGACCAGGTCCTACTCTTAATGCAGGCGATAGATGGGACGGAACGGGGTGGGAGCCTTAACCAGGTGTGCATTGAAATTGCTAAACAAGTGGTTCAATCCACCCATCAGGGTTAGCAGAAAAGTTGACCCACGTAGTGGGAGCATCAGCTCACCAGTGGACTCTCATCCTTGAGGCTCAACAGATAGTCGGGCACAAATATCAGTGAGCTCTTCAACAATGAGCACACCCCCTGAATATTGGTGGGAGGAACCATGGAAGGATTGGGGTTGGTGGATAGGGGTTATCTCAACCGCTCTTGTCATATGGATGTGTGTTTTCTTTTGCTGGCATGAGCGTCACCGATTTTGTGGGAGGGAACAACCAGCCCCCATCCCCTTGACCCTTCTGGTACTAGTCCTACTTGGGTTGGGTCTGGGAGATGACTCACATATACGGAAAACCGGCCGGTCAGAGCCCTATCATCAGATTTGGAGTAATAATACCTATGTTAGAGATATAGATCGTTTCTCTTCTATGCTTAATCTTTCTGAATGCTGGGTTTGTATGCATATCCCTCCACAATTTAAGAAGCCTGGCATACTACTGCATAGTATTCCAATAAATGAGTCATTTAGAATTAGTAATCTTATGTCAGATGGTCGCACCTATTCACCCCCAGTGTTTCTGTCACTCATGGAACAGGCACCTCGTTGTCTCCGTTTCAATCATAACAGCAGCAATTTTTTAGGTCACTATCCATATTGCAATTGGACTTATGAGTATATTAACGGATCCTCCTGCTTCCAAAAAGGTACTTCCATTTATGATGCTATGTGTGTCGATTTTTATACTTGGTTTACCTGGATGACGGCGCGCAGCAGATCTAACTGCCTGCTCCAGTCTGATTTGTGGTTGCTCTGCGGCACAAGAGCCTACAAAGAAATCCCCTCTGCCTTTTCTGGAACCTGTACTTTAGGAGTAGTCGTACCCCTGGTGTATAAGATGGATAAGCTCCCAACAGTCCGTCTGCGTAACAAAAGGGACGCGAAATCACCTATTAACCAGTATACCGGCACAGCCATCTCTAGGTCCCTTCTACCCCCTTTGGGTGTAGCCATGAATTACCGGGATCTGCATAGATTGGCAAACTGGACCGAGGCTTTGTTTAACTCCACCATCTCGGCCTTAAAAGCAATTAATAAGGAAATGTCAGAGATAAGGGAGGTAGTCCTTCAAAATCGTTACGCTTTGGATGTAGTCCTTGCCTCTAAGGGCGGAGTTTGTGCCTTAATTCATTCCCATTGCTGCATGTACATTTCAGACCAGTCAGCAAATATTTCAGCCACCATCAACCACATGGAAACAATGATAGCTGCAAACCCGCTGAAAGCCACAGGGAGTGATGCATGGGGTTGGATGTATTCCTGGCTCCCTGATGGCAGTTGGCTCAGGAATGTTATAATATTATTAGCAGGACCTCTATTAATCCTTTTGCTTCTTTGCCTCTGTATCCCCTGCTTATTGCAATGCTTGCAGCAAATGATGCAAAGACTCCTGTCACGGAAGCTAGGACCCACAGTCATCGCTGTGATGAGGGAGTATAGGCCCATACCCCAGAACGAACCTAAGTACTAGGTTGTTCAGAAGAAGAGGAGGGAGTGAAGGGAGAGGGGAACGGTTAATCATTAATATTATCTACACATAGTAAATTCCGGCACTCTGCTAGGATGGTTACACAAGCTCAAACCCAAAAATGCAGTTATTTGCAAAGTCTAAATCAGACAGGTCAGGAGGCCGTTTCCTGTCTAACCAGCTATCTGAAACTGCTGATGTTAGTTACAGGTCAGAAGGTCGTTTCCTGCCTAGCCAAAAACTGCTGTCAACTAAAAACCACTAGCAAGATGTTTCCTGCTTTGCTTCTGCTTTAAGTAATGCAAGATAAGAAGAGATACGAAGGGAATGCTTAGCTAGCAAAAGAATACACGTGTACAAGGAGGTGGGAGGGGGTGCTTACTGAGCAGAGAAAATGCTTAACCAGCAGAAGAAGTGCTTAGCTAGCAGCCTTAGCCAGCAAATATAGATGTGCCATATAAGGAATAAGTTGGAAACTTGCCAGCTGATTGGGGAAGTTTTGGGGGGGTCTGGGAGGTGGGTAAATACTCTAAAGTATAAGAAGGCTTGCAGATGCGTATTGCTGGACAGTCAGATTTCAGAAACTATATTCTGCTGACTGTCTCTGTGCACAGATTTGCAATAAAACTCTTTTCTCCAAAGAAGAAACTTTCCTGGAATTTTTTTATTCTCTTCTCGGTCCTGGGGACGCGGGTAAGCAATTCTCTGGCAAAGTAAAGGGCATAAGCCTACAGTTTGTAATGGAGTTGTTCAGTCAAACCACTGAAAAATCTGAGTTAGCCACAGTGTGTACGAAACAACAATCTACAGTTGTTGATTCTCCGGTTGGTGGTAGCCTTGGATATTTTGTCTCTTTCACCTACATGGCTTGGCTCCTTTGTATGAGTTGTATTAATGTATCTATGTGCTGTATTCAACTGCATTCTATATTGAATAGATCCATTAAATTAATGTTAAATTAATGTACCTAAGTTAGCCATGTTAAGTATAATTGGTTTAATTGACAATGAAATGGTGAATGCCTGTGTATTGCTGAAAAGGCTTCAACATGGGGATTTTTCATGGGGCTATATTAAAGCCAAGAATGGTCTCTTTGAGCTTTAACTGTGTTGATAATTAACTGTTGTTTTCTGCTAGCTAATGTGTTTAACCTTAGATCACATGGGAAGCTATTGAATTGCAAATCACCGTTTTGAAGGGAGTTGCCCTTGAGTCTTTTGTTCCCTGGCTCCATGGAGTAAGGATATGAATGAAGCTCTCCAGGAAAACTTCTTGAGGCAGAATGGATGCCGTTAGGATAGTGACCTTTGCTTCTAGGTCTGTTTGGATTAGTTCATATTTTGTAAGATGCTAAGCCTATGTCTTGGACTGGCGCCTGTCTTATGGAGCTGTTTGGATGTATCATTTGATATTTTAATTCTGTTGTGAAGAAAGTTCTGCAAGTAAATTTTAATTAAACTTATGGGCCCTGACAATGTTTTATTTCCAAAAAGGAATCAGTTTTCATGCATCCAGTCACTCCAAACTGCACAGTATACTGCATAGTTTAATTAAGCCATGTCCATTCATTTCAATGGGTCTAACCTATGCCTAACATTGGATACACCCTACCTCTGCTTTTCTCCCCTGACATAAGGACTAGAAACTTGCTTTTAAAAACAAAACAAATCCCTGAAAGAAGAGATGCTGGTCTATGAGCCAGCCCTCTCCCCCTCTCCCTCAGTCCCCAATTTCTATGTTTCCACAGCAATCCCACAAAACTACAGGGTGCAAGAAGTTCTGGGCTGCAGCGAGAGCTGTGAGCTGTGCTTTAGTACATTTCAAGGCATTTGCATTTAATTTAAAAACAGTGAGGAGGGGTCATTTGGATTCACCGATAGATTCATGAATCACAGTCACGTGTGGATTTTAAATACAATTTCCATCTGAGCTGTCGCCCACCACATGGTCTTCAGCGTAGCAGCAGGAAACGCAGAGACAGCTGCTGAGTTTTAATTCGGAAACCTTTCAAGCTGCCTCCCATGTTGAGGTCATATTGGAAGAACCCGTGACAGTCTGCGGAGAACAGGCAAAGCGGAATAGCTCTCTCTCCCCCACCTCAATTAAGTTTTGAAGAGCCTGCTGGGAGGCCTGCTTAGGACTGAGCTGTGAACCCCAAAGAACTGAATGGGACTCATGTGCAGCCATTTCCAGCACAATCTTTCCCATTGAGATTCAGAATGGGGGGTGCCATGTCTGCATGCCCTTCTCCTGATGCCATCCAGAACAGGGCTTACCCCTGCGTAGTTGTGCTGAGGATGATGCCCTTGAGGCGTTGGGGAGGGCGAGAAAAGAGTCTCAGCCTTTGGCCAGTCAAATAATAAGTGTTTCTTTTATATAAGTATCAAGTTCTCAGAACAGCCACGCCGACTGTTCTTTTCCCCTTTTAAAGATGTGTTTATTGAGTTTTCAAAAACAGCAACGTACAAACAGCAAAGAGCAATGGCTGTGTGGGGCATGTCATTGTTGTGGTTGGCTTCCTTCTGTCTCGAGAGACAATGGAGTGTGCACCTCCGGGGCCAAGTTAAACTGCTTCATCAGCAGTACCAAAGTGACATCCCTGGGGGCAAAACTGGGCAGTGTATTTTGGAGTCCTGGGCTGCCCAGGTGACAAGATGCTTCCCTTTGCCTCACTGCTGTGGCCCAAAGGAAAGTGAAGAAATGCGTTTGGCACCAGCTTGGCTGCACGAGTTGCCAGTAGGAGGTGTACAAGACGCCATCCAACCAACTTAGGGACTTCACTCCAGATTTGTGTAGCGTTTGTGTCTTAGCCTTTTCTTCTCTTGAAGATATCCCACAAGGCAGTGGAGGTTTAGGGTCAGATTATTGCTTGTCCTAGATGGGCCACCTTCCCAGGTGGGCAAACCTCATCCACCCCTCACTTCCTTCTACAGTGTGTGCAGAAACCGCCTTCTTGACTTTTGGACCCACTATTGGTCTCGTCCATTCAGTCCACCAGAGCCTGTCTTCACGTGCAGAGGAAGTCCTTGATTCACTGAGCACTTGAGAACCATCGGCTACCCTCACCCGGTTTAGCCAGCCAGTCAAAGCCATTGCTGGCAGCATCCAGGAGCCACAGGTGAGAGCTGAGTGCAGGGTGGGGACCAAAGGTGGACAAGCTACTGCAAAAGGTTCACAATGAGTCCCCCACCAGAGGGGATTGCCCCTCCCCTAACACTCCATACACCTTATTAAGATGCATACACCTTATACAAACATTACTAGAGATTCAGGTAGGTAGCCGTGTTGGTCGGATGCAGTCAAAATAAATAAATAATTTTTTTAAAATTGTCCAGTAGCACCTTAGAGAAAAACTAAGCTTGTTCTGGGTATAAGCTTATGCACACAAAAGCTTATACCCAAAACAAACTTAGTTGGTCTCTAAGGTGCTACTGGACAATTTTTTAAACATTATTACAGTTTGAATAAGGGACGTGGGTGGTGCTGTGGGTTAAACCACAGAGCCGAAGACTTGCCGATCAGAAGGTTGGCGGTTCGAATCCCTGTGACGGGGTGAGCTCCCATTGCTCGGTCCCTGCTCCTGCCAACCTAGCAGTTCGAAAACACGTCAAAGTGCAAGTAGATAAATAGGTACCGCTCCGGCGGAGAGGTAAACGGCGTTTCCATGCGCTGCTCTGGTTCGCCAGAAGCGGCTTAGTCATGCTGGCCACATGACCCGGAAGCTGTACGCCAGCTCCCTCGGCCAATAAAGCGAGATGAGCGCCGCAACCCCAGAGTCGATCACAACTGGACCTAATGGTAAGGGGTCCCTTTACGTTTACCTTTACAGTTTGAATAAATTAACTGGAAGGTTCAGTGTACTTTTGCAGACATCAGAGCCAGCGTGGCAGAGTGGTTTGAAGTTTGGGAACCTGTTTATCCAGCTGTGAAAGGCCATTGGTACAAAGATGGCTTCAGTCGTTGCTGGAAAGTGCAGACAGTGGGCACCTGAATGCTATTCCGAGAAAAGGACCAATCCCACTGGGAGCCTTGTTCTGAGTTCCTGCAGGTTGGCCCCTCACAGACCCCAGTAACCTTCCAGTTACGCAAGGAATCAGGCGGTCTCTTAAGGGCCTTCTTTGGTCTCCTGCTTCTGTGAAGTTTTGTGGCACGAATAATGCTCTTGCCTTCTGGAGCATTCCTGAGCCTGAAGAGTGTTATCCTGGGCTTGCATCTTAAATAGAAGCATAAGCATCTCTCTTGCACTTTCAGATTTGGCAGTAATTCAATTTGCATTTCTGCTCGCTGCCTTCTTCATATCTCAATACCGATAGAAGACGGAGGTGGGGGAGGCAGGAGAAAAGGAGGAGGACTCCACAAACAAAAGGCCAACTTAACCACATCAGAGTCCCCCTCTGCCTGCACTACAAATGTATTGTTCTTCATGTTGTTATCTGCGCTGAGGCTTTGGAGATAGCAGGGTGTTAGAAAACTTAAAAGAATCGAGGCAAATCCTGGTGGATTAAGGGAGGCTTGCACAGGCAAATGGCCTCCACATGGTCCCTTCGGACTGTCCCTGGGTAGAGGGGATGTGTATAGAATGGCACACTAAAGCAAGCATTCCCAAGCTGGTGCCTTCCGGGGATTTAGGACTACAGCTCCCATCAGCCCCCAGCCAGAACAGCTCCAGGAATACCATACCTGGAATACTGTGTCCAGTTCTGGGTGCCACAATTTTAAAAGGATGTTGACAAGCTGGAATGTGAGCAGAGGAGGGCAACCAAGATGATCCAAGGGTCTGGAAACCAAGCCATATGAGGAATGGCTGAAGGAGCTGGGTATGTTTATCCTGGAAAAGAGGAAACTGAGAGGAGACATGATAGCCATCTTCAAATATCTCAAGGGATGTCACATGGAGGATGGAGCAAGCTTGTTTTCTCCTGCTCTGGAGGGTAGGATTTGAACCAATGGCTTCAAGTTACAAGAAAGAAAGGAGATTCCAACAAAACATCAGGAAGACCTTTCTGACAGTAAGAGCTGTTTGACAGTGGAACAGTCTCCCCCAGGAGGTGGTGGACTCTCCTACTTTGGAGGTTTTGAAGCAGAGGTTGGATGGCCATCTATCATGGATGCTTTAGCTGAGATTCCTGCATTTCAGGGGGTTGGACTAGATAAACCTCGGGGGACCTTCCAGGCCTACAATTCTGTGATTCTATGATTCCGGGTAGGGCTGCAGAAATATTCCTGCCTGAAACCCCTGATAATTTGAGTCCTGCCCTGATTCACAACCACCCACCCATGGCAGAAGACAACATGATTTGATTCCCTTACGCCTGCCAATAGTGACTGGACAAAATCACCAAGCTGCTATCTCATTAGGGATGCTTCAAGAGGAACATTTACGGAATGTCTTTTACGATTTGTTTTCGGGGAGGTTATACAATGTGGAGTCATAGAATCATAGAATCATAGAATCATAGAATCATAGAGTTGGAAGAGACCACAAGGGTCATCGAGTCCAACCCCCTGCCAAGCAGGAAACACCATCAGAGCACTCCTGACATATGGTTGTCAAGCCTCTGCTTAAAGACCTCCAAAGAAGGAGACTCCACCACACTCCTTGGCAGCAAATTCCACTGTCGAACAGCTCTTACTGTCAGGAAGTTCTTCCTAATGTTTAGGTGGAATCTTCTTTCTTGTAGTTTGTATCCATTGCTCCGTGTCCGCTTCTCTGGAGCAGCAGAAAACAACCTTTCTCCCTCCTCTATGTGACATCCTTTTATATATTTGAACATGGCTATCATATCACCCCTTAACCTCCTCTTCTCCATGCTAAACATGCCCAGCTCCCTTAGCCGATCCTCATAAGGCATTGTTTCCAGGCCTTTGACCATTTTGGTTGCCCTCCTCTGTACACGTTCTAGTTTGTCAGTGTCCTTCTTGAACTGTGGTGCCCAGAACTGGACACAGTACTCCAGGTGAGGTCTGACCAGAGCAGAATACAGTGGCACTATAACTTCCCTTGATCTAGATGCTATACTCCTATTGATGCAGCCCAGAATTGCATTGGCTTTTTTAGCTGCCGCGTCACACTGTTGGCTCATGTTAAGTTTGTGGTCAACCAAGACTCCTAGATCCTTTTCACATGTACTGCTCTCAAGCCAGGTGTCACCCATCTTGTATTTGTGCCTCTCATTTTTTTTGCCCAAGTGCAATACTTTACATTTCTCCCTGTTAAAATTCATCTTGTTTGTTTTGGCCCAGTTCTCTAATCTGTCAAGGTCGTTTTGAAGTGTGATCCTGTCTTCTGGGGTGTTAGCCACTCCTCCCAGTTTGGTGTCATCTGCAAATTTGATCAGGATGCCCTTGAGTCCATCATCCAAGTCATTGATAAAGATGTTGAATAAGACCGGGCCCAAGACAGAACCCTGTGGCACCCCACTAGTCACTCTTCTCCAGGATGAAGAAGAGTCAAGCTACTGCTGCCAGGTCAGAACATAAGAAGAGCTTGCAGGATCAGGCCAGCATCCAGCATCCTGTTCTCACAGTGGGGAACCCGCAAGCAGGATCCAAGCGCAAGAGCAACTCTCCCCTCCTGTGATTTCCAGTAGCTGGTATTCAGAAGCATTGCTGCATCTGTAGCATAGCATATCTATCATGGCTAGAAGCCACTGATAGCATTATCCTTCATGAATTTGTCCAATCCTCTTTAGTGGTGGGCTATTGTTTCTGTTTGTTCCTATGAAGCTGTCCCAGAAACTCCAGCGGGTGCAGAATGCAGCAGCGAGGCTCCTCACGGGGTCTCTGCCATGGGAGCATATTCACCCAGTGCTTCTCCAGCTGCACTGGCTCCCGGTGGAGTACAGGGTCAGATTTAAGGTGCTGCTTTTGACCTTTAAAGCCCTTCACGGCCTAGGACCCTTGTACCTACGGGACCGCCTCTCCCGATCTGCCCCACGGGGAGCCTCAAGGTCCACAAATAGCAACACCTTAGAGGTCCCAGGCCCTAAGGAAGTCAGATTAGCCCGAACCAGAGCCAGGGCCTTCTCAGTGATGGCTCCAGCCTGGTGGAACGCTCTCTCTCATGAGACCAGGGCCCTGCGGGATCTGATTTCTTTCCGCAGGGCCTGTAAGACAAAGTTGTTCAACTTGATCCCCTCCCCCTCTTTCCTTTTTCCTTTCTCCTTCTGTGATGGAACTCCTATTTGGGGACTTCTGTGACTTTTTTCTGGCCCATGTAGGACCAGTCTGGATAGTTGGCCTTGGTGAAGATTTAACGTTTTCATTCCCAAAAAGTTTTTGATTTGAGTTTCTACTGAAATGAGGCTGCATTTTAATGTTGTATTTTAATCTTGTTTTTAAGTTGTATTTTAATCAATTGTTTTTATACCTGGTGTCAGCCGCCCTGAGCCCGGTTGTGTTTTTATATTGCAAAAGAATCCTCAGACCCCTGTAATCCTCGGATGAAGGATGGTATAGAAATTTTAATAATAATAATAATAATAATAATAATAATAATAATAATAATAATAATAGCATCCATCCAAGTGACTGGCCATGCCTGCCTCCCTGGGAGTGAGCTGTGTTGTCTGTGTGCCTTTTCCAGGGTACAGCTGGTTGACATTTCCAATTGTCCTGATTTAGGCTGCGCTTGCAAACTGCGTTATATATATATATCGGGCTTCATTTTCTGTTGTGTTGTTTTTTCTTGATATTGGTTTTTATGGCTCTTATGAGCAGCCCTGGGAATTCTCTTGGAGTGAAGGGTAGCATAAAAATGGCTTCAAAGACATAAAGGCTCCGCTGGCTGCTAGTGTTTAATGCAAGACAACTCTCTGCCTCTCCTGTTCCACAACAGCTAAACTCAACGGCTCAATGCTCTCTGCTGGTTTAAGCTGCAAACGCAGAGCCAGTAAGAGTCGGTGCCAAGCCTTCTGCCCTCACCAAGCCTCCAATCAAACTGCCTCCCCCTCCCCATACTTGATTGCTCCAGTTAATTCATTTATATTCATTTTCTTACATTTATATCCATACACCTTTCTTCCTCCCTGGAAGCCAAGGTGGAATACATGCATACCTGTCAACTGTCCTGGGGAAAAATGGGCCATCCCGTTTTTTTCTCCTGAGCAGCCAAAATGGCTGTCACAATCTTACACAATTTTGGGCTGCACTTTTGGGGGGCATGGCACCTCAAAACATGCAGTTATGGGCACTGTGCATGAAAAAGCATGTTTTTTTGGGGGGTAGTATCTCCTGTGGGTCACATGACTTGCACGGGAGTGCGGAACCAGAAGATGGCATCCTAGATTTGGGGCGTGTCGGAAGGTATGTGTCGACATGAAGGGCCGCAAGTCCAGCTGGCTATCCCTGGCTGGGCCGTCTCCTTCCAGCCATCCTGCTGCAAAGACCCATCGCCTCTGCTCCAACGTAAATCAGCGACCCGGGCTTCAAAGCCAGGGCACACTATCAGCAAATTGAACTGCCCACACAGAATAGGCGTGAGGCTTGTGAAAGCATACTATAACTACAGATTTATTAATCATAAATCAGGACAAAGAAACATGTCTCTGTCTCTCTTCAACTTCTCAGAGATAACGGGGGAAAGCAAAAGCTATACACATCGGAAGTTCCCAGCATACTGTGCTGGAATGTAAACAGACACGTGACATGCAACAGTTCCACACGTCTCCTCCTTAAGGTGGAATGGAAATCTCAACAGTATGTACCTGTGCTTCCCAGACAGTCTCCCTTCCAGGCACTGACTGGGTCCAGACCTGCTTAGCTTCAGCAAGGTGGCAAGAACATAAGAAGAGGCTGCTGAATCAGGCCAATGGCCTCTCCACCTCCATTGTTCAGCCCAGACACTGAGGTCCAGCTCCGATGATCTTCTGGCACTTCCCTCATTGTGAGAAGTAGTTACAGGGAACCCAGAAGCAGGGCCTTCTCAGTAGTGGCACCTGCCCTGTGGAACACCCTTCCATCAAGGAAATAAACAATTACAGGCAGCCTCCTGTTTACATACCTTCAGTGTGTGTGTGTGTGTGTGTGTGTGTGTGGTTGCAATGCGCCAAACCCGGAAGTGACCCAAAAACGTCATAAAGACGTCACTGAAATGTCACTAAAAGGGCAGAGCAGGGGTGGAACAGAGTGTTTGCAGGCTTTTTCAATGGGTTTCAGTCACCTCCGATTTCACTGACACACACTGTGCCTTGAAATGTGCATAAACAGAGGGCTGCCTGTATTAGACTTTTAGAAGACATCTGAAGGCAGTCCTGCGTAGGGTTTTTTTAAAATGTCTGATGCATTGTGGTTTGTTTTTTTTTTTTACATTCTGTTGGAAGCAGCCCAAAGTGGCTTGGACAACATAGTCAGATGGGTGGGGTACAAGTTAAAAAGTCATCATTATTACTATCTAGTCTAGCATCCTGTCTTGCAGCGGCTGAACAGAGGCTGATGGGAAGCCTGCAAGCTTGACCTGAGTGCAAGAGTGCTCTCCCCTCCTGCGGTTTCTAACAACTAGTATTCAGAAGTATTACTGCCTCCATAGCATAGCATAGCCTTCATGCCTAGTAGCCATTGTTAGCCATCTCCACCATGAATTTGTTTAATCCTCTTTTAAAGCCATTATGTGCCCTGAATCTTCCAGCATTCAGCCTCATGTGCTTTCAGATGCTGGGACAAGTTGGTGAAAGTGCTCAGCCCCTGTTTTCATTGAGCACAGCTGCTGGATGCATAATATGCAACGACTTCTTTTACTAACTGTTGATATACAGTATTGCTCTAGTTCCATATTAGCTAAATCAGTGTCCCTGGCTCACATCACGCACTCGATCTATGTCACTAAGGTTGCCATGTTTTAAACAGTGTAAATCCACTGGCAGAAAAAGTTGTTGAGGTGTTTGTTTCCCCAAAAAGCTGTTTTTGAGCTATTTTTTTAAAAAGAAAATCAATACTGCCAACATGAGTTGCCCGGATTTTCCCAGACTGTTTTTTTGTGATTTCTGCCCAAATGCAGTATTTTGGATATGTCCCGGAAATTCCGGACGTAAGACAACCTTATATGTAACCTTTCCAAACCAGCTGATTAAAGAAAACAAACCGGTAAAATTATCAGTAAAAATAAATCAATTACAACCTTAATTTTAAACGCACAGAAAGTTAAAAGCAGAATAGAATGGACCAAAATAAAAGCCATAAAACTTTCTCAACCTAGGCTTCTCTAAATAAGAACCTCTTTTGCAGGCACCAAATCGAATACAGCGAAGACACTTGGCTAATATCAAGAGGCAGGGAGTTCCGAGGAGTCCTGGCTGCCACATTAAGCCATCAAGCTCTCACAGATGAAGAACAGGTTATTATGTGGCCCCTGTAAAAGTGCCAGTTCTGCTGATTGAATTGCGTGCATCTGTGTTATTGCGGCTTGAGTTCTTTCCAGCGGCATAATAATAACAATAATGCTAATTTTATTATTTGTACCCCGCCCATCTAACTGCGTTTCCCCAGCCACTCTGGACAGCAATAAAGTATGGCTGTTTTATTGTTGTCAACTGCCTTTCGGGACTCTTTGTGGCACAGAAATGTTTTATAACTTCTTTGGGGGGGAAAGAATCTCAGAACAAACCCAACCCCGCCTTGCCTTGATCCTAAAGGGTGGAGCAAGAACCTCCCTCCAACTGAAAAAACAAACAATTGTGTCAGCTGAGTTATTGGTCTTCCATTGATACTTCAGAATTGTTAGTTTAATTGCCTTTATTGTTTACTTATTGTTCTTGGCTTCCATTCTGGGAGCAGAAGGGCGGGGTAGATTTTCTTCGGTTAAAAAAAATGTAAACGGGCAACACGGCAATCCTAAGGGAAGGGCAGTGACTCAGTGGCAGACCAACTGCTTGGCATGCAGAAGGTGGCAGGATCAATTCCCAGCATCTCCAGGCAAGTGTCCAAACCTGGTCCAAACCTGGAGAGATTCTGCCAGTCAGTGCAGACAACACTGAGATAGATGTGTTATGTACTGAAGTTCTCACCCTGGGCCAGCAGGGGGATACTGTAGATAGTTCAGGTCCACATATGCAAATAAGGGATCGAAAGTGACGTTCAGTGATTGGATAGTTACAGAAAATGGTTACTGTTGCGTTCTAGTGGAGCTCTATATAAGCAGGCTGGCTGAACCCTTCAGTTCAGTTCTGTTCTGTTCTGGCCTGTGAATAAACAAGAGCTGTTTGAAGAATCGCTGTGTCGTCTGATAAGTTCACCCACTACTTAACAAGATGGGTCAATGGTCTGGTGTAAGGCCCTTTGAAGGTGCCTCTCTCTGTGTGTTTTTCTACCAAATCTACCAAAGAATATAATAAAATCAACCAAAGCATAAAATAAAACAAGATTGGGATTAAGTGGGTTTTTTCAGGACGGTGGAGGACGTGTGTGTTATGTCCGGTTGGTATACTAGTGGAGGTTTTCTAGTAGGAAATGCTCTGTGGGGGGAGAGAGAAAAAATGGGGAGGGGTCGATAAGGGTCAGCTGGATTGGGGAGTAGGAAATGTACCTATTTTTCTAATAATAATAATAATAATAAATTTTATTTATACCCCACCCTCCCCGGCCAGAGCCAGGCTCAGGGTGGCTAACAACAGTAAAAATTACAGTAAAAACATAATGGGGGGGAGGGACAGTTTAAAATACAGGTTAAAATGCAATTTAAAATGCAGCCTCATTTTAAAAGTAGCCCATAGATCAAAAGCATAAGGGGAGGGAAACATAAGGGTCAGACTGAGTCCAAACCAAAGGCCAGGCGGAACAGCTCCATCTTGCAGCCCCTGCGGAAAGATGTCAAGTCCCGCAGGGCCCTGGTCTCTTGTGACAGAGGGTTCCACCAAGTCGGGGCCAGTACTGAAAAGGCCCTGGCCCTAGTTGAGACCAATCTAACCACCTTGCGACTTGGGACCTCCAAAGTGTTGTTATTTGTGGACTTTAAGGTCCTCCGCGAGGCATACCAGGAGAGGCAGTCCCGTAGGTACGTGGGTCCTAGGCCACGTATGAGGGATGTTGGAGGGTATGGATTAGCCGCCTCTGCTAACAAGAAAAACTTGTGGGTGTTAATTAAGTTGAAGCTTTCTCCGGAATGGTGGGTCATATATGGAAAGCTTTTCCCACCTAAGAAAGAAATAAAGAAGCCAAAGGCATTTTCACCTGCTGAAATTCCCATTGCTCAGCTCCTGAAAGAGCAGCAGGTAGCTTTGTTCGGGGGGGGGGGGATACACTTGCACAAGGGGGGGGGGGGAGACACAACTGGGGATAATTCTGAAAGGAAATTTTCTGGCCAGGCATCTTTGGTGAAACATCAGAAGTTGGCAAGGGCTGGGGCAGAAATTCGCCTGCAAACAGAACGGCTCCTTCTCCAATTGTCAAAACGTGTAGCAAGTAACCCGCCTGCAGCAGCAGCAGCAGCAGCGATAAAATCACTGCTCATAATTCCTGAAAGTAACAGATTTCAAGCTTGGGCAGTCAGCGAAGTGCCTCCTCTAATCCTCTCGTGCACCACAAAACGCAACACGCCAGGCCGCACCACAACAAGGCCGGTGATATATTTCGCTATACACACAAGGCCGGTAACCAGATCCCTTCAGATTAGCTGGATGGGAAAATGTCATGAAGATGTTAAGCCACCTCAGAGGAAAGGAGAACCGGGAAGGAGGGGGAGGGGGGCACACACAGCGTTTGCGCAAAGTGTTGACTGGAATGGACTCCGAGGCCGGGACGGGAGGGTCTTGCGTTCCCTTGCTGAGCGATAATGAAAATCTCTTTTCCTTCAAGTGAGGACCACAAGCGACACTAGATGTGGGATAGGCAGGTTGAGGATGGAGAGAAGGTGTCAGGGCTGGCCTTTTCTGTTGAACCTGCAGAAAACAAGATTACTGTCCAGTCCCGTTCTCTGGGATTTCTTTGGTCGTCTCTGGGCTCCCACATGCACCCAGAGGGCACTGAACAAACATGCATGGACCTTTTCCCTGGAAAGAGGCCCCTTCTATTTCAGGATAGTGAGATGGATTACCTCTGTGCTGGTCCCGTGGGTTACCTGAGAGGCGAGGTCCAAGTCCGGTCCATGGTCAAAGGTGCAACATAGAGGCAGTCCCTAGTAGCTGGAGCTGGGTGCAGGGCAGGGAGTCGGGTGAAGTCAGGAACAGGCATGCAAGGAGAGAGAAGAATCCAGGGAGTCTCCCCCTCCTGCTGCCACCGGCTCCCCTCTCCCCTGGTCTCCCAGAACACGCAGAGAAATGAAGAGGGCAGGGGAAGGAGAGATGAGACAACATAGTCTTAGACTGCCGGTGAAGGAAATCAGGGAGGAACCTTAGAGAGCGGTGGGAAGGCAGGGAGCTTCAGTCCTCGCAACTGCTTCATTCAGACCAGAACTGCTGGGAAGGGTTGCTGTGACCACTAGAACCGAGCTGAAGAAGAAGAAGAAGAGGAGGAGGAGGAGTTTGGATTTGATATCCCACTTTATCACTACCCTAAGGAGTCTCAAGAGGGACGCGGATGGCGCTGTGGGTAAAACCACAGAGCCTAGGACTTGCCGATCAGAAGGTCGGCGGTTCGAATCCCTGCGATGGGGTTAGCTCCCGTTGCTCGGTCCCTGCTCCTGCCAACCTAGCAGTTCAAAAGCACATCAAAGTGCAAGTAGATAAATAGGTACCGTTCCGGCGGGAAGGTAAATGGCGTTTCTGTGCGCTGCTCTAGTTCACCAGAAGCAGCTTAGTCATGCTGGCCACATGACCTGGAAGCTGTACACTGGCTCCCTCGGCCAATAAAGCGACATGAGAGCTGCAACCCCAGAGTTGGTCACAACTGGACCTAATGCTCAGGGATCCCTTTACCTTTACCTTTAAGGAGTCTCAAAGCGGCTAACAATCTCCTTTTCCCTTCCTCCCCCACAACAAACACTCTGTGAGGTGAGTGGGGCTGAGAGACTTCAGAGAAGTGTGACTAGCCCAAGGTCACCCAGCAGCTGCATGTGGAGGAGCAAAGACGCGAACCCGGTTCCCCAGATTACGAGTCCACCGCTCTTAACCACTACACCACGCTGGCTCTGAGTTAACTTCACTGACATCAGGTGCTCTGTTGTTTTTCTGCTGACTCCGGCTCCCGACATCAAGTCCTGCTTGTATACTTTCCAGGGGCATCCACTGTGCGAACAGGATGCTGGGTGAGAGACAGGGCTATGGCTCTCCTTACATTCTTATGGAATTCTGCTGCCACAAGCTACTGAGACAGTCATCAAACTGGATGGCTCTAAAGGGGGAGCGGACATGTTTGTGGAGCACAAGGCTATCTCTGGCTTGGCTACGACCCACGGTGGCTAGCTGCTACCTCCACTGTCAAGAGGCAACATGCCTCTATATACTATTTCCTGGGAATCCCAGGTGTGGGGAGTGTTGTCAGGCTCAGAGCCTGCTTGCAAGCTTCCCAGGGGCTTCTGCCTGGCTACAGTGAGAGCAGGATGCTCGACCAGACGGGCCCTCTAGCCTGTTCCAGCAGCCAGACCCATCTCCTCTTCTTATGAATGGCCCTTCTGCATGGGAAGCTGTAGGTCAGGAAAGCTCTGAGCTATGTTTCCTATCAGGAGGAAGTGCCCGTCCTGTCTTTCGTCTGCCCCACAAGCAACTGGCACTTCCTAAGTCTGATTTATTGCTTTGCTTGCCTCCCTCACCCCTTGCAAATGGGCCGTTTTGCTTTCCATTGCCAGCAGAGCATCGCCGAGGCCTCTAGCGCGGAGAGATGCAGATGCCTTTCAGCTTTGCAGCAGAGTTCATCAAAGGCCCCGGGACTCCGTTTCCACAAGCAGTAAAAGTGTCAGGGAGACAGGCGTGTGAGGAAGCCCCAGTGACAGCAAAGCCCTTAATTAGCGCTAATGCAGAGTTTAGGAGCCAGTGCCTTCCTTCCCCTCCCCAAACCCGCTTTCTGGGAATGGTGCAAAGCACACAGAGAGGCTGGCTCTTCTGCATCATGACCCCTGACACCCTCTGGCTACAGCTTAGCTTTGGGGTGGAGCTGCAGTTGGGGCAGAAGCACTCCCGGGGGGTTGACGTCATGTGGGGCTGGAGACAATGGTTGAAGAGCACCGAAAGTTGTGCAAAAGTGTCATTCCAGCACCGCCTGCCCCATTGTGTGTGTGTGCGCACACCTCTCTTTGTGGTCTCGCTGTCAGACAGGTTTGGGAGGTTCTGGAAACAATGCAAAGGGATGCCAATGAACCTGTTTGTCAGAAGAGAGAGTGAGATGGGGTGCGGGGGACCCTCTGCTCCCAACTCTTGGGGGGTGGGCAAGGAATACACACACTATGGTCTTTGAGCAGTTCCCCAGGGCAGTTTCTTGTGGCATGCAAGGCTGCAAATGCACAGCTCCCACCAAAGAATCATGGAAATTGCACTTTGCCGTTCACAGAGCTACAATTCCTAGCAGTCTTAACAAATGACTGTTCCCGTGATGATGATGCTCATGATGATGATGATGATTAAAACAACCTTTTGTAGAATAGCTAAAGAACTATTATAATTGCATGAAAACACAAGCGGGATTGGAAATATGAGCAACCAGTAGAAAGACAGACGGATAATTATAAGGCAAATCATGTGGGATGTGCATATAGAGTATTATAAGTTACAAAATGCAGCATTAAAGGATAAACGTAGGGGGTGGGGAATCAATGGATAAATTAAAGGTATTGTTAATTGTAAAGTATGTAAACTTTTGAAAACTGAATTATTATTATTAATATTATTATTTATTGAATTTGTTTACAGTGGTACCTCTGGTTGCAAACAGGATCCATTCCGGAGGCCCGTTCGCAACATGAAAAGCCCGTAACCTGAAGCACCGTATCTGCACAGGTGCGCGGTGCGATTTGGCGCTTGTGCACATGCGCGAAGCGCAATTTAGCACTTCTGCGCATGTGCGAGCGGCGAAACCTGGAAGTAACCCTTTCCGGTACTTCTGGGTCACCGTGGGACACAACCTGAAGAAACGTAACAAGAAGGAAACACAACATGAGGGATGACTGTGCTGCCACCCATTCCCCCCCCCCCATCCCAGCTATTTCCTCCTTCTCCTGCATCAGACCCTGCCAACCCAATCCTGCCAACCCAAGCACTGTAGGGCTCATGGCATTAGGTCCTTTAAATGTATGGTGTGTACACAGCCCAGGTTTTGCACAGAATAATGCCACCCGCATCAAAATGCCCTCTCATATCCCCCCCCCCCCATTTAATCTGAACTTTAGGTGGAAAACCTGAGAAGAAAAAAAAGGCATGGGGAGAGTAAGTCTGTGTTAAATGGGGTGGGGGCAAAAGGGGATGGCATTTGGCAGAGGACAAGATCCCATGGCTGCACCATGTCTACACTAAATTGCCCCCTCTATCTGCAGCCACAGGGACGCGGGTGGTGCTGTGAGTTAAACCACAGAGCCTAGGACTTGCCGATCAGAAGGTTGGTGGTTCGAATCCCCGCGATGGGGTGAGCTCCCGTTGCTTGGTCCCTGCTCCTGCCAACCTAGCAGTTTGAAAGCACAAAGTGCAAGTAGATAAATAGGTACCGCTCCGGCGGGAAGGTAAACAGCGTTTCCATGCACTGCTCTGGTTCGCCAGAAGCGGCTTTGTCATGCTGGCCACATGTCCCGGAAGCTGTACGCCGACTCTCTCGGCCAATAAAGCGAGATCAGCGCCGCAACCCCAGAGTCGGTCACGACCGGACCTAACGGTCAGGGGTCCCTTTACCTTTTATCTGCAGCCAAGCAAATGCTTACAAGAGCCGCAATTTGAAAGGCACTTTGGTTCCTCTAATGTATGCAGCTTAGCTCTGTGGCAAACTTGTGTGCTTGGGGAGGGAGTTAACATTGTTCTTGTTTGGAATATGCTTTAATGCATTCCTCTGATGTTGCAGGTGGATGCCCCCCACGCCCCCAGCCCCCCCCCCCCACTTTGTGCATCTGGGGCACACCCGGTGTCTACACCTTCATGGTTTAAGATTAACCTTTGCTGTATGTGTTCGCTGGCGGAATGGATATAATATTTGTGAGTCTGCCTTTGCGTCGATGGTGTGTTTACAACTTTGAGAACGAAATCATGCACGCGTTCCTTTTTTGTGTGCTCACATATCCTTCACATTTAAGGGGGAAATGCCACATTTGGAATTCAAGTCTGCATTTGTTTCTCGCATTCGGGATCTGCACTGTTTGCCGCACGAGTCCTGAGAAGTTGAACTGTTTGTGAACATTCCAGGCCACTGCAGCATCTCAGCCAAGGGCCTGGAGAAAGCTCAGTGAGGTTTGTGTGTGTGTTTTGTGCGCTTGTGCGTTTCACCAGATTGGGTAGAGGGTTCATCTTAAAGCCTTCCTCTGAAAATGAGCCAAGAATGGGAATGCAACATATTTTCTGGCACAACATTCCTCCTTCTCAGACCTGCAAGAGAACAACTGACCAAAGGGAATGCCTTTTAATTTAGGTTGGGCTTGAGCCTAAGAAATTTATTTGCATCCAGGGAATGCCCAGGGGGTTCCTGTTTGGGCTGCAGAAATTGCCCTCTCTCCCAGTTGTTCTAGGAAGAGGGGCGGTGGCTGATGCTGAGCCAGCGGGTCTCCCCACCTGGCTCCCTTTCTGTGCTTTGCCTCTGCTGGTCTCAGGTTTCCTGCTTGCTCACGCTGCTCCCCCCGCCCCCCCACCACCCTCCCCACCTCAACTCCAGCTCTGCCGGGCCTTTCCAGCTCGAACTAGGAAACTATAAAACTTTACAGAGTGCGGCTGGAGAGAAACAGCCATCGCTGGCGCAGATGCCAGAGTGGGGCCAAGGCTCGGCTCGCAAGATTTTTCCAGGGTTTGGGCTCACCAAGAAGGGATTTATCCATCTAGGAGGAGCTGTAAAAACTAAAATTAAATTCTTCATCTCGGAATAATAATAATAATATTTCTTTTTTTAAAAAAAAATAAACCAGTCTGCACCGAGCCAGGTCCCAGGACATTTTGGGAGAGACCCGATATAAATGCACCTGCTCAGGCATCAGTTTGATGGTCAAAGCTTCTCTTGTTTGCTCTATCCTATATGAAGGCAGGTCGTTGGTCCATTTAGCTCACTACTGCCTACACTGGCTGGCAGCAGCTCTCCGTTTTTTCAGACCAATCAAGCTGATTTACTTAACTGGACTTCCTTAAGGCTTTTCCACGCCTTCCTTGAAATACCAGACCCTCCAAGTGTCCTTATTTTTCAGGGAAAGTCCCGGTTTGAGATCCCAGAATTTCCCACTTTTCCTTGGGATGTCCCTAGTTTCATCAGAGAAATGTTGGAGGGTATGGAGTTTTGTGACCGCTCAGCCAGGGAGATAAGTAACTATACAAATGTCAGATAATAATGGAATTAGGGCATCCCTATATTCATCGGAGAAATGTTGGAGGGTATGCAATAAGTCAAGCAGATCCAGAGCGCCTTGTTTCAGCCCTGCTTGGTTCAAACCTGGCAGCAGCCTGTGGCATCCCTGGGCAACTGCCAGGGCCCCAATGCCCTGGTACCCAGCATGCCTCTTCCATGCCACCCCGATCGTGTAGCCTGGACACTGGGGTCTGGCTCTGCAGGCCTTCTGGTGGTTCCCTCACTGAGAGTAGTAAAGTTACAAGGAACCAGGCACAGGGCCTTCTTGGTAGTGGGGCCCACCCTTTAGAACTTCCTCCCAACCACTTCCAATCCAACTGGTCTGGAAAACCTAAAATGCTGACTCAGAATTGATACGAATTGCAAAGTCAGCCTGGTGCTGCATCTTGGCCATTGGCAGCTCCTCAAAAGATTCCATCTACGGTGTCTCCGAAAAAATGTAACATATCACTTGGGAAGACAGGCAAACTAATACCAGTGTACTAAAAGAAGCAAAGATCCCCAGTGTTGAAGCAATGATCTTCAACGTCCACTTCGTTTGACCTAGTGTCTTGTGACAAAGCATTCCACCAAGTCGGGGCCAGTACTGAAAAGGCCCTGGCCCTAGTTGAGACCAATCTAACCACCTTGCGACCTGGGACCTCCAAAGTGTTGTAATTTGTGGACCTTCAGGTCCTCCGTGGGGTATACCAGGGGCATACCATCCCTTGCCTTTTATTAACCACTAGTCGTGGATGATGTGCCTCTCCCAGAACAACATTTGCATATATCCACCCCTGCCTCCTCCCTTTTTCTTCCCTTGCTCCCTTTTCTGAAATTTAGATTGGAAGCTCCTTGGGGCAGAGACCTGCCCCTTTTGCTTATGTCACTTTTCCAAAGTGCCGGCTGCATGGATGGCGGTCAATGAGTTTCAACTGACCTGTGCCAGTGCTAAGCATGAAAGGCCTCCCTGCCCCCCCCCCCAACTGTGCAAAAATTCCTGCCACGGTCATGATCCTCAGCCACTAATGGATTTGAGCTTGTATTTCACCAAGCAGGACGGGAATAAATTAGCCTTTGGCATCTTTGCCTTCCGAATGGTGTGGATGGGATGTGTTTATGGCGAGCCCTTCCTGCAGAGCAAGGTCGTGACCCGGTTTGGCAGGGGCTAGTCTGGGAATTAACCCTTTCCGTGACACTTCCTGGCTTTGTTTCTCTTCCCACCATCTAATTCATTGGGATTCTGCTTTTTCCCGGCTGATTCATCTCTCAGTTCTCTTATTGATTTTATTTCTCTGTGTTCGTGTGTGCATGTTGCCAATGGTTATTCTAGAAGCGGCACGATGGTGCGGATGGGAAATGATGTCAGCCAAACAACTGCAGCACTGATGCTGGATATTGTTAAGAAATGCCAGTGTTTCACTTGGAAAGGTTGGAAGATGTTCGAAAGCAGGGTTGCCATGTGTCCTCTTTTTCCAGGACACGTCCTCTTTTCCAGAGGTAAAATTTCTGTCCGGGTGGATTTTTTAAATTTGCCAAAATGCCTCTGACTATATGAAATATACTCGGAGTTGAGAGTGGATTTCATGCTCTTTATTCAGCTCATAGTGGGAGGAGGAATGAAAGTTCTCCCAAAGTATCTGCTTTATATACATTATTTACACAATGGGCCCCACGGTGATTGGCTAATTCCGGAATTCTCCTGTAGGCCAATCAGGTTGTGGATTCACTTCCATCTGGAGCTGGATTGGGTGGCTCCTGCAGACCAATCATGCTGCTGCATTGTTCTAGGACCAATCAGACTGCTGCATTTTGGATCCTATTGTTCTAGGACCAATCAGACTGCTGCATTTTGGATCCTGTTCAACTCAGTACATAACACTATACTTTCTGGATGAGACATAGATATAACTGGTGGTTGGAGATTTGCTTTCCTCTTCTCTCCTGCTGCCCCCATAGCATTATATCACAGCTTCTGTAGCCTGCATATAGTAGAGGTATTTAAAACCAGAGTCATCATAGCCGCCTCTTTTTTGCTCTTCAAAATATGGCAACCCTAACCCTCCTGGGGTTCAGTGTTGCGGGCTTCCTCCGAGTCAGGGAGAGGAGACAGTGTAGTGTAGTGGTTAGAGCATCAGACTAAGAGATGGGAGACTGGGGTTCAAATCTGCCACGTGGCCATGAAACTCACTGGGTGACCCCGGGCCAGTTCCTGCCTCTCAGCCTAACCTACCTCACAGGGCTGTTGTGAGGATAAAATAGGGAGGGAGGAAAACCATGTACACCACCTTGCGCTCCTTGGAGAAAAGGTTGGGATAAAAATGTTGGGTTGGACTAGATGAACCTTGGGGGTCCCTTCCAACTCTATAATTCTATGAAATGCAGCAAATAAATATCTAGATATGCCAACTCAAAACAAGGACACATCCAAGATGGCACTGAGGCAGAGCTGAGGGACATCCTTGGCCTTCCAGATGCAGTTTGTTTATTTGGCTGGTTGGTTCTAAGTCCCTTTGGGCTGCCTTGGGCAAGATAAAGTGACTAACAGATTTAATAAGTACCGTATTTTTTGCTCTATAAGACACACTTTTTCCCCTCCTAAAAAGTAAGGGGAAATGTGTGTGCGTTTTATGGAGTGAATGCAGGCTGCGCAGCTATCCCAGAAGCCAGAACAGCAAGAGGGATTGCTGTGCAGCGAAAGCAGCGATCCCTCTTGCTGTTCTGGCTTCTGGGACAGCAACGCAAAGCCTCTTCAGGGCAGCAGGAAGAATGCTCCCCCTGCCCTGAAGAGGCGATCCCTCTTGCTCTTCTGGCTTCTGGGATTCAGAATATTTTTTTCCTTGTTTTCCTCCTCCAAAAACTAGGTGCGTCTTATGGACTGGTGCGTCTTATAGAGCGAAAAATATGGTAAATTGATGATTTTCATCAGCCCCAAGCCAGCATGACTAATGACCAGAGCTGGAGCTGTAGTCCAGAACTGCTTCTGAATAAATATGGTGAGGATTGTACTGTAAATGTGAAGTATGCAGAGGATTTGTTATAGGATGGCATTGTAAGCCAAGTATTTTGAGGTGAGTGTTGTGGGTAAGCTACCCCCAACACCATTGCCTCATTACCTTGATTTGACAGACTCCGCCAACTAACAGAATTCATTCATCGATATCCTTTCTAATAATAATAAAAAAAATCAAGAGTATCCACTGGCATCATTTTATTTGAATTATTAAATAAGAAGCTGGAGAATAGATCACTAACTCCTAAATGCAAACCCCTTATTATCCTGCTGCATTTTTCCAAGGGGAGGCTGTGAGTCATGTTTATTTGAGCAGACAAGACAATGTGCGCAGCGCTATTAGAGTAACGATGGGAAGAGCATTTGTATTATGGCGAGAGCTCTTGAATTACGAGCAATCCATAAAAATTACGAATGCCTTTAAGCAGCGGTACTACAGCCTCCTTTCTTCCAGCCTCTGCCCCAGGCCGTCCTAGCAGGAACGTTGTCTGGTTTGTGGAGTTATTTCAGCCATTCCTAAACCCTGTGCTGCAAGAGCAATTTGGTCCCTCCAGACCGATGTGTGTGTGTGCTTGTTTTGCAGGTGTGTTTTGCGACACGTTGTTGATACAGTAATAGCACATCAGTGGTGGATTTATTTTGTGCCGTCCACACATCGTTCCTCTTTATGGGTTGTTCTCTGATGCTTCCCCCAACCTTGTGACGTTATTGCTGTCTTGAGGGGCTCTTTCACGCTATAGAGCAATAAAAGCAGGACTGCAAAATAAACCAAACATCTGTGGCGTAAAAGGTTGCTCAGTTTCAGCAGGTGGGTTGTCCAGCAGGGTTTTAGCAGGGTTTCCCCCTTGTCCCTTGCTTTCTAGGTAAAAGAGCAAAAGAATCATGACAACCAAAAACTTAACAGAGAGTGGGTCAAATATAGACAATACCTAAAAGCTCACTGTAAACACCTGGAATCTTTGGCAGGCCTTGATTGACACCTGTGATGTGACATAACCTATGGAAATAATGACCAGAAGCATTTTTACTGGGCATTGTAAGGGAGGACATTAACAGACAGGATTGTAAATTGGTTTTATATGCAACAACAGCAGCAAGAATACTACTGGCACGAAAATGGAAGCAAGAAGAATTACCGACGAAAGAAGAGTGGCAAATGAAATTAATGGACTATGCAGAATTAGACAAATTAACAGGAAGGATTCGAAACCTGCGGGACCAGAGATTCTTAGAAGACTGGAGTAAATATTTGAATTCTTTAAAAAGCAACTTTAATAAACAGATTACGCTAGCAGGACTGCAAGAAGTTCTATAAGGAGGATTATGTGAAATATTGCAAGGAAGACTATGAAAAGAACTATTAGTTAATGATAATTAAAAGTAATAGAGAAATTAAGAAATGCAGAATAAGTGATAAAGAATGGAAAATCTTCAGAGGTGGTTGATGGAAGTCTAAAATATTGTATAAGATAAGAATTTATGGTAAATGATGGTTGGAAATGAGATGTTAAAAAATCAATAAAAATGTATTTTAAAAAAGGTAATAATGGATCAATATCAACTAGATACTATTTAATATGCAGTTAACTTAGAAAAGTAGAGGACCCATGTTGAGGTTGAGGGAAGTCTCAGTTCTTCATGATATATCTTTACTTTAGTTCCAACATTTCAGTATATTCTTTTGTTTTTGATGGAGGTTAACTGTGATGTATTCCAAAAACCAATAAAGATTAAAACACAAAAAAGAGAGAGAGCAAAAGAGTCCAAAAGAGGAAGATGGCTGCTTGGCTAGCCCTTTTTTAGGGTCTGCTAGGGTCACGCCCATCTACCTGGTCACACACAGGGGGAGGAGGCTCCAGAGCAGGTATGACAGGAAGTCCTCCTTGTCTAGAGCAACATTCCCCTGTGTGTCCACTCTAGGCAACAGGAAATGTTGTGTTTGACTGCTTCAGGGATGAAACATCCCACACTTCTGTGGTTTCCCTCTTGGGTTTCCCTCTTGCTTTACAACAGGGATAGGCGATGTGGTGACCTCCAGATGCTGTGGACATCATCTCTCACCCTTGGCCATGGCAGCTGAGGCTGATGGGAGTTGTAGTTCACAACACCAGGAGGGAGCCACATTGGCTACTGCTGCTTTATGGCACGAGGAGCCATCTCCCTCTCCTTCCACTCACGGCCTGCTGGTTCTTGCGCTCTCTGTGGCATCATCCCCTCTGCGAGCGCAACCGAGCCAAGATGCCACAGCTATCTCTTCAGGCCGGCACACAATATAGGAAATGGCAGGTGCTAACAGAGACGGGCTGGAAATGGGACAATCACATCTGACAGACGGAAGCTTGACATCTTGGCTCGGAAATGTGTCTGGAGCTTTTTCTCCCAGATATCCGAGTTGCCTCTAAACAGCATGAAAGAGATGCCCGAGAGGCCTTATTACAACTCAGCAGGAGAGCAGTGCTTTGCATCTCTGCGAGGTTACAGGTTCAATCCTGGCATCTCCTGCTAATAGGGTCTTGGGGTCAAACTAAATGTGGTGTAAGTAAGGACGGTGGGGAGATTTGATTTGATTCGCATTTAAAGGCGAACGTACCCGATTCCCAGGAACATAACGTGATCTTGCATCTCTGCAAGAGGACGGAGGAGGGAAATGATGGAAGGGGGTTGTACCCACAAGATGCAGGGATAAATCCAGATGTGCCTGTAGGCCTAAAAGATTGGCAAACCCTGTCAAATTCTCCCTTTATCCCCCCAATGCATGGATTAAAAACCTGTGCGGCTTGTCAGGACAACAAAGTATCGCTGAACTGAGCTGAATTTGCTGGCCTGACAGCTCCCAAGTGTGTTCTCCCCTCGCCCCCCGCCCCGCGCACTCCCTTCGGGCTTTTGATTTCCCTCTTTGGAAATTGACACGGCAAAAGGAAAAAAAATATGTCACAACAACGGGGCCAGAGAGAAGGTTGGGGAGGTTGTGACAAGAGAGAAATGCACACAAAGAAAATTGGCTGGCATTTGATCCGCGTGTATTGACATCCCTCGAAATCAAACAGCATTGCCTCAGATCGCAAGTACACCCTCACTGGCAGGGCATTCTGAAACCTTTGGAAAGCAGACTGCGCCTGGGGGTGGGGGGAGGTCAAAGGAATGGCTTTGGAAAAGTACATTTTTTATTTTATTTTAAAAAATCAAGGAAAAAGTAGCACTAAGGAACTGGTTTTCTCCCTTTAATTTTGAATATTTTGTCGGTCATAAAAAAATCATATGGACTAGAGGTATGAAACTTGGATTGCTATTACTATTATTTATATGATGATGATGATGATGATGATGATGATAGCTTAAGAATAAGGATGCTTGCCATTCCCCACCCCCCAGCACTCTCTAATCCTGGCATCATTAATCTTCACAAAATCACAGTATGGTAGATAAAACAGGGTACTGCTGTTGGACCCATTTCCCAGATGGAAAAGTAGGAGTCAAGCTATTCCAGCAGTTCTTGATGTGCAAAGAACAACCCAGCTCTAAGGGGAAGAAGCAGTGCTTCACACTAGGCTCCCACTTCTACTGTCAATGCAATGTTATTTATCACCTTTCCAGCCTTGGTGTGTTCTAGGATCGTGGCCCTTTCGGGAAGGGGAAAAGGGATAGGAAATCATGGCAGGCTGGGGAGTGGGCTGGAACTGCATGATCCGACACATACTGTACTTTGTTGTGGCAGGACTTTGCCTCTGCTAGGTAGAAATTCAACATATGAAGTAATTGTTCTCACTATGTCTGCCTGCCTGAAAAGTGCAACCTGGTTATCTACCCCATTCTGCCTTCTTTAATACAGTGCTATGAGTTTGTGGGTGCTGGGCACCCTACATTTCTGGATTCTGTAAGTGTTAGTATTCAGTTGCTGCTTAGAATGCTGAAACTGGATGTCAGACACTGGATTTAGCACAAATTAAAATATAAGCCAGTCCAGCTTTCCATGACAGGAAATCGTCTTGGAGATGAGCCATTAAAAAAGACAATGGGAGGGTAATGAGCCATTGGGAAAGCCAAAGAGAGCAAATGGGAGGACAGGCCACTCCCTCAACTCAGAGTTTAGTTTGGAAGACAAAGCAGAGTTTAAAAGCAGAGTTTCAGAGTTGGCTGTGAGGTGACCTGGGGGAGAAAGGTTGCAGTCTGTAAAAGTGAGCGGAGAGTCAGAGCCATGGCTGGATTCTGTTTGAATCCAAGGCTGTAGCAATGGGAGGAGCCCCTCAAGTGTAGGCTCAGGCCGTAATCAGGTGAAAATAAGCCATATACCATAAAGACACTACAGTCTCTGCTGTGTCTCATGCCCAAATGGAAACACGAACCCTGTGTAAATGCCTGAAAACCCTGGAATCTTGCACTGCTCATAGATTGGGGTGGCATGCAACAATATGCAGCACCTGTGCCTGCTCTGAAGTATCATATACATGCGAAATGTTATAGCTTTGCCAAACATTTGCCCATTTCAGGGTGGAAGTAGTGGGCGCCCTGAAATCAGTGAGAATGGGGGATACACCACTGTTTTGCTCATTGGCTGCTGATTCAGTGCCCACTACCTATAATAAGGAATTCTGTCCCCTTCAAAACATGAATAGTCCCAACTAATCAGGGATCCCAGAATAATGTTGTCACAGGGCTGGATAGACAATCAGTGATAGCCAAGAAAGATGACCGAGCCTACATGCCCACTGCGCATTCAAAGCACACGCCTCACTCCAAAGACTACTGGGGACTGTAGTTTGCCCGCATGCAGAGCTACAGTTCCCAGCACCCTGAACAAACAACAAACATCAAACATGTTTTATTCATGTTAATAGTCCCAACAAATCAGGGATCCCAGAAGGCTGATCACCGAATAATTGAATCTTTTGAATTATGGTGCTGGAGGAGACTATTGAGAGTCCCATGGACTGCAAGAAGATCAAACCTATCCATTCTAAAGGAAATCAGCCCTGAGTGCTCACCGGAAGGACAGATCCTGAAGCTGAGGCTCCAATACTTTGGCCACCTCATGAGAAGAGAATGGAAAAGACCCTGATGTTGGGAAAGATTGAGGGCACAAGGAGAAGGGGACGACAGAGGACAAGATGGTTAGACAGCGTTCTCGAAGCTACAAACATGAGTTAGACCAAACTGCGGGAGGCAGTGGAAGACAGGAGTGCCTGGCGTGCTCTGGTCCAGGGGGTCACGAAGAGTCGGACACGACTAAACAACTAAACAACAACAATCAGGGATCCCAGAATAATGCCATCACAGGGCTGGATAGACAATCAGCGATAGCCAAGAAAGGTGACCGAGCCTATGTGCCCACTTGGCATTCAAAGCACACTTCTCGCTCCAAAGACCACTGGGAGCTGTAGTTTTTCTGCACACAGAGCTACAGTTCCCAGCACCCTGAACAACAACAGTTGCCAGGGTCCTTTGTGGGATGCCATGTGCTTTAAATGTGTGGTGAGGGAGATGGCAGCAATGATGCCAGTACCGCCTCATCCCGCCACAATCCCAAATAATCAGCGGCGCTGTCACAGTGCTGAGCACAAACAAAGACGGCGGAGAGGGCTGACAGTGCTCTGCGGACGGATGGTTGGAAGCACCCGCATGCATGGGTTCACCAATCGCCCTTACTCTTGAGTGAACAGACAGGCATTCGCAGTCCCCTAACAATTGCTGAAAATAGAGGTGCTTTTCAGGGCTGCTGAAAACATTTTCGAAAGCACTTTCCGCCGAGTCCTTATGTGCTCCCTAGACCTCAGCTGCCTTTGCCAGGCTCCACCTGCTTGCTGAGGGGTGGAGTACCCCAGGCTTCGGGTCTGAGAACTACCGTATTTTTTGCTCTATAAGACTCACTTTTTCCCTCCTGAAAAGTAAGGGGAAATGTGTGTGCGTCTTATGGAGCAAATGCAGGCTGCGCAGCTATCCCAGAAGCCAGAACAGCAAGAGGGATTGCTGCTTTCACTGCGCAGCGATCCCTCTTGCTGTTCTGGCTTCTGAGATTCAGAATATTTTTTTTCTTGTTTTCCTCCTCCAAAAACTAGGTGCGTCTTGTGGTCTGGTGCGTCTTATAGAGCGAAAAATACGGTACCCATTCATCAGCCCGCTGTTTCTCTCTAGGGATGTGTCCTGCCTTGGCAAGTGGAGCCTGAGGCCATGTGTGAGGATGCTGCCCCCTTGGTGGAGTCTGGGAGGGTTGCAGTGTTTGGGGATCTCACCCTGGAGTGTAGGGTTCTCTGTCTCCGTGGGTTTCTGGTGGCTGGGATTGGGCCCGGGGTGAGCCTCCATGTCCACCGCCTATCTCACTGGCTCTCCCTTGCACCAGGACTAGACTACTGAAATGAGATCTGCATGGAGCTGCCTTTTATGATGACCTGGAAGCCTCAGGTGGGGTGGGGTGGAGCTGCTTGTGTGCTCAGGGGGGCAGGATGCTGAGAACACGTTGACACCAGTTGCATGGGTTACTGGTGCATTTTGGGGCACAAATTGAAGCAGGGGGCCCAACTTGAATAAAATACAGAGGGGGCAGGTAAGCCCTGTGCCACCCACAGTTGCAATCGAAATTATTCAACCCCCATTGCAAATCGGGTTCATTATCAAAATTTACAGACTTTCAGCTGTTTGCAGCAAGCAAATCAAACAATTTTCAGCTGCATACAGAGAAATAGCTCCGTTGTGTTGAGCTATTTCGATTGCTTTTGTTTGATTTGCTCACCGAAAATTTTGATAATAAACCTGATTTTCAATGGAGGGGTTGAATAATTTCGATTGCAACTGTAATCGATCAGATGATGTGGTGCATGCACACCATTTGAATGGGAATGCCCATCAACTTGGGTGGGGGTAGTGATGGCCCCTGCCATTATTTTACGGGGGGAGGCGAAGGGACTTCATCCCCTAGGAATTGGCTCCTATAGAATAGAAGTGCCAGCTTTGACCTTTAAATCCCAAAACCAGGGGTGGGGAAGCTTTCTCCATTCAAAAAGGGCCGCATCCCCTTCCAACAAACCTCCCAAGGGCCACATGCGAATGAAGTGTTATCCAAGTTTGAGGACGCATGCCAGCCAGGCAAAAGCACCTGAAGGTGTGAGGAGGTGTGGCTTGGGAAAAGAGGGTGTGGCCTGGGAGGGGGTGTGGCCTGGGGAGAGTCCCACAGGCCAGATAGAGAGGCCTGAGCTTCCCCACCCCTAGACCCAGTGGACTAACAGTTGCAAGAAGGCAGATTCATATATCCAACCTATCAGGCACCCAAACAGCTCTGGGCCAGGTCCGAACATCCCAATGCGGGGTGCACACACGGATTCCTGTGGATGGTAAGGGCACCATTTCCCAGAGTGCGCAAAGCAAAGCAGCCAGACGCCCAAATCCCAGGATGGATCCCTGCTCTTCTCAAACCTACCTGTCCTTTCCCATGACTTGGCCAAGTCAATTTAACCTATTTAGCTCCGCTGCTGGCGTGATTGTAATAAGCAGGCGAAATTCAATAGAGGCAGCTCAATCAAAGGGCAAACAAACCCTTAAGAAATAGAGGGAGGGGAGTGGGGGCTTGTTAGCTTTATAAATGCACATCATACACAAGGCACTGTGCAGAGCAAACCGACGCGGAGTAAGACTGGAGTTGAGTCATGCAGGGAGGAAAGTTCTTTGCAGATCAGGGCCAAAAAGTAACCCAGCATTTGGACTGGAGTCTGGGTGGCCCTGGTTCCTTCCCGCTGTTGTGAATTGCAGTGGTTTCAAATGCTGGTCACCAGGCTTCCCTCTTCGTTCATGCATCGAGTGGGCTAGAAGGTAAAGGGACCCCTGACCGTTAGGTCCAGTCGTGGCCGACTCTGGGGTTGCGGAGCTCATCTCGCTTTATTGGCCGAGGGAGCCGGCGTACAGCTTCCGGGTCATGTGACCAGCATGACTAAGCCACTTCTGGCGAACCAGAGCAGCGCACGGAAAAGCCGTTTACCTTCCCGCCAGAGTGGTACCTATTTATCTACTTGCACTTTGATGTGCTTTCAAACTGGTAGGTTGGCAGGAGCAGGGACCGAACAACAGGGACTCACTCCGTCGCAGGGATTCAAACCGCCGACCTTCTGATCGGCAAGCCCTAGGTTCTCTGGTTTAACCCACAGCGCTTGCTCCGTAACCGTTTAATGCACTCATGGGTTTTTAACTATTGAACTGTTCATTTGCCACCTTGCTGTTTATTTGATTTAAAAAGCCCTAATGATTAAAAGTTCCTCGCACAACTTTGCTCTGGAAGAGAATGGGGAAGGTGGGTTGGCAATTGCACAGGCACCAGCCAATCAGAGCTATGCATGGAAGCTGTGCAGAACAAGTTGCCCCCGGAGGGGAAAGGGCTTGTTCGAACAGAGTGTGCTTCCAGAGTGGCTCTGCTGCTTGGATCATGTTTGTACTCAGCCTAGAATTCATTTTGCACCAACTTATCCCTCTGGGCTATGTCCCAGGAAAAGCTGGTCCAGCCCCGGTGGAGCTAGCGCTCCTCTTGCAGATCTGTTGGAGAGGAAGTGAGCTGCTCTTCCAAGAGGAAAAGATCTTCACTTTCTTGCAATGTTCCCACCAATGTCATTTTGAACAGACACCAGATCAGATCTCCTTGTTTAGGGCGGGCCCTTTCCAGCTGACAGATCTCTTGCAGGCAATTGCATCTTTGGACTGGGAAGGACTCGATTTCAAGTGGGAAGTTAGGGAGTCTTATCTGCCGAAGGATCTACTCATGAGAAAGAAGCAAAGGAGGCCACTTGGTGCTGCTCCTCCTCCTCCTGGAAGCAAATTGTCTGGTGCACACAAGTATGTGAGCACACACACACACCCTCAGCCCCACACCCAAACGCAATATTGTCGTCAAACTTCACATTTCTTTCTTTGTTTACGAAATTAGATTCATGCGACAATTTAATTGAAGCAACCCATTAAAAAGAATTGAGACGGCATAAATAAGAAGACCGTACATTTTAAAAGCTCTTCAAATTAAATGTAACAAATCACTGGGGAGAAAAAACAACCTCTGCTTAGGTCTGTTCTGTGGTTCGGGGCAGGCTGCCACAGGCAGTTCTTTTCAGACACCATAACCCATGGGTAGGCAACCTAAGTCCCGGGGGCCGGATCCAGCCCAATCACCTTTAAATCTGGCCCGCGGATGGTCTGGGAATCAGCGTGTTTTTACATGAGTAGAATGTGTCCTTTTATTTAAAATGCATCTCTGGGTTATTTGTGGGGCATAGGAATTTGTTCACCCCCCCCCCCAAAAAATATAGTCCCCCCCCCCACAAGGACTGAGGGACAGTGGATCGGCCCCCTGCTGAAAAAGTTTGCTGATCCCTGCTATAACCTCTCGGAATGCGACAGTTTCTGGCGAGAGGTTTGCAGGGCTCAAGGGGACTTCATTGGGGTGCCCCTGTGCCTTCCCATGGCATTTGGGCCGGTTTGGCTCGTGACCCCATAGAGCTGCAAAGGTGAGAACATCTGCAGCAGCTGGAAAGTTGCCTTCAGCAGAGGATGTAACATGCCTCTGAATGCCCTTTGCAGGGAATCAGAGGCAGGGAAAGTGTTGCTGTGCTCAGGTCCCGTTTACAGTAGGGCTGGGCGATATCTGGTTTGTGATATATCACCAGCTAAACACCCCAATATACTGATATATCACAATATCTGAAATAAGGATGGAGCTATGTGGAGGCATTGGCTGGCTTCACGGTTTTCCCCACATCATGATTTTTGCATAGCGTGCAGACACACACATAGCATGATTCCTGATATATTGCAGGTCAAAAATTATGAAACCGGTATCACGATACGGACTTCACGCTGGTTTTGGACAATATATCGATGTATTGCCCAGCCCTATTTTGCAGGTGACCAAGGACATTGGGTTGGCCATGGAAGCTCTGCATGGAAGCACCCTGAATTTTCTCAGTGTGTGAAAGAAGTCTGCCTGCAAAAGAGTCACATTCTGGAAGTGCTCTACAGGGTGTTGGATTCAGGCACTGAGCCTATTGGTAGACCAGCCCTGTGTTACAAAGATGTCTTCAAACATGACATGAAGTCTGGCAACTGTTGACATGCAGAGGGCTGGGAGTCCGAGCTAGCAAGCCCCAGTTCAGACGTCTCCTTCCATTGGCCTGTGCTCCGATGTAAATCAGCGACCCGGGCTTCAAAACCAGGGCACACTATGTCAGCAGAGCGAACTGCACACGCAGAATAGGCATGAGGCTTGTGGAAGCATACTACAACTACGGATTTATTAATCATAAATCAGGACAAAGAAACTTGTCGTCTCTCTCACATGTCATCTCAGAGAGAAAACAGGGGAAAGCAAAAGCTATACACAACGGAAGTTCCCAGCAAACTGTGCTGGAATGTAAACAGGCATGTGACACGTAACAATCCTATGTCTGTTCCTTAAGGTGGAACGGAAATCTCAACAGCAACAACAACCCCATTGTGTGGGAAACCCTTGCAGAGGCCTGCAGTGCCTGGAGACAGGCAGTCAAGTTGTGTATCCACAGCAGTGATCAGAGGAGAAATAACCACTGGGAGGAGCGCAGAGAGAAGAAACGCCCTGGTGCATCTGCAGCAGCACAGGTGGACGCCTCCATCTGCCCCAGCTGCAACAAAACATGTCTCTCCTGTATCGGTCTCTACAGCCACAGCAGGCACTGCAACTCTGTGATGGATTCACTTTACTCCCAAAGACGTACTCTTCCATTGTCTCCTCAGACAGACGGATGCCAACAACAACTGGAAGTAAGTGTCATTAGTGGCTGTTAGTTGCTGCAGTGGAAGTTTAATGTTGGCGCTTGGTTGGATCCTGACAACGGGCCGAGACACCAAGAGATTCTCTGATCCAAGAGCCTCCTTTCCCAAAGAGTCTCTTGCACATGGATGCACACGTGGTGTGTCTCCCCCCCCCCCATCAGAAGAAAAAAAAATCCTTCTCCAGCAGCAATTATTCCTTACGATACATTAAAGGTCACTTCCAGGAAGGCATTTATGCAGAAAGGAGCATCACCAAGCAGCCCAGTTGCAAAACCTTGAAGGGCCAAATCCTGGAAGACTTCAATATCTTTTTTTTTCCTGGCAGCACGGCCAAATGCTTTCCTATTTCTTTCCCATTCTTTTTTTTTTTTAATTAATTAAAGGGAGAATTGTATGAACCACAGGAATTTATTTTTGCTATAAGGCTTCCTTGATTATTTTGCCACTTCTCAAATTGTATTGGATTTCTCCTGCAGTCAAGAGATTTTTGCATCTGAATAGCCTGGGAGGGGCTCTTTTATCTCTGGCTAATTGCAGATTGCAAGCAAAGCTGTGCCTGTTCAGCATCCTCCTCTTCCTAATGATACCCGGTTTTGTCAGTTTTACATTCTTGCTGCCGTGAGATGGCTTTGCGCCTCACCGAAATTGCCTTCATTTCTCTGCGGTTTACCTCCCTCCCCCCCCCAACCTCTTTTTTTCTATTTGGTGAGATCTAGTGCTTATTGTATTTACATCAGAATACGGGAAACGGCTGCAAATGAGGACATCTATACCTAGCATATTTATGGCACTTTGCAGCATTCACAAGTTCACGAGGATTCTGCAATCCAGCCTTTCCCAACCTTGGGTCCCTGGATCTTGCTGGACTACAACTCCCATCATCCATAACTCTTGGCAGCGGATGATGGGAATTGTAGTCCAACAACATTTGGGGCCTCAAGGCTGGGGGGGGGGGGGAGAGGCTGTTTAAGATCCTTGCAGAAGCCCTGGGGAAAGGACCGTAGCTATGTGACAGAGCTGCAAAAAGGCACCAGGTCAGCATCTTTGGAGAAGGCATTCCACCCCTCCGTTTAAAGCAGTTTCCTATGTTTCCAGTGCTATTTATACAGAAAATACCAGGTTCGAATCCTGGGCATCTACAGGCAGGACTAGGGCTGTCCAGTCTGAAACCCTATCCCATGGGTAGGCAAACTAAGGCCCGGGGGCCAGATCCAGCCCAATCGCCTTCTCAGTCTGGCCCACGGACGATCCGGGAATCAGTGTGTTTTTACATGAGTAGAAAGTGTCCTTCTTTTATTTAAAATGCATCTCTGGGTTATTTGTGGGGCATAGGAATTCGTTCATTTTCCCCCTTCAAAATATAGCCCGGCACCCCACAAGGTCTGAGGGACAGCTGACCGGCCCCCCTGCTGAAATAGTTTGCTGACCCCTGCCCTAGAGAGCAGATTGAGGTAAGTGTATCAGTGATCTCAGGAATGTAAGATTTTTATTAAAAGAATGAGTCATAGAGAACTAATCTAAATTTAAAAGGAGCTGCAAGAAATACAAATAGAATAAGCAGAATACAGAGTCCTCTCTTAAAGGTAGGTCTTAACTCTTACTGCCCACAGAAAGCAGTAGCCCCTCCCAGCTCTCACCTGGGATCTTTAACAACAACAACAACAACAACAACAACAACAACAACAACAACTTAATTATACCTTGCCCATCTGGCTGGGTTTCTGCAGCCACTCTGAGTGGCTCCCAACAGAATACAGTGGTACCTCGGGTTAAGAACTTAACGTATTTTTCGCTCTATAAGACGCACCAGACCACAAGACGCACCTAGTTTTTGGAGGAGGAAAACAAGAAAAAAAATATTCTGAATCCCAGAAGCCAGAACAGCAAGAGGGATCGCTGCACAACGAAAGCAGTGATCCCTTTTGCTGTTCTGGCTTCTGGGATAGCTGCGCAGCCTGCATTCGCTCCATAAGACGCACACACATTTCCCCTTACTTTTTAGGAGGGAAAAAGTGAGTCTTATAGAGCAAAAAATACAGTAATTCATTCCGGAGGTCCGTTCTTAACCTGAAACTGTTCTTAACCTGAGGTACCACTTTAGCTAATGGGGCCTCCCGCTGCCACCGCCATGAGATTTCTGTTCTCATCCTGAAGCAAAGTTATTAACCCGAGGTACTATTTCTGGGTTAGCGGAGTCTGTAACCTGAAGCATCTGTAACCTGAAGCGTCTGTAACCCGAGGTACCACTGTATTAAAAACTTTCCTCCCACCCTCTCGCCCTGGGAGACCACCATTTCCCTGTCTCTCACCCAGGATCCTCCATCAACCATCTACCACCGCCATGGGCATATAATCCCTGGACCTTACTAAAGGCCCAGAGCAGAGGAAGCCAAAGAAATAATAGGAGAAAATGAAGGAGACCAGAAAGAAAGAAAGAAAGAAAGAAAGAAAGGAAGGAAGGAAGGAAGGGAGGGAGGGAGGACATCCAATTTTTCACCTGCTGATTACATAAAAAAAGAGAAAGAAATCAAGACATTCAGTCCACGATAACATATATCTTTTCCACTTTCTGTTAAGCAATATTTCTTTTAAGTCAGGTAGGTGTGCCAGTGGTCTGACTCAGTAGAAGACAGTTTCCTATGTTCCTCTCGTAACCACCTGGGGCTTTTCCAATCCCAGGAAGGTATCCACCTTACAACCACACCACCCTGGCTTTCAAAATACCCATGTTTGGCTATGCATATGAGGCCAGTCCAATAATAATAATAATAATAATAATAATAATAATTTATTATTTATACCCCGCCCATCTGGCTGGGCTTCCCCAGCCACTCTGGGTCACTTTCAACAAACAAAATATTAAAATACAGTAATGCATCAAACATTAAAAGCTTCCCTAAACAGTCCAAGTGCTGCCTATAGAGAAAAGCTGCCATCTAAGGAGCCTGCAAGCCTCTCTCTCTCTCTCTCTCCTTCCTGCCTGCTCAGGAACACAAAACCTTCAGCCGGGCCTCTCCCCTTTGGAACGCGCTTGACACCTGTGGGCTGGAGGGGAAGGAAGTGTCAATAACTTCCTTCTCCCTGGGCTCCGAGAGCGGCAAGCCTCGTCTTGGGCACTTGGCAGATGGATGATGAGGGAGCGGCAGCAGGTCAGGTTTCCTTCTGCCCTCAAATACAGAAAGCCTTCCGGCCTCTCTCTCTCCAGATTCACCGGCTGGAGCCTGCAAAGGGCGAGCTTTCCAGGAACACCAGCGGCCTGGGGGTCATTTCTCTTCGGCCCGAGGTCACGGCCAGACCACTCTCCTTCTCTTCCGTCAGTCTGGGATAAGCCAGAGGGGCCTCCTCACCACGAATAAGCAGCTAAGCAGGTTGCCGTGTGGGATCCGTGCCCAATTCCCCAAAGAAATGCACCACGATTTGACATTTGCCGGAGAAAAGCAGCCAGACCTGTCGTCCGTTGTACCTTCAGGAAGGACTTTTGGCTGATTTCACCTGTGCAGAACAAGGGGAGAAGGACGGTCACAAAGGCAAAACCCTGTAAATGGAACACACCGCAAATAGCACAAACTTCATCAGCCTCATCAAAGCCTCAGAAGGATGGTAGAATCACTGAGCTTGGAGGACATTGGACAGGACCCTGAAAGGCATCTAGCTCACCCCGTGTGCTTAAGGTGGCATCTGCATGGACAATTCAACTACTGCTGCACCCGTGACAGTGTGACAATTCTGTTGAAATACCTCCATCGAAGGAGAGACCGCCTCCTCCTGAGGCAGAGAGTTCCACAGTCAAACAACTCTTGCACTAGGAAGTGTCTCCTAACGTTTAGCCAAAATCCGCTTCCCTGCAATTTCCACCCCTTTGATTCCAATTCCTGCCCTCTGAGGCAACAGAGAGCAAGTCTCCTCTGTCTTCTGCACAACAGCTCTTCAGATATTTGAAGGCTGCTATCTTAGCTACCCCAGTAGTGATGTATGGAAGTGAGAGCTGGACCATAAAGAAGGCTGATCGCCGAAGAATTGATGCTTTTGAATTCTGGTGCTGGAGGAGACTCTTGAGAGTCCCATGGACTGCAAGAAGATCAAACCTGTCCATTCTGAAGGAAATCAGCCCTGAGTGCTCACTGGAAGGACAGATCGTGAAGCTGAGGCTCCAATACTTTGGCCACCTCATGAGAAAAGAAGACTCCCTGGAGAAGACCCTGATGTTGGGAAAGATGGAGGGCACAAGGAGAAAGGGGTGACAGAGGACGAGATGGTTGGATAGTGTTTTCAAGGTTACCAGCATGAGTTTGACCAAACTGCGGGATGCAGTGGAAGACAGGAGTGCCTGGCGTGCTCTGGTCCATGGGGTCATGAAGAGTCGGACACGACTAAACGACTAAACAACAACAACATCTTAGTTACATTACAGACAACTACATGAGATGTACAAGGAAGACAACAAGAAAGGGTTTAGTTATACAACTTCTAGATTTCAAAAGGGAGTTATAGAAGAAGTAAAGCTGTTGAACAAAGCATATAGTATTTTGCTAGAATGGGAAACAAAAGATGAGGAGGTCAAATCGGTTATGATTAAATGGGCACAAGAGATAGGACATAATATACAATTTGAGGATTGGGAAAAATTGTGGAAAATAAATTCGAAATGTACAGATTGTTCTCTTTTGAAAGAAAATTACATGAAAATGACGTATAGATGGTATATTACACCAGTACAGATAGCAAAAATGTACAAAAAATGTTGGAAATGTAAAGAAAAAGAAGGAACTTTTTATCATATGTGGTGGGAATGAAGAGAAGTGAAATTTTTTTGGGAAATGATATACAATGAACTGAAAAAAATGCTTAAAATGACATTTGTAAAAAAAAACTAGAAGCATTTTTGTTAGGGATTGTAGGACAAGACCTGCCAAGAAAAACAAAGAACCTATTTATGTATGCTACCACAGCGGCAAGACTCTTGATAGCACAAGGATGGAAGAATGAGGAAATCCCAGCGAAAGAACAGTGGCAAGAAAAATTGATGAGTTATGCAGAGTTGGCTAAATTAACATACAAACTGCGGGAAAAGGACAACTGTGACTTTAAGGAAGAATGGGAGCTTTTTACAATTTATCTAAAAAGACAACAAAATGAACTGGACTCCTTGGCACGTTTTGAATAAACATACACAAATTTATTGGTTGACAACATGATAGATAGATAGATAACATAAGGATATGTATAATTTTACAACATGCAGAGAACAATGTGTGCTGAGAAATCAGAGAGAGGAGCTGAGGGAAGTCTCGGGGGGGGAGGGAGGGTTTAAAGGGGGGGAAGGGGGGAAATAATAATGAATATGATATGCTTTGATAGTTTGTACAGTGGTACCTCGGGATGCAAACGGGATCTGTTCCAGAGCCCCGTTCACATCCTGAACGGAACGCAAGACGCAACGGCGCGTCTGCGCTTGCGCGGGTCGCATTTCACTGCTTCCGCGCATGCGCGTGATGTCATTTTGAGTGTCTGCACATACGCGAGTGGCGAAACCCGGAAATAATGCACTCCGTTACTTCCGGGTTGCTGCGGAGTGCAACTCGAACACGCTCAACCCGAAGCACATTCAACTCGAGGTATGAATGTTTGTTGAAATTGTTAATAAAAATATTAAAGAAAAGAAAAGAAGAAGGCCGCTATCCATTTTGCCCTGACCATCTCTTATTTGGGCTACAAAACCCCGCAGAGCTTTCATAGGGCTCGGCATCTGGACTCCCCAACATTCTGGGTGTGACTGGAAGTTGGCTCATTTAGTTTAGAGCGATGGCAGAGCATTTCCTCTGACAGCTGGCAATAGGCTGCATCAGGAGGTCTTTGGAGGTCTTTAAGCAGAGGCTTGACAACCATATGTCAGGAGTGCTCTGATGGTGTTTCCTGCTTGGCAGGGGGTTGGACTCGATGGCCCTTGTGGTCTCTTCCAACTCTATGATTCTATGATTCTAGGGATGGTTTGTGGACCAGGTCCCTTCCAATGCTACAATTCTATGTTGCAAAAGATCCACTGCTGCTATCCCTACCTGGCCAGTGAAGCAATAGACGAGGGCAGGTTCCTTGCAATGTTATTGTTGTTATTATTAAGGAGTTTCTGGAGGTAGAGTCATCAGCGGTGATTCGCTCGGGACCTACAGACACCTTTGGTGTCTGAGATCAGAAGAGAGGGAGATCTTATCCGCCTGATCATCAGCTGTCGGGCTGCCCTGGCTGAATCAGAGCGACAGCCCTGTTTATCTTGCTGATGCACATGGCAAAATCCAGCACTCAGATCATGCCAGCTCACACCGGCAGGGCGAGTCCGACAGGTGTTGCCACAGAAGGAAGAGAGGAGCGGACCTTGCCAGTATCTGCCGAGCTGGCAGGTGGAGCTGGGCCAGAAGAGAAGCAGATCACATCTTCGGATGGAGTTTCGTTTCCTCCACCCGCAGCCTCCTTATCACCCTGGCTGAGCGGCAACTTGCAACCCGGGTGTTTCCTGGGCTTGCTTTGAAACCTGCACCTCCGCTTGGTTGCGCTGAAAGAGCATCGTCAGCTGTGGGAGAAGAAACAACCAGTGCCTCTGAGCATGCCCAGGCTGCGTTCCCCCCACTATTGCAGAACTGCAGCCCACCTGAACTCAGAATTAAGCCAATGGGCCTCTCTGTTCCTAGTTGAGGACTAAAATGAGCCCTCCTAAAGCCGCCCACCCAGCGTCCTGTTTATTGTGCATTCGTGACTACTTGTGCTCATGGTGGTATTGGGGCAGTTATATGTGATCCCACTTTCGAAGCTATTTGAACCTGCAAAAGTTTGGGAGCAGAAACAACAACAACAACAACTTTTTTATTTATACTTGGCCTATCTGGCTGGGTTTCTCCCCAGTGGCTTCTAGTACATATAAAAATTTAATAAAGCGTCAAACATTACAAACTTCCCGGTACAAGGCTGCCTTCAAATGTCTTCCAAAAGTTGTGTAGTTCTTTATCTCCTATGCAGTACTGTTGCGTCTGTGACATCTTGCAAAATACACCCACAAAGGGTATCGGTCTGGAGGGGCCTCCTGGCATCCCCTCTGTTACATTTCCTCTCCACCCTTCCACTGTCTGCGCATTTATACTGTATGCTGCTCAGGGCAGAGATCTATCTTCTGCTTACGTCGCCCTGCGAAGCACTGTGCACGATGGTGGCTCTTTGTAAATAATAAGCAACTATACGTTATAAGGGGCCAGGATGTCGTGGCAGAATGCTTGCCTTCCAAGCAAGGTTTTTAATGCCTTCGGTCCTTGGGGCCTATGAAAGTAAGCAACAGTGCCTCTGAGCAGGCACAGAGCAGGCACGGAGCTAGACTACTGCAATGCGCTCTACGTGGGGCTACCTTTGAAGGTGACCCGGAAACTACAATTAATCCAGAATGTGGCAGCTAGACTGGTGACTGGGAGTGGCCGTCGAGACCATATAACACCGGTCTTGAAAGACCTACATTGGCTCCCAGTACGTTTCCGAGCACAATTCAAAGTGTTGATGCTGACCTTTAAAGCCCTAAACGGCCTTGGTCCAGTATACCTGAACGAGCGTCTCCACCCCCATCATTCTGCCCGGACACTGAGGTCCGAGGGCCTTCTGGCAGTTCCCTCACTGCGAGAGGCCAAGTTACAGGGAACCAGGCAGAGGGCCTTCTCGGTAGTGGCGCCCGCCCTGTGGAACGCCTTCCCATCAGATGTCAAGGCGATAAACAACTACCTGACATTCAGAAGACATCTGAAGGCAGCCCTGTTCAGGGAAGTTTTTAATATGTGACATTTTAGTATATTTTTCATCTTTGTTGGAAGTCGCCCAGAGTGGCTGGGGAGACCCAGCCAGATGGGCAGGGTACAAATAATAAATTATTATAATTATTATTATATTTCACTCGCAAATAAGGTCCAGGTTAACCTTGAGCCAGCCTGTCCCACCCTGGTGTCTTGCTGGACTACAACCCCACTCTCCATCAGCAGGGGCTGATGGGAGCTGGAGGCCAGATCATTGGAAGGGCCTGTCTTAAAGGCAACATCGCTGTGGTTACTGCATCCCTTCCCCACATTACCTGGTGGCATCCACCTGAAAACGCTTGGTAACCTTCTTTTACACCAGCCTAACATTTCCCTCTCATGGACCTCTCTGGTGGCTGCTGAATTCAGGTGGAGGAGGGACATCAATTGAGATGACGCCACATCATGTACCAGCTTCTGTTAGGCCAGGGGTGGGGAAACCTTTCCAGGGCCACGTTCCCTCACAGGCAACATTCGGGGGGCCGCAAGCCTGCAGTGGGCAGGGCCAGAGGCAAGAAGTAGCTGGGTCAAAGTTGGATGTGCAGATGATGATGATGATGATGAGGATATACCCCACCCATCTGGCTGGGTTTCCAGACGTTACCCGTATCCGTGTATATTTCAGGCACACACAAGTCAGGGTTTGTACACACCCTTTATTCAGGCAAGTGAGAGGCATCTTTACGGCTCAAGGGGAATCCTTTCTAGCTAGGGGAAAGCCCTTGAGAAGCAGGATCAGAGAGGGAGAATGCCCTGGGGTTGAGTGTCGTCTCATGAGAGTCCCAGGGGCCAGATGGAAAGGAATTGAGGGTCGCTCCTGCTCTGGCTTTCCCGACCACTGGATTAGGCATTCTGGATGAGATTTGGATGGTGAGTAGTTCTGCACAGAGTAACCACAGACAGTGGCGTAGCGTGGGGGGTGCAGGGGGGCAGCCGCAACATCTGGGGGGGCGCGCTCACACTCGCAGCTCTCTGCCCCTACCTGGCTCACTCACTCTCTCTCACTGCAGTGCTGGCTGTGCGAATCCGATCTGAGCCGCCGGGTCGCCGCCCACTGTGGAGGGGAGGGTGCCAGGCGTGCGGTGCGGTGCGGTGCGGAGAGAGAGCGAGGGACTATCTGGGGGAGGGACAGTGCAGCGGGGGGGGGGGCGCAAATTACTTGCCTTGCCCCGGGATAGGGGGCGCAAATTACTTGCCTTGCCCCGGGATAGGGGGCGCAAATTACTTGCCTTGCCCTGGGTGCTGACAACCCACGCTATGCCACTGACCACAGAGAAGCCCCATTCATGGGAGAAGGCAAAATTAAGCAGCTGCAGCTTTCACCATTGGTGACTCCTCCCGCCGCAAGTGCATGTTGAGGTCTTGAGGAAGCAGCTCCCATGTACTTCCTCATATTTGGAACCCTGATGCATGATCCCTCTCCGTACCACACTGCTGGTGACTTTCTCAGCTGTTTCAGTATCTTATTTGTCATGGTGATTGCTCAACGACTCCTCTGAGATGTACACAAATCCAGCGCATTGCTTTGTGGTCACTAGCTTGGAATCTGGGTAGGCTCGGGTGTGCTTGAAGAGGCTCGCCTTTAGTAACCTGTGCATTCTGATTTAGTGAGGTCAGGGGGAAAGCACAGGCTCAGCAGCCCAGTTTCGTGTGGAATTGTGAGTCTCCCCACACCCTGTGTGAAAATGGGGGTGTTTTGTCACCTTCTTCCCTTTACCTCGGTAGATCCTTGACTAATAGAGGAGCCCTGGATCTCAAATTCTCCATCCAGCTATTGTTAGAGCGCCTGCATTTTGGGGGGTGTGGGGTGTCAGGGGAGGGGCAATACCTCTGGTGGGGACATGCCGTGCGCCTTCTGGACCTTTGGGCCTCACCCTGCACTCGGCTCTCACCTGGGGCTCCTAGAAGCTGCCAGAATGAGGCATTGGTCACACCCTAGGAAACGGCTTCGACTGGCCAGCTAAACCACGTGAGAGTAGCCAATGGGTTTCAAACCCTCGGGGAGTTAGAGAACTCCCCTGCATGTGAAGAAAGCCTTAGGTGGATTGAGCAGACCAGACCAATAGGGGGTCCAATGGTGAAGAAGGCAGTTTCTGCACTGTACAGTCATACCTCATGTTACGTTCGCTTCATGTTACGTTCTTTCAGGTTACGTCCTGCGGTGACCCGGAAGTACTGGAAAGGGTTACTTCTGGGATTCACCACTCGAGCATGCACAGAAGCGCAAAATGACATCATGCGCAGAAGTACCAAATCGCAACCCGTGCGTGCGCAAACGCGCCGCTGGGGGTTACGCTCTTTTCATGTTGCGAACGGGCCTCCGGAATGGATCCCGTTCGCAACCAGAGGTACCACTCTAGAGGGAAGTGAGGGGTAGATAGGGCTCGTCCACACAGGGGCGTTGTGAAGTGGGGGCAGGGGGGTGGTCCGCCCTGGGTGCCATTCCAAAGGGGGTGAGACAAAATGCCGACTCCCTATCTGTGGCACCTCCCGGGGCATGCGCTGTTCGTCATGCACCCCCGGTATGCGTGCCACGCCCCCGGGATGCACACCACGCCCTCGGGATGCATGCCATGCCCCCGCGAGTGGTGTGTTACACCCCCTCAGGAGCGCATCACACCCCCTGGGACGAACACCGCTCCAGGTACCGGAACAGGTTGCTCCGCCTCTGCGTCCACATGGGAAGGGAGCCCCTCTAGAGGAAGGAAAATGCTGGTCCCAAACTTCCACTGCCTTGTGGGATGTCTTCAGGAGAAGAAATGACAATGGAGTAAACCTTACACAAATCTGGAGAGGAGTTCCTAAGATGGTTCAGCGGCACCTTGTGCACCTCCTTCTGGCAACTCCTCCAACCCAGCTGGCTCCTGTGGACCCCATCAGTGAGGCCGAGAGGAGGGTCTTGTCGTCTGGGCAGCCCAGGAGCTCCACACACACTGCCCAGGCTTGCAACCCGGGGGAGGTCTTGACTATGCTACCACTCAGTGGATTTGTAACTGGCTGACTGACCGAACCCAAAGGGTGCTCATCAATGGTTCCTCTTCATCCTGGAGAAGAGTGACTAGTGGGGTGCCACAGGGTTCTGTCTTGGGCCCGGTCTTATTCAACATCTTTATCAACGACTTGGATGATGAACTCAAGGGCATCCTGATCAAATTTGCAGATGACACCAAACTGGGAGGGCTGGCTAACACCCCAGAGGACAGGATCACACTCCAAAACGACCTTGACAGATTAGAGAACTGGGCCAAAACAAACAAGATGAACTTTAACAGGGAGAAATGTAAAGTATTGCACTTGGGCAAAAAAAAATGAGAGGCACAAATACAAGATGGGTGACACCTGGCTTGAGAGCAGTACATGTGAAAAGGATCTAGGAGTCTTGGTTGACCACAAACTTGACATGAGCCAACAGTGTGACGCGGCAGCTAAAAAAGCCAATGCAATGCTGGGCTGCATCAATAGGAGTATAGCATCTAGATCAAGGGAAGTAATAGTGCCACTGTATTCTGCTCTGGTCAGACCTCACCTGGAGTACTGTGTCCAGTTCTGGGCACCACAGTTCAAGAAAGACACTGACAAACTGGAACGTGTCCAGAGGAGGGCAACCAAAATGGTCAAAGGCCTGGAAACGATGCCTTATGAGGAACGGCTAAGGGAGCTGGGCGTGTTTAGCCTGGAGAAGAGGAGGTTGAGGGGTGATATGATAGCCATGTTCAAATATATAAAAGGATGTCACATAGAGGAAGGAGAAAGGTTGTTTTCTGCTGCTCCAGAGAAGCGGACATGGAGCAATGCATCCAAACTACAAGAAAGAAGATTCCACCTAAACATTAGGAAGAACTTCCTGACAGTAAGAGCTGTTCGACAGTGGAATTTGCTGCCAAGGAGTGTGGTGGAGTCTCCTTCTTTGGAGGTCTTTAAGCAGAGGCTTGACAACCATATGTCAGGAGTGCTCTGATGGTGTTTCCTGCTTGGCAGGGGGTTGGACTCGATGGCCCTTGTGGTCTATTCCAACTCTATGATTCTATGATTCAGTGCTGCTAGTGCAGCAGTTTGACTTCACCCCCGGAGGCGCACTCCATTGTCTCTTGAGACAGACGGAGGCCAACAACAACGATGCCATGTGCCCATGAGTTGGTTATAAGTGCCAAGCACACTGCCTCCTTTTCAATTGGTGCAGGATCTATAACGTCCTGCTGAAAAACCGTAACTTTTTAAACCGCAAACGGACATCGTTGCTGTTGTCGCATGTTAAGAGCTGTAGCTCAAGAGTGCCTCTCCAGATGGCAATATTGTGGTGACATGGGGAGAAGCACCACAGAACAACTAATGAAGTGAAATGACGTGTGGGCAACGCAGTGTGCTTCCCCCACTAAGGCAGTTCTAGTATCTCACTGGCTTGTTGCAGGACACATTTTGCAACATCAAAAGTATAGGGTCTATACTTAGCAGAAGGCTTTATGTCAGCACATGGTTCCTTTACCTGCTCGCAGGAGTATCTGGGGAAATCCTGACCATGCCATATCTGCGAAATCTGCCGCTATCTCCATGCTGCTGCGGCTGCGGAGTTCTTTATTCCTATCTTTTGTTAACTCTCAGGCTTCCCCTCCCCCCCCCGCCTCCCATGTCATCCTGCCCATTCATGAATGGGAGCCCCCCACCTCCCACCGCAGCACTTTAATAGCTGGCAATCCCCCACTCGGCCACTAGGTGGAGCACCCTCCTCGCGTGCCTCCCGCCCGGCCAGTGAGCCTTGAGAGCTGGTCTCGGAGCGTCCGCCCTTTCCAATTCATCTTTCCCTCGGAGCCCCGCCTCCCCACTTCGGGAGGCGGCAACCCAGAGGACGCCAGCCGCCCAATCAGCGCGAGGCTTGGCGTTGCTAGGGGCGTTCCCGCCGAGCCTGGCCCGCGCTGAGCGGGCGCCCGGTTGCCGGGGGCGCGGCCTTGGGCGCGATTGGCAGCCGGGCTCCTCCCCCTGGGTCTGAGCCGCGGCGGCTTTGCAGGAGCGCCCAGAGCGAGAGCGTGAGCGGCCGAGAGAGGATCCCCGAGCGAGGGGCGGCGCTGGCTGCGTGCGGAGCCCGCGAGTCGCTTGCAGCCTGCCGCGCACCGAGCCTCCCGGGTCTCTCCAGCCGGGAAGGAGGACCCTCTGCGGATCCCCGACGCCGGGGAATCCCCAGTCCAGCGCGGACCCAAGAGAAAACCGAGTGTGGGGCGGAAGAGATTCTGGCACTCCAGCCCTGCCGCGCTTCAGCACCGGACCGTCCGCAAGGGCCTGGACGAGCCCGCTTCGGTTCCGACCCAGCAGCAGCGCAAGAGAAAGCGGAGCTTAGCAAGCCAAGCGGGGATCCGCTGTCCGCATCGCGGACCCGAGCGGTCGTCTGGAGAAGCCCCGGCCAGTTCTGATCCGCTCCAAGTCCCCCGGACCGAGGAAGGGAGCCCCCCGGAGCTGCTGGGGAGAGCGGCGTCCCTGGAGAGGCGCGCGGAACTCCGGGGAGCTGTTGGTGCCGTCGGAAGACCCGCTCCGGCGAGAGGTTCCGGAGGGCGCCCGTCCAAAGCCACCTCCGCTCGGGCTGCGGGGTCGGGCGAGGAAGGGACGGCAGGACTGTTGTCTCTCTTTGGCGGAGTACGAGGCGCCTTGGGCGGACAGCGCCTTTCGGGACCGCCCGGGACTACCGGATCGACCCGCTGGAGCCTGGAGGAGTTTAATTTCGGGAGGTTTTTTGGGTGCAAAGATCAGCCCGCCGGACGCCGAACCGACGCCGGGGGCGGACCGTGCGCTCCCCGCCGAGGAGCAGCAGCAGCAGCGACGCGCCGGAGGTCCGCGCCCGCCCCGGGGGCTCGGGATTGTGTAGCCGCCCCGCCGGGCTCCGGCCCCGCGATGGCCGCGGCCCGCCCGGGGGCGCCCCAGCCGCTGCTCCCGGTGGTGCTGCTGCTTCTGCTGCCGGGCGGCTGCCGCGCTTTGGAAGGTGAGGCCCCGCGGATCCCTTGGGGGGCGGGGGGGGGGATTTCCCGCGGGGATCGGCCTCTCCGTCGGGGGATCCCCATTCCGAGGGAGCGAAATGCTGAAAACCTCAGCTTGGCACTCACCTTTGCATGTGCACATTGAATTCTGCGGATGCACACACACTAAATATTTGCGTTTTTGGGGTACCGGGGGTGCTTAAGAACCCCACCCTTTTCCAGAGTCACGAACCCTTTCAACCTTTATCAATATATCGGACATCAGATGGAGAGGCAGCCTCCAGAGGTGTCTGTTCTCCCGAGTCCACATACAAGCCCAAGAACACACGTCCATTGCCTTGGATGGGTGCCTGGAGAGAAGCCATTGTCCCTGTGTGTTTGGGATAGGCAATTGTTCCACCTCCACCCTGCCCACCCTCCATTCAAACACTTGGCCCCTTCTTCTGCCCTCCAGCCTCTGTTTCACAAATCTGTGGCAGCCTCGATGAAGGTAATCAAGTCCAAAGCATGCCCTCTTGGCCTGAGATCCAGTCTCTGGTCTTTCCAGGGTCTTCTAGCTTAGATCCTCCGCCCCCCACTTTCTGAACCATGGCGTTAGATAGGGCCACCACCCTTGCTTAACGGCGAGGTCCAGTGTTATGACACCGGCAGCTTCAAAATTGGGGGGCAAGCGAACGAAGCTGGTGGCCAACTGGCCTGCCTTGGCCTTGCTGCCCCTTGTGTGGGTTGCTGAGAGTTGGCTCAGCTAGATTTTGGAGGACGATTGTGTTGTAAGTGGCAGATGAGAGAGAAGAGATCCTCAGAGCTGTCAAGTGCTATCCATAAAGTTGCTAAGTTCGCCGTGCTTTTGACTGCGGGTGAGTTTTAGACCTCTGCAGCTCAGAATTTGGGTTTGCATTCTTTTCTCAGCTCTTTGGACTGCTTTCTTCTGGCTGTGGGAGCAGGATGTTGTTTTCTTCAGATTGGGAACCGCGGAGGCAGAGAGGGCACTTCTGTCACTTGGCCTGCAGAAAAGCAAAGCTGTGAAATGAAGCAGTTCATGGTAGACTTTAAAAACAAAAAAGCCAAGTTCAGAGTTTGTTTTAAAATGAGTTCGCTCTGTAACAGAGCCTAACATGTAAGAGCAGTGGCTTAATTAATTGTTGCATTTCACAGCATATATGTCTCACTGAAAAGTTCCGATTCTGCAGAAATTGTTGGAGCCACCTGAAGATAGCCTGAGTATCCTATTCCTGCTTTAAGCCCAAATGATACTTCTGTTTAGTATAAAGCACAATTTTAACAGAAATGGAGAGGTTTGTATTCTAGTGGAATCTCCCTCCCTATGCTTCTTATCTTTAGCAAAAGAACAGTAGACATTAATGTTCCTTTTGGGTGTAGGCAGATTTCAAGTTTGCTTTTCCACAACCCCTCAGTCCTGAAGGCCAGAAATGGTCTCTTTAGCCTCGCCAAAAGGTTGAGCGTTCAAGAACCAGGACGAAAGGCTTGCAACTCAGTTGAATTGCAAGACCAGAGGAGAGAAAACTGGTTGTTTTCCAGGTCTGGTAGAAGTTTTAACTTTAGTCATTTTGCCAAATGCTTGGGAATCATGAGCTTTTGTCCCATCAGAGAAAAGGTGTTGGGCCTTTGAGCAAGCTCAGGAAAATTCTTGGTTCATTTTGCCCTTTGTGTTCTGAATCTTGTCAAAATGAGAGTGGGGGGGGGGGCATGTTTTCAGCATGCACAAGAAGAACAGCACAGAAGCTGGAATGCAGACATATGTGACACATTCTCAAAAATCAGTGCCGGGGAATTTTCTTAATAGGCAGCCTCATTTCTCCAGCTACCTCCCAGCCTCCCCTCCACACAAAATATGGAAGTTGTGTCTTTAAAGTAGCTCCTGTGAATTTCCCCCAATACACCAGATCTTAAAACCTGCCAGCTTCAGCATCGCTGCCCTCGGATACATTCAAAAACATGCTTTTGACTTCCTTTCTTCTTCTCCCCTGTTTGACGCTGGCTTCAAGTTTTCCTTCACAGGCACATTCTTTTGCTGGGATGGCAAAGGCGCTGGGTTTGTGGTGAAATGAGAGTGAGAGAGAAAGAGAAGGGGTGGGAGGGTGTGTGTGTGTAAGGAACCCTTTTTGGCTCCTTCTGAGATTTTCAAGAAACATGCCTCCTTCCAAATTACCTTGGCTCCTTTTGTGCAGAACAAGGTTGGAGCTTTTCCGCCTTTTTGGGAACTGCCTCAGCTGGAAGGCGAGGCATCAACACAGGCAGGCAGCCACTTCGTGGAATATCTCCCTTTCTCCAAGATAATTTAACTCCTGGAGAACAAGGGCCTTTTACACTGAATTGGAAATTCCTGCAGAGGGATAGATTTTTCCCCTGTTCCATATATGCAGCTCCATTTGTCCAGATGGGGACAGCCCAGGCATGTCACCAAATTGTATCAGAAACCACGCCAAACCCACAAAGATCTCTTGGCTTCGTGAAGGGGACACATCACAAGACTTAAAACTAGTGTTGTGCGTTCTGCAAGTCTGCCTACCAGAATTCTCTTTGTCGTCTTGGTGTTCTGATTTCCCTGGCCTGGCGTGCTTCGTGTGTACAGTGTCTGCCACGCTCCACACTTCAGGTGTTTCCCTTAAGTTTCTTCTGTTCTCTGCCGCTGTGATTGTCAGGCCCGTGGAGATCAATGCGTCTTTGTCCTGTCCTGCTTTGAGAAAATGGGGTGGCAGCTTGTCATCGAGATCAGGTCCCCGTTAACCTCCTAAACGAAGAGCAAATCGGAGGCTATAGAAAGGCTTGCTCAGGAATAGCAACACTTTTTCCCTTTCCCCTTTTTAACTGTTTCCCTTATGTGTGTGTATTTAAAAAGAGCACCACCTTGCAGACGGAGGAGTTTGCTTCTCAGCTTCATGCCAGGCTCTCTCCGCGAGGCGCTTGCTTGGGGTCCGCGGGGCGTGTTCTTGGGTGGGTTCGAGAGTTGGCTCCTCAACCTGCACTTTCCCTGCTCTGCCTTTTGTTCCAGCTGGGCTGCGTGTAAACCGAGCAGTGGCGTGTGCGGCATATGTTGTGACTTAACTCTGCGAATCAGGGTCGCTTGACCCTTAAGATCACCAGGAATGCGCTCTTACATTCCCTTTTTGTGGGGCGGGGGCTCGCACTTAAAAATAAAAATAATACGCACATTGTGTTGCTGGTTCCCCCCCCCCCATGCTGTTTAAAAAAGCTGCTTCCTGATCCAGACTGTGCCGTTTTTGAGCAGTTACTGTAAATCTAGTGTATGCATTACTTTAGTGCTAATAATAAATCCATAGCAGCAATAAATCCATATGCGCACACTCTATATAAACCGCAGCTGCTAGTAACCGGGGATTCTGCCACCTCGCGCTGCCCTGTCAGGTTTCGGTGCCAGAAATGTGTAACTCCCAGCTAGTTTTGTTACCTCTGCGTCCTGACCCGTGAGAGTTGGGATTTTGCGGTCGGCCGGGGTGTGAGCGTGCACATTTTTAGACTTGTGTCTGGGCTTTTTTTTTTTTTTTTTAAATGCAACACGACTCTGTTCAATTGTGCTCCTTCTCCCCTCTCCTCCCCGCTGCTCCACTTGGCTTGACCTATCGGGAGCCTGGTGGAGAGTCCAGTTTCTTTGCAAGGGAGCGCAGAAGGGGAGACGTCGAGGGGCCGAGGAGGAGAGCGGTGGAAGGGTGTGTGTGTGTGTGTGTGGAGAAGCCTGCTTTTCAGCAGCGAGTCACAGAGGGCTTTGTAAGGGCTGGGAAGAAAATGGTTCCTTCCCCCAGATTTCTGTGCAAGCGTGCTGGGTCTGTTTGAAGTTACAGTGTGTTTTTCTTCTCTGGTTCAGCAGCGCCTCAGCCTGCCGGAGCAGGAATGCTCTGGCCCAGAAGCAACGGCGGCGGCTTTCTCTGGCAAAGGCACTTGAACGCGAAGAGAGGCGAGCTGGGCTGGGGAGCCGAGGCCCCACGGGAATAGGTTTCCCTTGCTCGGCCGAAGAGCGCAGGAGGGGAAGGCGGAGCGCTTTTGGAAAATGCAAGCTTTCTCTTCTTTCCCTTTTGCTCAGTTTTTGCTGCTTCCCTTGCTTGGGACCATCCCACTCCTGTTCTGCTGGAAAGAGAGAGAAAAACGATACGCCGTTCATTTAAACTGCATTAAATCACATTTTCTATACCTGTTAGTGCTTCTGATGCCCTGTGCTTCTTCCCCCCCAGGGCTGAGCGCAAGGGAAGGAATTAATAATACTGCTTTGGAAACAATGGCAAAGGACAGGTTCCTTTTCTTCTTCGTGCCTGCTCACCTGCGCACAAAGAGGCACAAACTCTGTAGGGGCAAGAGCAGCTCCAGTCCCTGCAAAACCTCGAGGGTTTCCTTTTCCTTTGTCCTGGCCAGCTTGCACCCGGACACTGCACGGAGGGATTCGGGGCACAATTAACCTCTCCACTTTTGCAAAGGGCTCCTCCGCCCCCTGTATTCCCATGACTGGGTAAATGAATAACTCTTTGCTGAGAGATTGGGAGGAGGAGGAGGATATTGGGGACAAATGGAAAGCGGAGGGGGCCACATTTCGGTTTACGCTCAACTCCCTGTGCTGCAGAGCAGCTCCATAAGGCCACTAAATGCACAAAAAGTTATCTCATAAGACCCTTTAACCGCTACCCTAGCGATTAAAGATGCGGTTTAAAAAGTGGATTTTCCCACCATCACCACCTCTTTGTGGGTGAAGCCCATGCAGGTGAAGGTAAATACAGAACTGGGTGGTGGGAGAGATTGTTTCACGCTAGTTTAATGTGGAGCACGGGGGTGCTTGTGGCATTAAGTGAGTCAGGAGGGAAGCGTGTTCATCCTTTCCCAAGTTTTGCTTGAGTTGAGCGAAGATGGAGGCTGGTTTGGGAGGGGCATTTTAGCTCTATAAAGCCTGGCTGAATTCTATAGTGCATTTGTTTCTGTGGCAGTGGGCTCCCAGTCTAGTGTAGCACAATGCACGTATTTAGGCGCATGTTTTGACGTAGCGCGATGTGCGTGCTGCGTCCGCGTTTTCTCCCCTCCCGATTCTATAGATGCGCTGCCAGGTATTTCCCTGACGGAGCGAGATTTGCTTTCTTTTAATTACAGTTCACTGAACTGCCTCCTCTCTCGGCGGGGACGCTCGGCCTGCTGTTTTGTTGATGCTTTAGGATAAGGCTGAGGGGAATCTGGTCACAGAACTCGGGAAGCTCTGGCCGAGCTCATTAAATCTCCCATTCCTTGCAAGCTGGCTCATCCGTCTGGGGGGAGAGAGAGGCTGTTCCTTTGTGCCCAGAAGAGCAGCCGGCTAATTGGCGACGAGGGCAAGCTTACAAGACGAGCTGCGTGGACTTCTGAGGGTCCCCCCTCCCGGGACGGTGTTCTCTGTACTTTCTATGCTTTCCTTGCTCTCATCTTCTTATTTTCTCCGTGCCTAACTGAGCTTCACCTCGAGCTACACGGGCAAGCGCTAGGCTGATCATGATGCTGACTCTCTGGGGCTAAAATGATCTATGTTCCCTCCATTTCCCTTAATGGTGGGGAATCCCTAGTGCCGGGCGATTCGCGCCCAAGCACCCTTTGTGGTGGCATTTGGGGTTTTTCCCCCCTCCTCCTCCTTTTTAAAGTTCTTGTCAAGGCTGGCATCGTGCATGAAATATTCGGTTGCGTTTCCCCCTTTCTTCCCGCAGGCTGGTTTTGGCGGTTGCTGGCGACTGGGTACTCGGCAGGTTTTAATTAAACATCCCAAGGAACCTGAATCACGGGCTCACGTGTTGTTTTCTGTGTTGTGTTTTTCTTCCAGGCCCGCTTTTACTTACCTGCGGTGCCGACTCAAACTGGTTTTTCCAGGTTCAGCTTCTCCTTGTGGTGCCAAGCATGAGCGAAGGGGGCAGGCAGGCATCAGTGCGCATGTGCGGGGAACCATGTTCTCTGGGAGCATGGAGTAGAGGGTTCTGGAGCCACGTCACATAGGCGCTTGTGTTGCTTTGCCTACCCACCCCCTGGACTCCCATTTTGGGATTCTTCCCTCTTTGCCAAATAGACTGGCTGGTCAGATGTCCAGTTTTTCCCCACTTAAAACCAAGCTGTCCCATCGGACAGGGTTTCCAGAACTTGAGGGACTCCCATCCGTAAAACCGGAATCCCCAAACCATATTGCCCCGTGTTATGGGGCATCATCTCGTGTGGGCATTTTCGTTTGTGTGTTTACATGCATCTCCGCTTGCAAATATGGCGGCCCTCCCTCGCTTAAGCTTTCTTGTTTCCACAAAGCCACTATGTGGAGATGCAGCGTTAATGAGGGAGCAGGTTGTTGTGACTCCACAAAGATCGCATCCGGGGAACAAAAGATAGTGTAACGATTGGGCCTCTCATTAGAGGCTATTGGCAGGTGGAGGAGTCAAAATGGCGGCTAGATTGACTGCCATAATTAATACTGCACAGCGTGTGGCTGGAAAGCAGAATCTGTTTGCCTTCCTCAAGGTCCTGCTCTCCTGCATCCTCTGGGGTGGGGCATGTCTTGCAGCAGAAGGGGGCCTGCTGCACGCTTGTGGAATAGAGACAGGCAGCAACTTTGGACGAAAGGAGTAGTTTCTTGTAGCCTTGTGCCTGGCTGCCATCTGAGGGAAGTTGCATGTCTCTGGCGGGTTTGAGAAGAAGTGTTGGCCATGGCAGCTGCATGTGCACATTTCAGATGGAACTGGGTCTGTTCTTTTGTGGGCAGCACATTGGCACCATGGAAGAACGCTAGAGCTTCCTTCCTCAGCCTGCCACCCTCCCATCACCTGTGCCATGATGGCAGGGGATGATGGGAATTGTAGTCCAGAACATCTGGAGGGGGCACCAAGTTTGAGAAGGTGGAGCTCGTTCCATAGCTCCACAGCTTCTGTGAACGATCCTCCATTTCAGCATGTGAGACCTGCCAGCCATGGAGCTTGGCCTATGTAGATCCTTCTCAAACCCCTCTGCTAAATTCAGCTGGAATTTGTGTGTGCCTATTTGATGCCATGGCTTTGTTTGGGTGGGGTGGTGCGTACAATGAAAATGGGTCTTAAATCTGGGCCTGGCTGAGCAAGGCCCCTTTGAGCAATGTTTTTGGAGTGATATGAGCTCCCTGCACAGACATGCCACTGAAATTTTGTAACTCGAGGGATTGTGTTGGATACCTCTTAGCAGCGAGCGCTGCCGTCTAGTAGGGTTTGTCTCCTTTGTTAAAAAAAGAGCTGCATTTCAGGCATACAGTGGAGATACAAGAAAGAATGAGCAATTATTATTACTATTATTATTATTATTATTATTAATAATAATAATAATAATAATAATAATTTAAACATGTATGCTATCCTTCATTAAAAGATCCCAGAACGGTTCACAACAGAAAAATGTAAATGGCTATCGAAGACGCATAGGACATTTCAAATGCTCAGGGGAAAGAAAAGATGGAAAGGTTTGCAAGGAACTGGAAGTGTGATTCCGTGCAAGGGAAATAGCAGCAACAGCACAATATTTGGAACCTTTCTCAGTTGCTGTGAAAGTCAGCCCAGGCCCCATGGCTCCCTTAAGGCCATTGTGTCGCCCGTTTCCCCAGCACATAGGAACCCTCTTGTTGCTCTGGTGTGTGTGATGGGCTTTTTGTTTTTGTTTGTGTGTGTTTTTCCTCCTCTTGTGTCTCTAGGAGCCTGCAGCTTTCCCCTGCACCTGTTTCCCCCCCCCAAGCCCCCACCTTGGAATGTGAAATGTAGGAAACATGTAGGAACTTCGGCCGGGTTTATAATCGACAGCATGCATGCCAGCTCTGGGGTTTTGGTGGGTTTTTCTGCATGTGTTTGTGTGTGGGAAGGCTGCATTTGACACTGAAGTTGCATGGATTCTCCCGAGGACTCAGAGGGTTATCTTTATGATCCTGAGCAGCTTTTACTCTCCTTCGCAGCTTCAAAAAGGGCTGGACAGAGGTCCTCCGGCCGTTGCTGAAGTCCCCTCCCAAAGCCACCTCTTTCTACAGCATTTGCTCTGGCTGCGACTTCTGGGGGAAGCCCTTGCCTCCTCCGGCAAGAGGGGAAGGGGCTTCATTGCCTCTCGGACCCCCGGAGAATGAGAGAAAGGAAGGGACTCTGGTTCTGGAGTTGCTTGGCAGCGGAGGTGTCGAAGGGGTGGCAGCACCGTGCGTCTTCCGCACGCACCGACGGCGAGGAACCCAAGGCCCCCTCTTTACTTATTAACGAGAAAAACGTGTCGGCTTTGACCAATTGCCAGGGACAGATTTATCCTAGTCCCGCAGAAATTAAACTGAAAATGAAAAGTGAGGGAGAGATGGAGAGAGAAAACGCCAGGCCCTGGCACTTTTCTCTCGTTGCCCCTTCTCCCTCTGCCTCTCTCTCTCTCTCTGCTTGTTTTAACTTCGGAGGAATCTAGAGTTTGGACTGGGGAGTTTATTGGGGGGGGGGAGGAGAATATTTAGGTTTAAACAGTTCCAGATGGGTTTAGCGTTCGCACGTCGGGAGGAAGTGAGCGGAGGGGCGTTCAGAGATTTGGGTAACTGCCCCCAGGCGTGGGACGGGGAGGGAAATTTTGGCAAAGGGCCGTTTTGGGGGGCCATGTGCTTGCCAGCTAAATTTGTTGACTTTCAGAGCCGCTCCGTCTGTGGGGCTAAGTCTTTCCGATAAAAGTCGTCTTCTTCTCCCGGCACATCTCTCTCGCTTACTTTCCCGCCCCCCGCTTGTTTTCTTCCTCCCCTCCCAGGAAAAGGAACTGGAAAAGGTGGTTCTCTCACCCGAAACTTCGGGCGCTGCTGCGAGGTTCGCAGGGCGGGAGAGAACTTCGTTTTGCCTGGCTGTTTTGTGTGAACGGCGCCTCAATTAGTTTGTGAAGCTGCTGGCAATTTTGGTGTTCATCAGGACCCATTTGAAGCACATCCTCGCTGCCCCCTGCCCCAGAAAAATAACTGTGGGAACTGTAGTTTCCCATCATAGAGCTACAGCTCCCAGAACTCCTGGAAAATTACAGTTCCTGGGCTTCTTTGGGGGAAGCCAGGAGTTTTGAATGTGCCTTTGTAAGGAGTGACGTGTCTTTTAAAAATGTAGTTCTACTCGCTCAAAATTCATCCTATGAAGATCTTTATGCGTTATATATTCAGGTTTGGTGAATAAGGAAAGTATTGCGTGTTTCAACTTTACATCAAATTTTCTGGAAAGGCTAGGGGGAAGTGCTTCAAAATTTCCAGAATTTTTCCATCTCTTTTTGAGACTCCTACTGCTATCAGGCCCCTAATCCCCTTATAGAACTGCGATTCCCAGAGTGGTTTCACAGTCAATTCCTCTTCACAGGGAACTGTGCAAACTAGCTCGGTGAGGGAATAGGGGTGGTCTAGCAACTCTCAGCACCCAAAGCAAACTACAGCTCCCAGAATTCTTTGGGGGAAGGGGGCCAGCCCTGGTGGCTTAAAGTGGCATAAAAGTGCTTTAAATGTTTGGTGTGAATGAGGACTATGTGTGAATGATTTGAGCGATGCCACTCGCAATGAGCTCTGCTGGGTCAAGCCAAAGGTCTACTTAGTCTGGGATCCTGATTCTGACATTGACTGACCAGATATTGCCGGGCATGCCATAAAAAGGGCACAAAGACAATGCATTCTCCGTACATGCTTGCCAGTATTTAGAAATATTCCCACTTTGTATCTGAAGACTCCATGTTAGCTACCATGGCCAAATAAACCTCCGATAGACATATTTGTGAACTTGGGGCAGCAGTTTGCAAGACTTTCTTATGCATTAAAATCTGTGCACCTCACTCTTGACATAGCTCTCGGCCTTCTTAAACCCGGTGCTCTCCAGATGTTTTGGGCTGGGGCTGATGGGAATTGTAGCCCAAACACATCTGGAAGATACCAGGTTGAGGAAGACTGGTGAGGCTTACGGACTGTGCCAGCTCTCGGTTATTTTGCAGAGTTTCCTTTCGCCCGTCCTGGTTGCTCTGCCAGGTGTTATCTTTGGACAAAGCTTCCTTGAGGTCGATGGTGATATGAGAGGGCAGTTCTTCTCGTATTATCTGCATCACCCTTTTAAATGTTGCTGTGGAGGTGGGAGTTATTGGTTTGTTTCTCTTTTTATTATGGCAATGTGTTTTGTGGGTTTTTTATATTGTTATTTAAATGTTGTGAGCCGCCCCGGATATAGGGCGGCATACAAATTTAATCAATCAATCAATCAATAACTTTTTGTGACCCTCTGCCATGACTTCCCCCCAACCTCCTTAGCTTGGGAGAGGAAAATCCCCACAAATCCTCCGTCTTTAGGTCACTTGGTTGCCGTTTTTTGCTCCTTCTTGGGTAATGCTCATAAATCAGTGGTGTCGAATCTTCAGCCTGGGCTCCCTCCCTCCTAAAACACAAACCCTCCTATAGGATTCTTTTTTTTAGCATATCCTTCCACCCCCGCCAAGTTGGGTTCTCAAGGTAACTCAAAAGAAAGCAAAAGAAATAAATATTTTACAAGAATCGGGAACAAAGGTAACAGAAACAAATCTAGATTTAACAATGGAAACCATTAATGAGGATAACTACTCCGTACAAAGACACAACTGCCGGCAAAGATTATAAAAAGCTAAAAATAGCTATAAATACTGCAAGCAGCTCACTTAAATACCTTCCGATATTCTTTTTCGAAGCTTTGAAAAGAGGAAGCCACACATTTCTTCTAAAATGAGAGAGAGAGAGAAATCCCAGTCCAATGATCTGTGTGTTGCCTACCAGATCAGAAGGAGGCCCTTCTCCCCATTCCTTGCTGAGCTCTTGTCACTGTTTTGCAGAGGGAAGAAAAATGTGCTTGTTGTATGTGAGGAACAGGGGTGGTTTCTCACTGCCTCTGGAGCAGCCTTCGCCAACTGGGTGCCTTTCAGGGGTTTGGGACTACAATTCCCAACAGATTCAGCCCTCCTGGGCGATGGTTGAAGATGACGGGAGTTGTCTGGGGGACATCAGCTACCCCCTTCTCTTGAGAAACAGACACAGGCTCACGACCCCCCTCTCCAAAGCCATTGGCTGAATTGCTGTGGCGTCACAGCATGTTTGCTACCCTTGCCATTCAGAGAGTGGCGGAATGCAGGCTGCTGGTGCCGTCGCTGTGATTGAAACTGAAAGTTTGGTTTGGCTGGGACAAAATTCATGCGCCAGCCCAAAGGCAGCAGAGAGTGTTGTTGGCAAGAACAGTGTGGGAGTTTGGGTACGGCGCGTCCGGGATCCACGCGGCAGGCGGGGAAGCCAAGAAACTGAGGGTGGGCCGCAAAAAACCCTGCGCTGATTTAATTTGGCAAGGAAGACCCGTGGCTTGGAGCTGCCGAGCGCTGTGTTTTTGTTTGCGACAAAGTAGAAGCCGAACGGCGGCTTTTTGTCCCTCGCCGCAGACATTTTGCCGGACGGTTTCGGCAGATGGGGCAGGAGAGGAGGTGGCAGGGCTGGACAGATATTCCTGATATGAGGAGAACTGCAAGCTGCTCTGTTCCCTCGGCTTGCCTGCTGGAGCCGGGGAGGCCCTCTGCTGCTTGGCGAGGAGGGGGAACACCAGGGACCGAGGCGAATGTACATCTCCCCTCCCTCCTTCCCCGCCGAGCGGAGGGAAGTCTGTGATTGATGAGCCGGAGGTGGTGGTGAGGTCAAGCAGGGAGAGCCACGGGTCAGTAAGAAGGGAATGGCAGGGGAGACAGCGTCCCCTGGAACCCGACTCTCTCTCAAGTGTGCAGGCCCTGGCAGGCGAGCGAGAACCGGGCTTCGTGTTTCCCTCAGCACTGAGAAGGAGCTTGTGGGGAAGCGAGTGGCCACGAGGCAGGTGTGCCTGCTCCTGGACATTTTGTGCACGCAGAAAACATTCTTCGTAAGACTTTATCGGTGCAGATTCTGGAGCTAAGCCACCTGAAAGTTATCTGCCTTAAGGAAGCCGCCACAGAGCCGTGAGTTTTGGGTCCTCTCGAATTCTAGCCGGAGCTGTCGAAGGAGCCCAAAATGGCGGCCGCGACGCTCCTTGAGCAAAATGGATAATGGCAGCCAGAGAGTGCCGCACCGTGTCTGCGCAGGCGTGGCTCTCTGCTGTGGGGAGAGGAGTTGGACGGCTTCGAGGTGACGCATGCTGGGGTCTTGGATGCGCCGAGAACCAAATACTGTACCCAGCATCCTGCTAATTTGTGGTTTCCAAGGTACCAATTGGGGCCCTCCAAACAGACGTTGATTTTCCAGGAGCCTGCTGTGCTTGAAGCTTTCTGGCATTATTAACGCTGTTTTCTGCTAGAAGTTATTTTTCACCCCAAGAAAATCCTGACATGAGAAAGTGAGTTGGGCTCCCTTTCTCTCTACTGGTTCTGCCATTGGCACAGCATCCAACCTGGGTCACTTCCCAGGAGGGCGGCACAATATTTTGGGCTTCAAAGCCCTGCGAGACCTTCTGGTTTCCCGCTGGCTTTCTGGAGCTGGTAGTGTTCCCATGTTGGATTTCTTCTCAGGGTCATTTTTAGTGGAAAACTACCCTAAAAGTCACAGCATGACAGGCCTGTTCCCCGGGAGCAGGCTGGCTAACTCAAATAAATGTTCCTTTCCCTCCTCTGTCCTAAGATAAGACCTATGTGGAACTTTCTTCATTGGTATTTCTTTCAAGTACCCACACCCCTCTGACATCTGCAGCCATCTACTCTTCCCTCAAATCCCTGCTACTATCACTTTGCCTACTTTATAGCCCCCATCTCTGAGCTGTGATGCCCCTCACATTTCATTGCCCTAGACCCCTTGTCGCTTGGGTTGCGCTCTGCTTTTCCCACCTTCTGGCTACCAGCAGTGTGCGCACACTCTGTTTCCATGCCCTATGTACGAGTCTCCCCACATCCGTCCACTATTTTTGCAGCATTTTTGAACAGCCCTTCCCACTCCGAAGTTAGACTGTTTGTGGATGTTCCGTGACATGACACAGCTGGAGCTGATGGGAGCCAGCTTTTAGCTGATACAAAATATATGAACCGTGCCCCTCTCAGACTTTCAAGGTGATGCACACTAGAGACCCTGTGCTTATGTGGCAGAAATTGCTTCTTTACAGCAGCAATTGTTTTTACCTTGACACTGACAGCAACAATAATACTTCCTATGATAGTGCAATTTTCTCCCATAGCCCTTTTCCCTTGCACCTCTCTTGTACCTTCGTTTTCTTGCAGAAAGCATCTCATTTCGTTAAAAAAATGCAATGTCACAAAATTCATTAGTAGCACAAAGAATGGGGTTGCATCCAGTCGATTTGAGCCATGTCAACGTTGTGGTGTTGTATCTGCTGGTGGCTTTGTGCTTGTGAAAGTGCTTAGGTCTGCGGAAGGTGGCTCGTCAATTTGCCCTCCTACTATATTGCAGTCTTTTGTGGCACATCCTAAACTTTCCTAAATAGGTACTGGCTTTCAGAAGGTGTAGTGGGTTGCAAGCCGGTAAGGGGTATTGATGAACAAGGAAATACTGCTTTGCATAGGGCACTGTTAGATCCCGGAATTCCCTGTCACAAGACGTGAAGAAGGCCACCAATGTAAGTGACTTTAAAAGAGAGTTAGGCAAATTTATGGAGGCTAAAGCTATCAGTGATGTCACGCGTTGGCTGGACACAGAGGAATGGTCGGAAGAACCAGCTGGGGAACTCCCAAGGGAACAAGGCTCAGAGACCGGGAATTGGTGGTGGGATGTTGATGAGTGGTCAGAGGGAGAAGCCTGGGAGGAGGAGGTGTTGGAAGCTGAAGAGGTAACAGGGTTTAGTGAGCAGGGGGACACTGTGGCAGAGAGCAGTCCAGAAGCAGAAGGGGAGGGAGGTCAAGAGACAGAGATGAGTCAGGCTGGTGAAGAACCCAGGGTGTCTTCTCATCTCCTGCAACCAGCTCCCCTTCCCCCTGGTCTCCCAGGACCAGGAGAGGCATGAAGTGGGTGGAGCAAAGGCAGGCACACCAACGCAGTCTCAGATTGCTCGGGAAAGACCCAGGAGAGGAGGAGACTTTGGCAGCTGTGGGCAAGACCCACCAAAGAAGAAGAGTTGCTGGTTTCATTAGGCCCTTCCAAGCAGACCTTGTTTCTTCCAATACAGAGTTAACTTCATGTACTTTGTGTGATTTATTGCTGGCTCGCTTCCGACAGGCAGCGGCTACTAGTCCCATGATGGCTGTACTCTTACCTCCAGGATCCAAAGGCAGCATGCCTTTGGAAACCAGCTGCTGGGGAGCAAATGAAGGAGACGGCTGTGGTGCTCAGGTCCTGTTTGCAAGCTTCTGCTGTGCATCATCAGGCCAGCCCTTGTAGAAAGCAGATGCTGGACTGTTCGGGTCTTCAGTAGGATATAGCAAGGCTCTTATGTATGTGTGCTTGGTTTTATCTCGGAAATCAATACAGCAACCCTGAAAGGCAACCCACAATTATCCCTGTGTTACTGACAGGCAAGCAGCTCCCCCCCCCCTCTCTCTGCCTCTCCCTCCCTTCCCATGAGCGAGTGAGTTTGTGTCTACCATGAATTTGGATCAGGATGTGTCCCGACTCATAGCTCATTCATTCTACCTAACAGCCGTGCTGCATCCTACAACCACAGTAAAGGGCCAAGTTACATGTTATGCTGGAGTTTTGCGATAGGAACTTCGGATGTAATTTTCTTCTCCCAAAAGCAGCTGCAATCGTGAGTGTGGGTGAACTGGAGCAAGGCTTCCTTGCAAAGGAGAGGGAGGCAACCGTTGCTTCCTCCAGCAAATGTACCTCTCCCGTCCTGATGCCATTATATATTTCTGCCCATATATTTGGGTGGTCAGTTTGGGGAAGTCAGCAGGTAGGCCAGCTTTGGGGGACCTGTGGACCTCCAGGCATTGTTATAGGCAGCTCCTATCATTATTGGCCTTGGAGGAACAAGCGGTGCAGCAATAAATCTGCCGGCACATTTTCAAAGCAAAGCAGTGTCCAGTATGGTCTCAGTTTGGATGGGGGACCGCTTGTTGAGATTCCTGCAGTGCAGGCAGGGGTTGGACTAGATGTCCCTTGGGGTGCCTTCCAACTCTACAATTCTATGACTGATTTGAGTTTTAGTTCAGCAACAGCTGGGATCCAAAGGTTCCCCCATACCTGATGTTGGTAAAGTGTTAAACTCCAGACTGGTGTTGCAGCTTGCATCCAAATTGAGTTGTTCTACTGGCTGCTTTTTGGAGAAAGAAGGGTTATATTGTGGGTGTCAGTCACATGATCCCAGGCGCAACGTATCATTTTGCCCTCTGTTTTATTTATTTATGTGATGGAATTTGTCGGATCATAAAAGGAGTTTACGTGAAATGAAAATATGCATTAGACTTCTCGGTAAAAGAGTTGAAAAATAAGTTAGTGCAAATGTATGTGTATGTGCATGAGATAGTGAACAGCAGGTAGACTTTACTTGCCTGTGGAAGCCTGTCTAAGCAAAAGGTGTACAGTATTGGTTGGTTGGTTGGTTGGTTGAACTTCAGCATAAGAACTGACCAAAATCAGATCAACGTTCTCCAGCCTGTTGCCTTCCAGATATTGGACCACAGTTCCCACCAAATGTTGGCTGGGGGCTGATGGGAGTTGTAGTCTAAAACATCTGGAAAATGCCTGGGGAAGTGTGAGTGTCTCTGGCTAAAAAAGCCTCTGGTCCTGATGCTGAGGATCCAAGTGAAGAGGTGGTTCACCTGTTCATCTTTTCATTATGCTTGCTCTAGCAGCCAGCTCTTCCCATTTTGCTCCTAGCATGGCCTGGGACAAGTAACATAGTTCCTTTTTTTTCCCCCTCCCTCTCACAAAGCAGCTACTAATCCACCTTCCCTTTCTTCCCTCTGCCTATTGTCCTGTAATTAAAAGAGTTGGATGCAAGGACCAGCGCTCATTGTCTGCCTATAATGGGGCTCTGCCTGAGCTGGGGCCTTTAGGCGCTGCTGTAATATGAGAAGCAATGATGAGAGAGAGAGAGAGGCTGCTTTGAAACGCTGGCTTTGTTTGGGACTCTAAATGAAGCCGCAGTCTTCCCATGCTGCAGGTGGAGCATTTGAGTCGGATGCGGGTCAGCAAAAATCTGAAAATGGGACTAGGATGCAACTTGTGTCAGGGACACGTGCCTGCTCTGCTTAGGTCAGGGGGTAGCTGATCTGTGGTGCTCCAGGTGTTGCTGGATTCTCAAGTCCCATCAGCCTTGCTTGAGTAATGGCCCTGCTGGCTAGAGCTGATGGGACATACAGTCGTACCTTGGAAGTTGAACGGAATCCATTCTGGAAGTCGGTTTGACGCCCAAAACGTTTGGAAACCAAACTGTGGCTTCTGATTGGCTGCAGGAAGCTCCTGCAGCCGATCAGAAGCCGCGGAAGCCCCGTTGGACGTTCGGCTTCCAAAAGAATGTTCGAAAACCGGAACACTCACTTCCGGGTTTCGATCATCCGGGAGCCGATTTGTTTGGGAGCCAAGGCATTCAACCTCCAAGGTACGACTCTACATAGTAGAGATGGTAGAGTTGGAAGGGACCCCGAGGGTCATCTAGTCCAACCCCCTGCAGTTCAGGAATCTTTTGCCCAACGTGGAGCTCGAACCCACAACCCTGAGATTAAGAGTCTTGCACTCTACCGACTGAGCTGCCTCATCACTGTAGGAAGCTGCCTTGAGCTGAATCAGACCATTGGCACAGCTAGCTGACTGCAGTGGCTATTCAGGATTTCAGACAAGGGACATTCCCTATTTTACCTGAAGATGCTGTGGAAATGTCTAGTTCAGCAACACCTGAAGAGCTGCAGGTTCCTCACCCCTGGCTTGCTTGCAGGTTCGGCACCAGCCCTGCACAGATGTTGGAGTCTTCATGCCATCTGGGCACACATGTTGCTTTGAGAGTGAAGGCACCTGCGTATGTATGCGCACATGAGAGAACCTGAGTAAATCTGGGGTTGAGAAGGCACATCTGCTTGAGACTGAGAGGAGATCTGACAGCCATCTATCTTCAAATATCTTGAGGGCTGCCACATGGAAGATGGAACAAGCTTGCTTTCTCCTGCTCTGGAGGGCAGGACTCGAACCAATGGCTTCAGGTTACAAGAAAGGAGATTCTCTCTCAACATCAGAAAGAACCTTCTGACAGTAAGAGTTGTTAGAAAGTGGAACAAACTCCCTCAGGAGGTAGTGGACTCTCCTTCCTTGGAGACTTTTAAGCAGAGGTTGGATGGTCATCTGTTAATGAATGCTTTAGCTGAGATTCCTGCATTGCAAGGAGTTGGACAAGATCACGCTTCCAACTCTAAAATTCTAGGATTCTTTGTATGCGTAGGGTTGTGCGAACAGTTGAGACTTGCTTACCCGTGTGCGAAATCATCCGGGTCAGAGGTATTGAAGCAACACAGAGTTGTGCCATTTGCCTACTCAGCAAATGTCGATCCATTTGCATTTTGCAGCGTGCGCTGACTGAATGCCTTCTGCCTGCCTCATCTCCACATGATTAGGAGAAACATGCTTAAACATGCACATGTCTCCAGCCAGGTGGGACATGCAAGTGAAACCGATGGTCTGTGCACTGCATCCCTGAGAATCCACCAGTTTCGTGCAGACAAATAGCACAGTGTATGCAACTGAACATAAACCTCTGGGCAGCGATGCTGCTGGGAGCTAGCAAGGGCTTAATTTTAAGGATTTCATCTAATCTAATGTGGCCTTTCCAGATTCCCCATCCTTGTCCTAGAGCGTTGGAACCATCAACCAGAGAAACTTGGGTTCTGATCTGCATTCAGATGTGTTGCGTACTGGGTGGCCTTGGGACAGTTGCTCACACTCAACCCAACCTGCCCCACAGAGAGAACAGGGACAACCCCACATAAACTGCCCCGAGCTCTCTGGTGGAAGAGCAGGATGGGCATGCGACGAACAGGGTGTGTGTGTGTTCTGGTTTGAAAACGAGATGGTGCAAATAAACAAGGAATGTTGTGCAGGCTCGGCTTGTTTTCTGCATGCACACACTCTGCAAAGTTTGGGTTTCTGCAGAATCCTGATTTTGAGAAAAAAATGCAGACAGGAACAAAGGACAGAAAGGAGACTAAAGGATAGCTGTGGACCCTTAACGACACAAGGGTAGGAGTGGGTAGAGGAAGGTACACCTGTTTCCTTACAAACCAGTGCAGGCTTTCATAGAGGCTCCTTGCTGGTCCTCAAGACCTGCCTTACTACTGAGGGCTAGCAGCTTGTCCTTTTAAAGAGGCTTGGGCGAGTGGGGAGATAATCCATTGTGAAACCCCATGGACTTGAAGAAGATGACAGATAGCCCTACTCGGGCGCTTTCTCTCCCCCCCCCCCCCCCGCAGTTGTTGCTCAGGCTAGCTAGTCACCTTCTGGGAGTGGCAATAAGTTAGTCTGTCTAGCTCAGTAGTGCCAGCTCTGACTTCTGCTTCAGGCCCCAGGGTTTCAGAGAGGGGTCTTTCCTAGCCCTGCTGGAGGAGCCATGCTTATGAATCTCTGCCACTCTTTCCCCCAAACGGGGGCTTCTCTTAAGAAATGCAGGAGGGGGTATTTTCTCTCTAGGCTCTCCCAACCAGCCCTGGCTCAGATTGTCTGCCACAGTTAACAAGGTTGCAAGCAAATGCTCTGAGAGAGGTGTCCTTTCTGCTCCTCCTCCCTCTCCAAGGAGTGGCTCAGGACTCCCAAGCAGCATGGATTCTCTCCCCCCCCCCGTTGTTTTTGCAAAAGTTGCTCTGCCGTATAACAAGTACCTGTCTGACGGTATGTGTGTTGTCGAGAAGGGAGGGAGGCCTCACGCCTTCCTTGCTGAGTGATGCTGCTCTGCAGTCTGGATAAACACCACCTACCCATGCGCTGAGGCTGTGAGTGCAAGTTGGGGCCTATTTTGCATGTGCTTGGCTCGGGACGTGAGCCAAGTCGGTGGTGAGGATGCAGCCTGGGACTCTGCGACTTTCCCCTGGCGGTCCCACACGGAGGGATACCCGAAATGCCGAGGAAGAAAGGAAGTCACTCAGCAATGAGGCTGTGATAGGGATTGCTCAGAGTTTTATTTTGGAAACTGGGCTTTATATTACTAGAAGAGGAGAATATGGAGAGAGTGGACCACCTCTCTCCATATGAACCAACCTGGACCCATGGGTCAACCTCTGAGGTCCTTCTTTGTGTGCCTCCTCCACGAGAGGAATGGGCCTTTTCTGCAGTGGCTCCTCCTTTGTGGAACGTTCAACTGGCGGTTTCATTACATACCTTTAGGCGCCAGGCAAAAACGTTCTTCTTCCACCAGGCCGTTGGCTGATTGCAGACCCTCCAAGTGTCCCTATTTTCCAGGGACGTCCCTGATTTAGAGAAGCCATCCCGGTTTCTGATTTGATCCCAGAATGTTCCACTTTTCCTTAGGATGTCCCTATGTTCATTGGAGAAATGTTGGAGGGTATGGAGTTATCTCACCCCCCGAGCCTTCTGAAGGCAATCTTGTTTAGGGAATATATTTTAAAATGTTTTTATATATGTTGGAAGCTGCCCAGAGTGGCTGGGCAACCCAGTCAGATGTGCGGGGTATAAATAGTAAAATTATCATTATGGAATAGGACGTTGCTATTTTCATCGGATAAATGTTGGAGGGTATGTGATTGGCATCCAATGCCCTTCTGAAATGTGTTGTGGATTATTGTTTCTGTTCTTAATTTTATCATGCATTTTGTGTTTTTGGGATTGCAATTTTATGTTGTGAACCGCCCTGACATCTACATATAGGGTGGTGTACAAATTTAATAAAGAATAAAAAATAACTTAGGGGAGGCCAGCTATCAAGAACGTTTGGGGCCATAACTCAGCGGCAGAGCTTGTGTTCTGCATATAAAAGGTCCCTTGTCTCTTGTCTGCAATTTTTACCCCAGAGTCTTCCTTATGGGTCAGATCTGTGCCCTACCTGGGCTCTGTGCGTCCTCTAGCATTCTGTGTTAGGGATAAGCAGACAGGAGACTAGCTCAGACTTGGTGTGGATGGGTTTAATTCTCAAGAGGGGGAAAAGCCTGTTTTAAATGCTTGTTCCTTTTCCCACTTGTGTTTCCTGCACAGTGGGGCAGAGTAATTGGTTAATCTGACCAGAAGAGAGCATGTTATGTCAAAACTTAATAGAGCATTTTGTTCCACGTAGGAGAGTATTGCTCTGTATAATTTTGCGTATAGAATCTGGAAGTTGTTGTTTTTTTACCTACTTTTAGGATGCATCCAAAAACACAGTACTTATTTATTGGATAACTGCTCACCCTTTTAAGCTGCTGAGCCTTATAAGGATGCTAACTGGAAGTGACTCCACACACACAATGCAGCACATCACCCTTTATTGATCAACCCAAACCTTTCACAATGTTATTTCTGGGTGGCTGTGTGCCGGGTTGTTTCTCTTGTATTACATAACTCTCTGTGGCTCTCGCCACCCCAGCCACACAAATCTGCTAATAGTCCAAAGGTTTTCCTTATTCTCTTCCACTGGTCTTTAACTGGTGGGTTGGACCTGCCTCAAAGGTGGGTTGCAGCACAGGAGCAAATGCAGGCTGAGAGATTAAGAAATGGGCTCCCTAATGCAGGTAAACTGGGTTCCTGGGTCTAAAAAAGATTGAAGACTACTATCTGTGCTGCAACTCAAAAGGCCTAAAACCTTCCAGAAGGGATGGTACTAGGGATACAGGGCGCCACGACAGGTGAAAAAAAGAAAAAGAAATGATCTTGTGTTTATAGATTATTATTATTATTAGCTAAATTTGTATACCGTCCTTCATCTGCAGTTCTTAGGGAGGTTGGGAATTGGGGAAGACTTCTGAACTCTGTAGGAGTGCAATACCATGCATGTCTGCTTGCAAAAGAAAGAAAGATAGCTCAGTTGGTAGAGCATGAGACTCTCGGTTTCGGGGTTGTGGGTTCGATCCCCATATTTGGCAAAAATGTATGTGGATAGATGACAGGATGCATACAATATAAATATGGTGAAGGGCCTTATGGGTACATTTCCCCACTTTTTGCTTTTCTCTCTCTTACTTTTATATATTTTGGTTATTTTAAATATTCCTGTCTTGTAGACTACTTTGATCCTGATTGTATTTTATGTTGAAAGATTTCAGTAATTATTATTCTTTTTAAAGGAAAAGAAAGAACGAAAATTCGCTTGGTAGAGCATGAAGCTCTCAGTTCCAGGGCTGTGGGTTTGAGCCCCCCATAGGGCAAAAAAAGGTTCCTGCATTGCAGTTGGTTGAGATTTCTATGATTCTAAGTCCCATTGACTTGGTCCCAGCTGAGCGCATACAAATTAAGGAGGAGATAATTGCAGAGCTCAAGCAGAGAGGATGCAAACCTGAATATACAGGACCACCCAGGTGTGGCCTAGTGGACATCCTTTTCCTCCTCATCTCCTGAAGGCAGCAGCTGGCTCCTACTCCCTGGCTTCCAGTGCCTGTGATGACTTGTCTGTCCTTAGCCCAAAATCTCCAGCCCATCATAATAATACAGCCGCCTGCTTATTGTGTCACAGAGGCTTATGTGTCATAGCGCATAAGCAAGAGTTGTTGTGTTTCTGTTTTTTATTTTCGTTCACAGCGGCGATGCTCATTCAGCACTGTACAAATCTAATGAAGCGGCTGGCCTCAAAAAAGATGATTTCCCCGATCCCCCCCCCCTCAAAAAAACCCTTCCTTACATTAAAAGAGTTCAGTTGCAATGTTTTTGATAGAAAGTAATTAGTCCAGTGTTAAGAGATTGTGTAGCCTTAACAGGGCATTCAGATTTAATGTTAACCAAACTGTGTTGTTGGGTTGTTGTTTTTTTAAAAAAGAGAGAAATGACAATTACAAATGGGGGTGGGCGGGCGGGAATCAAAATTTTATCAGCTGCTTTAGCTAGGAATAGCCAAGCCCTCTTTTAAAGTCTGGCTTTAGGAGAAGGGTGTGTGTTAGTTCCACACCGCAATATTAAGTGAGGCGTATTAGCAGACAGGTTTTCTGTATTGACAAACGCATTGCTTTGACAAGCTACCTGTCTCCCTCCGACAGCTCACTTACGACCTTCAGCGCTGCTTCTTTCTGCAGAAGTATATTTTATACGGCGAAGAAACCAATAATCTCCTTTCTTTTCTTTTTCTTTTTTAAGGTGTGTAACGGGAGGGTATGAAATGCTAGCTGCTGCTGCTGTTTATTTTTTTTTAAAAGAAAATTATCCTGAGTGAGTTACGAAATTGAAGGCCAATTCTTTTTGGAGGGTGAGGGGAGCGGTGAGCGAAGGGAGGAAGCCAGAAAGAAGAAGCATGGAACGAAACTGCCCACTTTGCAGCCTGACTTGCAGCCGCCTCTGATCTCCTGCAGGGGGAGCTGGCACATAGCTTCTGCCGGCGCATTAAAAGTGGCAGGCGGATGGGTTTCCCAGGACCCCTCTTTCCTGAAACGTTGCAAAGAGACGGCTTTCATGGGTCACGGCCTTTCGTGGGCCTGGAATAGCTTTGCCCTGACAGCTCCGGTCCTCTGGGGAGTGCCAGGCGGGAGCACATGAAGTGTGCACATCCTGAGCTCTCAGCGCTTTCTCTTGTCCCCTTCCTTCCCCACCCCGACATGAAGGGCTTTGCTTGCATCTTGCAACGGGTCCTATGCCTTGGTGCTCAGACCTTCTCTTTCGCTGCCTTTCTTCCCACCCCCACCCCCTCAAACCTGTCATGGCCGCTTCCGCAGCGCACAGCCCTTCTGAATCTTTCATGAGATGTGCTTTGGCAGAGGCGGGGGGTTCTCCTATTAAGCTGAGAGGCGCAGGGGCTCATTCCTCTTGCCAGCGGTTGAGGTGGGGCAGGTGGCCAGCTGGAGGTGAGGGGGCGGGAGAGATAAAAAGTCCCATTTTCTCTGCTGCTTCCTTTCAAAGCTGTTTTTGAGGCCATTATCAAGCAAGCGTGTTTGGGCTTTGAAGTGCACAAAGGTGGGGTTGACCTGGCCGTGAGTTTTCCTTTTGGCAGAACTGGAATGGTGATAATGAAGTATACACTCCCAAACTTTGGTCTCTGTCTCTTTCTCTTTTTAATTAGGGAGGCTCTGTGATGTTTCTTTGGCGGCCTTGTAGATTGAAGGCACAAACTCGCCTCAGCCAGGTGAGGGGGAGACACACACCTGAGTTGTGTTTGTAGCCAAAAGATGGTTGCACCCATCAGTGCAAACGCCATCTCTGTTCACCTTTTTTTTTTTTTTTCAAAAGTAGGAAAACGGAGGGAGAACGGCTGGTTTCAAAGGCAGCGGGGGCCGTGTCCAGCCAGTCTTGGCCAAAATTGGATTGTATCTCCCATCAGTGGAGGATGTGAAAATTGTAATCCAAATCGGCTGTAATGCACCAGGTTGGCAGAGGCGGTGCCAGTCTCTGTGTAACTTCGTGAGAGGGCAAATGTGCCTTCCCTTTTCTCAAAAATAAAGTGGAGCTAGATGAGCACTCCACCTCTGGAAAATGATCTTTTCCCTCTCTTACTCTTTTCAAAACCTTCTTAAAAGAGCTATTAGAACATAACTGGTGAAGGCTCCATTGGTGAAGGCTGGTTGGAGGAGACTTAGTGTATTTTTCGCTCTATAAGACGCACCAGACCACAAGACGCACCTAGTTTTTGGAGGAGGAAAACAAGAAAAAAAATATTCGGAATCACAGAAGCCAGAACAGCAAGAGGGATCGCTGCGCAGTGAAAGCAGCGACCCCTCTTGCTGTTCTGGCTTCTGGGATAGCTGCACAGCCTGCATTCACTCCATAAGACACACAGACATTTCCCCTTACTTTTTAGGAGGGAAAAAGTAAGTCTTATACAGCAAAAAATACGGTAATACTGGTGCTGTCATGGGCACTGTCCAATTGGTTCCTGCGACGCTTACACAACAAGTTTTTCTGCATAGCGCTGTCAGTAAGTAGCAATGAGTGAGGAATCTCATTTTCATGACGACATTTTTGTGGTTCCAACTGAGAGGCAAATGACACTCCTGCTCTGCAACAGGAGAGATATCTCAGGATAAATCGTCTAGATCCCCCGCAAAAAAGCACATCAGCTTTTAGTTTTTTGTGCATGAAACATCCTGGCAGTGTAGGGATGGGTGATGGGTCCTTCGTCAACAAACAGCGATAACTTCTTGCAAGGAAAGCTGTCTTCGCTGCCTTAGAGTGTGCAACTTTTTGGGAGATTGGGGGCGATGAAGGTTCTTTCCAAAAGGCAAGAAGATTGGCGAGAATTTGGAAGTTTTGCAGGGCAGGGAAGCACACAGGGGCTGACCCCCCCAACTATGCTGTCGCTCTGTGTGGCTGATGCTTTTGCATTTGCAAAACAAAAAACAAAAAAACCCACGCATGTCAGCGGGAAAAGTGCAACCTCATGTTCTCTGCCACAGGCGTTTTTTTGTCCCGGACAAAGGCGCTCTCTCCAGAGGCCTTTGTGATGCTGTTCAGAATGTCGCTGGGATTAATTGTGCCAATAGGTGCCTGAATGCAGGGAGCACGAGGTTGCTTGCTGCGGCCACAATTACCTCCTGAGCTGGGCAGGGAGTCAAAGTTTGGGCAGGGGAGGTTCCCTCTCTCTGGGGTCAGCACTACCAGTTGGACTGCCGGCCTTGGGGTTCCCGCTGCAGGGGGGATGAAACGACTCTCAGGCTTACTTTCTTGTATGTGGGTAGAAGCGCGACACAGTTTCAGGGGTCATAACCACTGTTTGGATTACCTTTATAGCAGGAGGCATGGGTACAGAAATTCACAACCATACATAGTGGAATGATGCTACAATGCTAGCATTATAGAGTTGGAAGGAATCCCAAGGGCCATCTACTCCAACCCCGGGCAATGCAGGAAGAGTGGTCAAAATTAGCCAGGCGTGTTTTGCAACTGGAGCAGGAGCGATTGTGGCCAAATGGAGATCTCCATCTGGCTGGCCGCTCCATCTCTCTCCAGCAGCTAAGCAGAATAGCTTATTTATTGCAATTTATATCCCACCATAAAGAAGGCTGATCGCCAAAGAATTGACGCTTTTGAATTATGGTGCTGGAGGAGACTCTTGAGAGTCCCATGGGCTGCAAGAAGATCAAACCCATCCATTCTGAAGGAAATCAGCCCTGAGTGCTCACTGGAAGAACAGATCCTGAAGCTGAGGCTCCAATACTTTGGCCACCTCATGAGAAGAGAAGACTCCTTGGAAAAGACCCTGATGTTGGGAAAGATGGAGGGCACAAGGAGAAGGGGACGACAGAGGATGAGATGGTTAGACAGTGTTCTCGAAGCTACCAAGATGAGTTTGACCAAACTGCGGGAGGCAGTGGAAGACAGGAGTGCCTGGCGTGCTCTGGTCCATGGGGTCACGAAGAGTCGGACACGACTGAACGACTAAACAACAACAACATATCCCACCATTTTCTCCACGGAGTCCATGCTTCACCCACTTCCTCAGTTAATCTCTACAACGACCCTGTGAGGTAGGTTAGGGGGCTGTGAATCCAAGGTCACCCAGTGAGCTTCAGGACTGAGTGAGGGTTTGAACCCCGATCTCCCAGGTCCTAGTCCCACACTGGCTTCCTACAGTACTTCTTCTCTATGGGGCAGCTATATAAATTGACTAGGTAAATATTGGGCAGAGCAAACTGTCACTGGGAGAAGGATCTGAAAAAATTCCTTGAAGCCTGAATTTGTTTTATTCTGGATTGTTTTATTTGATGTTTTAATGTCTTGCAAGCTGCTTTGAGATCCCCCCCTTTAATAATTATAATTTTAATAATAAACCACATGGGGGGGGGAGAAGGTGCTATTTCACCAATAGCTTATATATCTATGAGTTTCTAATAATGGTCCTGCCCACATCTATCCCTGGCTGGGCTCGAACCACCAACCTTCTGGTTAACAGCCAGGCGCATTAACCCATTGTGCCACCATTGAGTCGTTTTATGCGACAACTTAGTACACTGCTGCTTGACCCGGGAAGCCCCCCATAGGAAAGAGATGTGAGGAAAACGTCTCCGCGAGAGAACAAGCAAATGGTTCCTTCCCTGTCCTGGTACTTGCTTCTGCCGTTGAGTTCCTGTAGCCTCCACACCATTGCTTTTGAATATGCTTGCCAGTCTACTTCGGACCGAGTCACTGGCTGAAATCTATCCTTGCAATCAGGAGTTTCTTGGAAGGAGGAGTGCCGACCTGCTGGCGGAGGTGGCAGGCTGGAGCTTCTCCCCCCCATAAAAGGCATTTCCCTGCGGTGCCAGGCCCCAGCCTGCTCTTTCAGCAGCCAAGAACATTGCAATGGCCTGTGATGTTGGTCCAAACAGTTAGTATCTCTTAATGAGGTTCTGACTTGCCCGCAGTAAAACTTGGAACCGGGAGTCTCAATGAGGAGCAGAGCACCTGAAACAAGCTGCAGATTGCATTTTGCCCCTTATGACTCGGCACGTATCCCGGGAGAATCGGTTGGCTCAGCCGCACCCTTTGTTCTACGATATCATCTGCCTCCCCCCCCCCCCCCGCTTTCTACTTTCTCCCTTTGCTGTGGTTAATCTTTCATTCCTCGGTACTCCTTTTCTGCCTGTCTTAAGGATATTCTGCAGCTGGCAGAGGATGGTTCCAGACATCCCTGACCTGGAGCTTTGGGCATGCTGGTTCAGAGCTTCCAAGCTTTGTGGTTCAGATGGAGATGATAGGAACCTTGGAAGCTCCATTGGCCCATCCAGCTCACTATTGTGAATCTCCAGGATTTCAGGCAGGTTCTTCTTCCAGCCCCACCTTGAGATGTTCAGGATTGAGCCTGGACCTTCTGCATGGAAAGCAAATCCTCTACCACTGACCTATGACCCTTCCCCATGGTGTCTTCAGTAGAGCTGGGCAATATAGCGATATATCGCCCAAAACCGTTTTGACGCCGTATCGGTTTTGTAATTGTTGACCTGGCAGTATATAGCAAATGATAATGATGTGCTATGCAAAAATCACAAGGCAGGAAAAACTGTGAAGCCAGCCAATGCCCCAAATAGCTCCGTCCTTGTTTCAGACATTGTGCTGTATCAAAATCTTTCATTTATATCCTGTCTTCCTTCCGTCCAACATGGTTCCACCCAGGCATTGATTGACCAGACCCAGACCTGCTTAGTTGCAGCAAGATGGTGGCCTCATGTCCTCATTTTGTGTCATTGGACAGGCTAGAGATGGCAGAGTTTATGGTACAGATAAAGATGTATCGTTTCTATAATATTGTTCTGATTGGAAGGCCAAAAAACCCTCTTAATGTTGAGGGTACAGTCTGTTTTGTCTGTGTCGTGTTGCTTTTCCTTGCTGTCGAGGGAGGGGGTGTCTTCAAGCACCACCCGTTTTCCTCCTGTGAAACCGGTATTTTGTTCTGGGGAGGGATCAGATAACGTCATTTGACGTTGGATCTCAGACGCAACCTCTCCCTTGCCCTCATTTTCTTTAGGAAGCCAGGCTTCTTGCGGCAGCCGTTTTATGACTTGCCACCTCTTGCCACGGCAGACATTTTGTGGTATAGCCATGGCAGCTTCTCAAATTCTGAAATGTGCCCACAGGCTCAAAAAGCCTAAGAATTCCTGCATTCGGTTTTTTTGCCAATATATTGGTCCAAATGAATGTGTACACACACACACACACACACACACACACACCGACGTCTGCTTCCTTTGTGCATGTGTGTTTTCTCCACTGTTTTTTGAGACCATTGCGGAGGGTGCGTTTTGCTAATTGCTTTGTAAAATGCAACTGCCTTCCAATTAAAAAATGCTTCACGTGGCACACCAAAGATGCAACGGGAACGTGAAACTCGAAAAATTCATCAGTGTCTGCCTAAAACTTTGCCGGAGTCTACTAGGGGGTGCAAATTACATAGGCTTCCTGGTTGAGGTGTGTGTGTGTATACGAAGTAAACTTTCTAATGTAATAATTAGTCACAGCAAAACAGACACTTGTGCCATCGTTCACATATAACAAGCATATACTGCTCTGCAAAGCAGTTAAATCACTGTTGGAAGAAGCAAGTTGTACTCTGCCCTCGGGGCTCGACAGTATATTAGTTTCATTTTTTTTTATAAATTTTTTTATTGCGTTTCTTTCCATAATTTTATAGGTTTATAAACAAATAAAGTAGTTACAAGAAACAAATTTTCTCTTTTTTAACAACAAAAACAAAATAAAACTTGGACTTCCCCACCCCTTCCGATTCTGCGTTCTTTGCATTAACAATGTCAGCATTTTGTTACCTTATTTCATACCTTGTTGTAACTTTCGAATGTTATGTATCCAAATACAATATATTATATCTCAATTTCAATACCTTTAAAATAAACATAACATATTCAATTTAAATTGTCTCCTTTTCTCTTTTGTCACTAATTTTACCATTTACTTAATCATATTCGCAGAAGCTTATCGTTTCCTAATCATGCACTTTCTTAGGATTCATACAGCTTATAATATTTTTTCAGATAATCTTTAAATTTTCCCCAGTCCTCCTCAATTGTTTCTTTATCCAAATCTCGGATCCTGCCGGTCAGTTCAGCTATCTCCATGTAGTCCATCAACTGCGTCTGCCAGTCCTCCAGCGTGGGCAAATCTTGTGTCTTCCAACTCTTTGCAATGAGTATTCTTGCTGCTGTGCTAGCGTACATAAACAAAGTTCTATCTTTCTTTGACATTTTCTGGTCCACCATGCCCAACAGGAAGGCCTCTGGTTTCTTAGGAAAGGTATACCTAAATACCTTTTTCAATTCATTATAAATCATTTCCCAGAAGGCCTTCACTTTTGGGCAGGTCCACCAGAGATGGAAGAAAGTCCCCTCTGCTTCCTTACACTTCCAACATTTGTTGTCAGACAGGTGATGCATCTTGGCTAACCTGACTGGGGTCATGTACCACCGGTATATCATTTTCATAATGTTTTCCTTCAAGGCACTAGATGCCGTGAATTTCATTCCGGTGTTCCATAACCTTTCCCAGTCTTCAAACATAATATTATGTCCAACATCCTGTGCCCATTTTATCATAGCAGATTTAACTGTCTCATCCTGTGTGTTCCACATAAGCAGCAAGTTATACATTCTAGATAAATTCTTGGTCTTTGGTTCTAACAATTCTGTCTCTAGTTTCGATTTCCCCTCCTGGAAACCAACCTTTTTATCCATTTTAAAAACCTCTTGAATTTGAGCATAATGTAACCAATCTCGCACCTTGTTTTTTAATTTGTCCTGGCTCTGCAACTTCCAACCGTCTCCAATTTTTTCAATTAATTCCCAATATTTCGGCCAATAGGCCTCCATATTGGGTCTTTTTCGAGCTTTGGCCTCCACCGGTGATAGCCACCTCGGTGTTTTACTCTCTAATAAGTCTTTATATTTCATCCAGACTGCAAAAATCGCTTTTCTGACAATATGGCTTTTAAACAATTTGTGAACTTTAACCTTGTCATACCATAGATATGCATGCCAACCAAATGCATTATCAAAACCTTCCAGATCTAGGACGTCGGTGTTTTCTAGCAAAAACCAATCTTTCAGCCAGCAGAAGGCTGCAGCTTCATAGTACAACCTCAAATCCGGCAGGGCAAACCCCCCTCTTTCTTTTGAATCAGTTAATATTTTATACTTTATTCGGGGCTTTTTGCCCTGCCAGACAAACTTAGATATATCCTTCTGCCATTTTCCAAAACATTCCTCTCTGTCCACGATCTGTAGGGTTTGAAACAAGAATAACATTTTCGGCAATACATTCATTTTAATTGCTGCAATCCTTCCCAACAAGGAAAGTTTCAATCTTGACCAAATTTCTAAATCCTTCTTTACTTCCAACCAGCATTTTTCATAATTGTCCTTAAATAAATTCAAATTTTTGGAAGACAAATAGATCCCTAGGTATTTCACTTTCTTTACCACATTTAATTCTGTTTCTCTCTGAAACCCCTCTGTTTCTGTAAGTGTCAAATTCTTGGTCAAAACCTTGGTTTTTTGTTTGTTCAACTTAAACCCCGCCACCTGACCAAACTCAGATATAAGTTCAAGAACTCTTTTTGTACTGGATTCTGGCTCCTGCAATGTCAAAACTAGGTCATCTGCAAAGGCTTTAAGTTTATATTGTTTCACTCCGACCTCTATCCCTTGTACCAGCCGGTCCTCCCTTATCATGTTCAATAGCACCTCCAGGACTGAAATGAATAAAAGAGGGGATAGAGGGCACCCTTGTCGTGTCCCTTTTTCAATTTTGAACTCCTCCGTCACCACATTGTTCACTATTAATTTGGCCTTTTGCTCTGAATAAATTGCTCGTAACCCATTTTCAAACCCCCGCCCCACTCCCATCCCTTCCAAGTTTTTCTTCATGAACATCCAAGATATATTGTCAAATGCTTTCTCCGCATCAACAAAAATTAACACCGCCCTTGTGTTCCTGTCAGTTTGTAAAAGTTCCAAAATATCGATGATGTTTCTGGTATTCTCATATAAATGTCTACCAGGGAGAAAGCCTGCTTGGTCTTTGTGAATTACTTCAATTAAAACTTTTTTAAGTCTACTTGCCAAAATGTCTGCAAATATTTTGTAATCCACATTCAGGAGTGAGATGGGGCGGTAGTTCTTGAGTTGAGTCTTTTCAGATTCTATCTTAGGTATCAATGTGATGAACGCTTCTTTCCACGTTTCTGGTGCCCTCTTCCCATCCATGATCTGGTTGCATACCTCCAACAAGGGTTGTGTTAAATAGTCTTTCAAAGTCTTGTAGTATTTGGAGGTAAGCCCATCCGGGCCTGGAGATTTGCCTAGTTGCATATTCTGAATGGCACTTTCAATTTCCTGGGTGGTTATTGTAGAGTTCAAGATTGATCTTTTATCTTGAGTTATTTTTGATAGTCCATTTGTCTTTAAAAAATGATCTATCTCTGATTCTTTCTGAGGCCCCTGTACATAAAGTTCTTTAAAATATCTGTGGAAGCACTTCCTAATTTCCTCTGGTTTCTGCACCGTTCTTCCTTCAATCTCTAGATTTGTAACTGTGTTCAACTTTTGTCTTTTTTTCAGCTGCCAAGCTAGCAGCTTTCCACATTTATTTGCTGATTCAAAGGATCTTTGCTTCATCTGTTTTATTTTCCATTCAATCTCCTGATTAATCAATTTTGAATATTCTGCTTGATGGAATTTAATTTCTCTCAACAGATCCTTTGACTTTGGTTTAGTTCTCAATTTTTTCTCTCCTTGATGTATTTTCTCCAGTATTTTATCTTTCTTTCCATTCCAGAGCTTCTTCTTAATTGTATTCTGTTGTATCAGAAACCCCCTCATGACAGCTTTGCTTGCGTCCCAGATGGTTCTTTTTTCTACTGTAGTATTCAAATTTATCTCAAAATAGTCCTTTAATGTTTTTTGGGCCTTTTTCACAATCTCTTGATCTCTTAAAAGAGTGTCATTCATTCTCCATCTGAAGGAACCGGTTTGAGTAAGTCTGAGATCTAATTTCAGAGCGTTGTGGTCGGAGCATGTTTTTGGACAGTATATTAGTTTCAGTAGGCCTAAGCTGACAGTGAATCAGAGGAGGATTTGGGAAACGAAGTTGCCCTCCGAAAAAAAAGCACCCCTCCTTTCCCCACTGTTTTGGGGTGGGCGCTGAGAACAGGGTCAAAAGTGTTTGCCTCTGCAAGGTGTAACGGGGGTTATATTGTTGCTGCTTTGAATGGAGTTCTGTTTACTGCAAAGTGGCACCTTTGTACAATTTTGGGCAGGAAACCAAATGTCCTGAATTGGGCGCTCCATGTGACTGAACCTCCTTCGAAGTAAAAGTAGGCAGCTTTAAGCAAGATCCATTAAAACTGTAAGTAGCACCTTGTTTGGCATTAGGAAAAGTCTGTATCTGTTGAATTTCAGCCTGCAGTGTTATAAACAGAGGAATTCTGGGAAGGGGCAAAGGGGCAGCCTTATGTCCATTTGCCTTGATTTCTCTCACAGTCCCTTCCCTTTTCTTTCAGCTGCTGAAAAGATGCTTTCTGGCTTTTCCTTCTTTGTGTTCTCGAGCCTCTTCCCCGCTTTTTTTGTGGTTGACTGCTTACCGAGATTTCTAATTACTGCAGGGATAGTTCTTTTTGTTTATTTTTAGCCTCTTCTTGTGCCTCCTTGTTCGGCGCCTGTCTTTCAGGTGAGCTTGTGGATCCCGACAAAATCAGGATGCAAATGGCACGTCTCCTGTCAGAACGCAGCATCTGTCATGGATCAGCACACTCTGGCGGAACATACCTCCGAGAAGGGCATTGCATGAGGGGGTGTGGGGCGTGTGTGTGTGTGTGTGTATGCTTTACCTTTTGGACATGCGCTGAACAGGGAGGCAAGGTTGACAGCAGGTCTAGAAGTTTCCGCTGCTTTCTTCCGGCTCTTTCTTGGGGTCTCCCCGTCCCCGGAGAGCAGATGAAGCAAATAACCCCCAAAACTGCAGCCACAAATCTAGCTGTAGTCGCTTTCCACTTCAAGCAGAATGAAGGTGGGCAGGCACAGGCCTGCAAATACCACTGTTTTCGGCAGTGCTCGCGTTACTTCAGCTTTGCAAATAAGTTCACCGGAGTTATTAGCCCAGGAAAACTTTCGCTAGCCTTCCCTGTCTCTGTGCTAGCGGTTTCTGACACTGCAAGGGGGGGGGTCGATATTTCCCACTTAATAGAAGCTACCCTGTGTGGTTGCCTGGAAACGGTTCTGATTCGCCATAGGAGACCAGATGATTAGCTATTTACAAGCCTCCATTACAAATGTCCAGCTTTTTGTTTGCCTTGGCTAAATTGGTTCCCCAGGGGTTCTCCCAATTCTTTTGTCCTCAGTGGGTTGTTGCTGCTGCTGCTGCTGAGCTTTTTCAAAGGGGAAGGAGTGCCCCCAGCATTGGTCTCAGTACCTTTTTGGGGGTGCTGCCTTCAGGAACGCACCAGGAGCTGATACGCTTCTAACACACCTGTAATTTAGGCCTTACAGTTTGAACCAAGGTGTAAAATCACCCTTGTTTAAATTGATTTTTAAAATACATGTGCAAGTTCCTCCATAGCAAAGGGTGTTACGTGGATTTCTGTGTGCCCAGGGTTCTTTGCATAAATACAGAATTGGGAGCCTGGTCATTTTGTGATACTCCTTCTTTGTTTTAACGCCGGGAAGTCAGTCCTTTAAAAGCCCACCATTTACCACGCCGCATGTGTAGTTTGTCATTTGTGCTCGGGCGCTTTGTGAGGGCCTGAACTGGCTCTGAATTGTGGACTGTGTGAACAGCTGATTTGCAAAACCGTTCTTGGGGACCGTGTCATTTCTGAGCATTGTGCGTTCGAATGCTTCCCTGCAAAAATAATACCTGCCAAAAGACAAGTTAGCCTAAGCTAGGAGACACTTTGTTCCTTACATTTGGTTTTCTTGGGGGATTTCCCCCCTCATCTGGGGGAACATTTAGCCTTGCAGTCCCCCACTTTGCAGTCTGAACTGATATAGTCCAGGAACAGTTTTACGGCAAGATCTGCTTTCTGCACAGACCAGGTCTGAGTGGTGCCTTGGCATGAGATGGAAACCATCCATCTTCCAGTGCGATCCTTGAGCTTTGATCAGGCTCCAGTCTGCTTCCCCCCCTTTTGGAGCAGCTGTTCCATCACAGCCCCATCTCTGTTCCGGAGGGGTAGCACTTGGATTCCTAAAATCCCAGGATGCGGTGTAAACTCCTTGCAAAACCAAACTGGAAAACTACGGTAATTTCTATCTCACCAAGAGGGTGCTGAAGGGCAATGGGGTGGGAGTGGGAGACTGCAAAAAGGCGGCCCATATAGCATTGCAACCTTCGTTGGCGGCACATGGTTTTAATTTTCTTTTTTGTTGCTCCAAAATTCCACTTCTACTTTGGTATCCTTACTTAGATTTGATAGTTCCATATTGCCATGGACCTTAACAAAAACAGTTTTGGCTAATCCATTATTCTCATTTTGTTTACGCAGCACCATCAGTGTACACAGGACTTTTTAGTTTAGAGAATGCCCATAAAAGGTAAAGGGACCCCTGACCGTAAGGTCCAGTCGCAGACAACTCTGGGGTTGCGGTGCTCATCTCGCTTTATTGGCCGAGGGAGCCAGAGTCCAGCTTCCGGGTCATGTGGCCAGCAGGACTAAGCTGCTTCTGGTGAACCAGAGCAGCGCACAGAAACACCGTTTACCTTCCCACCGGAGTGGTACCTATTTATCTACTTGCACTTTGACGTGGTTTTGAACTGCTAAGTTGGCAGGAGCAGGGACTGAACAACAGGACCTCACTCCATCGCGGGGATTCGAACCGCTGACCTTCTGATCGGCAAGCCCTAGGCTCTGTGGTTTAACCCACAGCTCCACCTGCGTCCTAGAGAATGCCCATAGAACTAAAGAATTGTAGAGCCATCTAGTCCAACCCCCTGCGATGCAGGAATCTCAGCTAAAGCATCCCTGACAGAACCCAGATATGATGCCTCTGATATAGTCAACAAGTCCTGCTTTCCATCTGTTTTATGTCACCTTCTATATCTTCACAACACAATGTGAGGGAGGTCAGGCTGAGAAGTAAGCAAAAACTACGAGAAGTGAGTTTAAAATGGGAAACTGCACATAACCAGCACCTTTCCTTTTTGTTCATTAAGGTTCCCAAAATGTTTTCCCTTTGGTTTTTCATAGAATCATAGAATACAATTCTATGGGACCCCAAGGGTCATCTAGTCCAACCCCCTGCAATGCAGGAACGTCAGCTACAGCATCCATGACAGATGGCCACCCAACCTCTGCTTAAAAACCTCCAAGGAAGGAGGGTCCAGTGGGAGTCTTTCCCACTGTCAAACAGCTCTTACTGTCAGAAAGTTCTTCCTGATGTTGAGTCAGAATCTCCTTTCTTGAATTCATTGATTCAGATCCGAGCCTCTGGAAGAGGTTTACGTTTTACTTGGAAACATGGTCAATAATCACCAGCTAAAAACAAAGACAGAAAAGCGTGCAAACAAAACTTTTGCCCAAGAACAGGCAATGGAGGAAAGGAAGGACAACACCGAATCATATTTGGAAGGGACCCCGATAATCATCTCGTCCAACCCTCTACGATGCAGAAATATTCTCTTACGGGGACCAAACCTGCAACTTTGGCATTATAATCAGAATACTCTAACCAGCTGAGCTATCCAGCTGATGGCATAAAAGAGCCCTGCTGGATCAGGCCAGCGGTCTTATCTGGTCCGGCATCCTGCTCTCACATTGGCCAGCCAGATGCTTGTGGGGAGCGTGCAAGGGGGACCTTGGAGGCACAACAGCCCTCTCCCCTCCAGCAAGGGGTATTTAGCGCAAGCGCACTCCCAGCAGCGGACAGTGACGTGTGGCAGATGTAGGCTAAGGCACTCAAATGTAATCCAAAGTGTGCCCTAGTTTGGGGCGAGCGATTGGGATGGAGGCTAAAACCAAGACCGTGGAAGAGGTGGGCTTTGAGGAGGACTCTGAAGAAAGTTGGCATCCCTTAAGTGGAGTGTGTGTGTGTTTGTGTGTGTGTGTGTGGAACCTCTGTCTCTGCAGACTGCAGTTCCCATTGTCCCTGAGCATGTTTGCTGGTGCTGTTGGGTGTCCAAGAACTTTTAGTTTCCCACCCCTGGCTTAGGTGATCTGGCTGGGAGTCCCAGGCAAGAGAGAGAGGGGGGGAGACGGGAACCATTTCTAGATTCAAGACAAGATTCAGCATTCTGGCGCACTGTGGGGAGTGTTTTGGACGTCCATGTGCTGCATTCCACGGCACTTGTTTTCAGGGCAAAGCATGGGTGGTATGCAAACCACTTCCAGCACGCGCAAGTTTCCTTTCAATAAACGCGGAAGCCCATCAATCATGCCTTTTGATGGGAGATAGATCACTCGGTTGACAGGCCATAAATTCCTCACTTTTGAGAGCGGCATGACGGTTTCCTGGCACGGCGCGTATCTGGCCTCCCCTCCACAAGGCAGAGATGGTATCTCGGTGGCGGAGCGCATGTGCGAGGTGCTTTTTGGGGTTTGCTCCCGCCCACTCTTCGTTGGGACTGCACGTGTCCAACCTGTTCTGTAAGGACCAGGGGAAAAACAACCGCCACCATGTCCTCCTTTGTTTATCGTGGCTTGTTTGTTTTGTAAGGCAGGAGTTACTTTAAATCTCGACAAGTGAAAAATTTGTGCAAGCCTTTGCTTGTAGCAAGGGCGGGAAACCGGCAATTCTCCAGATGTTGTTGGACTACAATTCCCACCATCTGCAGCTAGCCACAGGGGTCAGGGATGATGGGAGATGTGATTCTGTGTTTTGGGTGTGATTCAGAATACAACTGGGCTGGTAGTACAATGAGTATTCCCAAAAACAACCACCAGTTAGATGGTGTTTTCTGACAGTATCTCTCTCTCTCTCTCTCTCTCTTTCTCAAATGTGCAAAAGTAATAAAATGATGCTAACTGCTACTCTGTGGGCCTTGGAGACAAGGTAGCTGCATAAAGTCATAATGTCTAGCTTTGACTCTTGCATTGTGAGCAGGAAGGTCCCAGCCACTTTGGGTGACTGTGATGGAGAAGTTTTGTTCCACAGAAGGGTGTCAAGGGTGCAGCGACAACAAACTACCGTATTTTTCGCTCTATAAGACGCACCAGACCATAAGACACACTTAGTTTTTGGAGAAGGAAAACAAGGGAAAAAATATTCTGAATCCCAGAAGCCAGAACAGCAAGAGGGATCGCTGCGCAGTGAAAGCAGCAATCCCTCTTGCTGTTCTGGCTTCTGGGATAGCTGTGCAGCCTGCATTCGCTCCATAAGACGCACACACATTTCCCCTTACTTTTTAGGAGGGAAAAAGTGAGTCTTATACAGCAAAAAATACGGTAATTTGTCCATTCCACTTCCCATCCAATTCTCATTATTCCCAGCCATGTTTCTGCATCAGTTTGCGATTTCATTTTCTAAGGGAAAAGGCCTCGAGAAAACTCAACGGCAGTTTAGCACACTTTACTGCTCATCTACACATTTCCAAGGCAGTTTTGCCTCACACACACATTTTTTTGCAAGCAATTACCCCCTACTATAACACTTTTCTGTACGTTGACAAAAAACAACAACAACCATGTGTGCTTTTGTATGTGCATGTTCCCCTAACGCGTGTACGCATTTTGTACGCGTTTTCAGGGCTGAAGAACTGCCTTGCAAAATTCAGAGAAATGGCAGGTTTTGAAGGGTAGCTGTGTCTCAGTTTGCACATTGTTTCAGGAAGTACAAACTAGGGAGATTTGTGTCAAAATGTGAACCGAACTGAACTAACTGCTCCCTACAGGGTAATCCCTTGTGGCTGGCTTCCTCGCGTTATTTCCCCATACTACCCGGTCTCTCATGATACCTTATTTACAAGGACAGGTACTCAGAGCCTTTTTAATAAGACAACCTATCATGAACTGGGGTCTAGTTTTGTGATGTGTGCTTGCTATGCTGCTGGAACCCAGCTGTGTTATAAACTCTTACGGCTGCACAACTGTTTTTGCCACGCATCTGATTTTGCCCCAGAATCTTCCTATCTATCTATCTATATCTATCTATCTATCTATCTATCTATCTATCTATCTATCTATCTATCATCTATCTATCTATCATCTATCATCTATCTATCTATCATCATCTACCTATCATCTATCTATCTCTATATCTATCTATCTATCTATCATCTATCTATCTATATCTATCTATCTATCTATCTATCTATCTATCTATCTATCTATCATCTATCTATCTATCTATCATCTCTATCTATCTATCTATCTATCTATCTATCTATCTATCTATCTATCATCTATCTATCTATCTATCATCTATCATCTATCTATCTATCTATCTATCTATCTATCATCTATCTATCTATCTATCTATCTATCATCTATCTATCTATCATCTATCTATCTATCTATCATCATCTATCTATCTATCATCTTTCAGCTGATGTTATCAACCTGCTAGTGTTTGGTCCTCCATGTCAAATGCCCATCTTTCTCTTGTCGCGGATGCTGGCAAGCTGCAGAATGGCCTGGCGCTACTCGGGGTCAACCGTCTTTGGTTACGGCCCCGACAAAAATCCCAGATGCGCTGTTGTTCATTCTCTGTCTCTCTGTTCACCCCCAAGGCTGAGGCTGGGACTTGGGAGGCTCTTTGGGGAATGCTGACAGGGAGGTTTTGGCTGTTAATCTGCTGCTGGAATGTTGGCCAGACGGTCAAATTCTCCCCCCCCTATTTTTTGAAACGGCAGGAGTGAGCGGCGCATGGGAAGCTGCCTCCCTGCTCTTCTCTTGCTGGATAAACCTGCTTCAGCCTTCGCCGCCCCAGTCACGGGGAAAGCACTCTTTCTACCAGTGCTGTGGTTAATACATGCCAAAGTCTGGGAGAAGTTGGGTGTGTGTGGAGCTTTTCCTGCCTCTTCTGCCAGGTCTGCGCAGAAGTGAGGAATGGGAGAGGTCAAAAGGGTGCAGGGAGGGCAGTCATTAGGGTAGACCAAGCGTGTAACTCCAGGGAAATCTCCTTCCTGAAGGCAAAACAGCCCCAACGTTCAGCCGTAACAAGGACCTTTGTTGTCCTGCAATCTTCCCACATCCCATTCCATCCCAGGGTTAAGTTTTCTCTTTTTTAAAAAATAAGAAATGATCTCTAGGGGCTTGTGTTATGTGTAGGTTTCTGGTGCTCTTGTTTCTTCCTCTCCTCCTTCAAGTGCCAGGGCTTAGCTCTGGAACCTGTCAAAGGCAGCAGTGGCATGTCCCAGAGCATGTACAAAGTGCCATCCGCTGGGCCAACACAGGCAGCATCTCCATAACTACCTGCAGGTGAAAATGCATTCTGTGGGAGACCCAGTTCACTGTAATCTATCTGCTGCCTCGTTTTTCCGTGCCAGGCTAGGGGGTGTGCCAAGCTGAAGGTCCTCTTTGCTGTTTTCCGGAAGTCTCTTTTGGTGTAATTTGACACATGTGTTGCTGTAACACGTTTTATTTTATTTGTATTTGCTAAATTTGTATACCGCCCTTCATCCGTAGATCTTGGGGCTGTTCACTGCATAAAAACACAAAATACATAATAAGTGCAACAACGAAAACAAACCAATAACCCAATGATGTTAATGAGAGTTTTCGGTCTATTGCTGATTTTAATCTTTTGAATGGTTCTTTTAAACTATTTTTTGCCCATAATTGTATTGTGTAACTCCTTGGGTAAAACCTGCTTGAGGTTTTTATTTTTTGCTTTTACAATCAAGCCGTGTAGAAATAAAACAAATAACTTTGTGCAACAGTGACCTCCAAGTTGTGTGTTTCTCTCTCTCTCTCCCACCCTTTAGAAACTCTGATGGATACGAAGTGGGTGACATCTGAGCTGGCGTGGACGGCTCATCCCGAGACTGGGGTAAGATGTTCCATTCTCCAAAGGGGCCCGGGTTGGAACCAGACGTGGGCAGAATTATGAGCCACATTGCTTTTGTCTTCCTTTGCTCTCCTGTGCTAAACTTAGGTTTAGCTTAATCAATAGAGCGTGAGACTCTTGATCTCATGGTCGTGTGTTCGAATCCCGCACTGGGCAAAATATCTCCGCATTGCAGGGGATTGGACTAAATGACCCTCGTAGTCCCTTCCTACTCTACAGTTCTGTGATTCGTGAATTCACCTGCAACTCCCAAATATTGATTCAGCCACCCATGTGAATTCCAGCAGTTGTAATGAGGGTAGCCCAAAAAGGCCTCTTAGACCTATAAAAGCCATGGAAATCATTCATTTGCAGAATTTGCCTTTTGAGCAGTATGCACCAGGGCAGTGCTCATTCACATCAAACCATAGTTAAATCATAACTATGGTTTAACATGACATGTGAGCGCAGACTTTAAAACAAAATCATAAAATGTCATAAGAACTTCTGCTTCAGTCTTACTGTAACCCAAATGATTTTTTTTTAAAGCAAAGTTCTTACACATAGATTTGTGTAGCAGTGGTTGGTAAAGGACGAAGTGGGATAAGTAAGGGGCAGTGGGTTGTGTGTAGGGGTGAGCTGTGTCTACAGCCGCCTGAGAACGGAAAAGACAGAGATCACCATAACAGGGAACCAAAAGATTGATTCTTTGGGGAACTGTAGTCATGTGCAGAATAATCATAGGTGATGTCTTAAAGTTTGTGCTCCCATGTCATGTTAAAAACCATAGTTACTGTTTAACTATGGTGCAATGTGAATGAGCTGCGCCATAGTGTATTCTGCTCAAAAAACGCTCTGCTTTGCTCTTCCCCTCCTTGCTTCTGGAACAGCAAACTACAACAAACCACAGGTCTTTGCTCGTTGTGTCGTCTGAACCTGAGCTCATGGTTTGTTTTCCCCAAAGATCCCACAAGCAACAAGCCGAAGAACAAACCTTGGCTACAGCTCATGGTTTATTTGGAAAGAAACAAACCATTAGCCCAGGTTCAAACCAGTACAGCAAGTCGAGTCGTGAGGCTTTTTGTTCCTGATGCAGCCAGGAGTGTGGTAAGAGTGAACCGGGGACATTTGAGTAGCGTTCTCCGGCATGCTGTTGGTTCAGATTAAACCATAGTTTCATGTGTGAACCATGCAGATATTTCTGCAAGCAGTAAAAAAAAAAAAAGCCCTTTAATGATTTGATTTTTAAAGGGAAACGGTTTTGTGCCATTAGCCTTGTCCTGCTTCTGCAGAAAGTATTGGGTGTGTAGAATTATAAGAAGCCTTGGGGGGGTTTCAGAGATTGATATATGTCAGCTGTCATCATTCTGTCAAACTCTAGCGTGACCAAAGAGCAGGACCCAGAATAGGAATGTTCATAAGGAGCAGATTTAATGACTGGGGTCACCAGAGCCAAAGAGAGAGTTTAGCCACCTCGTTACACTCTTTTATTTTATCCTATATACAGTGGTACCTCGGTTTACGAACTTAATCCATTCCTGAAGTCCGTTCTTATACCAAATCCATTTTTAAACCGAGGCGCGCTTCCCCTAATGAGGCCTCCTGCTGCCAGTGCCCTTCCACCATTCGGCTTCCGTTCATAGACCGAGGTAAAGTTCACAAACCGGAACACTGCTTCCAGTTTTGTGGAGTTCATAAACCGAATAGTTCATTAACAGGACTGTTCGTAAACCGAGGTATCACTGTAGTTGGATGGTCTCTCCATTCAGTTCTATGGGGCAAATTAAACTGCAGCCTCACCCATTGCACAGGCTGGCCTAGTCCACTCTTCCGGGGATTCCCCTCTCGTGTATTTGCACATAAGTGTGTATACGCATGCCTGTGTACAATGCAGCATATGCAGAGATGCACCTCGCCACCATCAGGGTATATACATCTGTAGTATATGCAGACATGAGCACGCGCAGAACACTTGCCATAACTGGAGATTTGCTAGCAAATAGTAAAATAGCAACAAAAATGGGTGATCTTGGTTTGCTCCTTTCCTCGTAACATCCAAACGTGTCCTGGGGCCACTGACCTCCTGTTTGTTCCCCAACCAATATTGCTGAATGGTGCTGCTCATTAATAGCATTATTGACTTCATGACCACAACAAAAGCCTGTTGCAAGTTGTTGCAGGCAGACGCTGCGTGACTTCATCTCTTCCCATGACTTTCCCTTTTGTTTCTGCGCTTTTGTGGGGTTTTCGCTACCACCCATGAGAACTAGAAACTTGATCCCTCCCTTCCCCTCAATATATCATCCCCCCACTCCCCCAAGCAATGAAAGCTGTGCATTTTGGGGGGGGGGGGGGCAGTGAGGAATTTTCTTCTCTCCAGGCAAGTTTTCAGCAAATCTTCCTCACCCTCCAGCTTCCCTGCCAATTGCATTATGGGGCCGGGGTTTTGGAGCCAGGGATGAGAGCTCTGTTCCAGGCCAAGGTTTGCATTTCCTCCTGGAACATTTTCCGTGGGCTGCATGTCAGTGTTGGGTGTGGCCAGAGGCAAAACTGGGGGTGAATCAGTGAATTGGGACTCTACAGTAGTCAGCTACATTCCAGCCGTGCAAAACCAGATTTTTATATTCTAGTACGAAAACGGCACAGATCAACTGCCTAGAGTTACCTGCCTTCACATAACTTCCAGTTTGGGCTTTGAGATGGAGCCAAGATTGCTAACGGATGATGCCCATGCAGATTTGTTTTTTAATTTCACCCTGCCTTCTCTCCAAGGCTTGTGTGCTCCTGCCTCTGCAGCTAATCTCACATGCAACGGGTATTAGTGCCGATTTAACAGGAGAGAGGGGCCTTAGCTCTGCAGTGGGGAGCAGAATTTTGCAAGTAGGCACATCCCAGGTTCAGTCCTGGCACCTGCACTCTGAGGATGTTGCACTTGAGGGGCTGGGAAAAGGCTTAAGCTTGGGAGACTTTGGGGTGTCTCTCTGCCAAAGAAGGCAACCCAGGACTGAAACCAGCTTCCGGTGGGGGCAAAGGGCTCTGTGCCCTGATGTCAAGTGGGCTCGTGGGCTTCCCAGAGGCAACTGGTTGGCCACAGTGGGATTTAGGAACACGGGGGGGGGGGGGCTGCCTTTCACTGAGTCAGATCATTGGTCTAGCTTAGTCTATTCTGATCAGCAGTTGCTCTTCACGGATTTGGGGTGGAGGTCTTTCCTTGCCATACCTGGAGATGCCAGGAACTGGGCATGGGACCTCCCACATTCAAAGCAAATACCATACCACTGAGCTGCAGTCCTTCCCCGTGATTTATGGCAGCAACCTTTATTTCCTTGCATCCAAACTTTTCAGTAGCAAACAGCTTACGTTTGGGAGAATCTTGGTGATATGCCTGGGTGTCCTGGTTTGCTTTGCCCTTCTTAGAGTGGCTTGAATTTTTCGATTTTCAAAAATGAGGGGTACTAAAAAGTCGAAACATGACTCGGGAAATCAAATAGCGTTTTTGGTTAAATTATTATGGTTTTGCTTTGCTTGATAGGTGGAATGTGTGTGAAATGGCACAGAAGTCGTTAAAACTGCCAATACTTGCAGTTATATTATATATTACTATTATTAGTATTTATAATTACTATTATTTAGCGTTACCTGACAGTTTCATAAGGTCAAATTAAAATGCTCTGGTTTTCCAAAAGCAGTTTATGCACTTCTTAATCAGATGTAGACCTGCCAAGCCAAAAGTTATCCAATCACAAAAATAACAGCAGATTTGAATTCCTTGCACCCAAAAACATTTTTTCTAGGAGAAAAAAAATGGCAAAAAAGTAAGTTTCTCCTCCCCACCTTAAAATGACACGCCCTACTTAGCCATTCCTCCCCTTTCTCTCATTAAAAATGGACCGGTGTCATTTAATTTTGTGCAGTGGGAAGAAGTCAGTGGCTACGACGAGGCCATGAATCCCATCCGGACGTACCAGGTGTGCAACGTCCAAGAAATGAACCAGAACAACTGGCTGCGCACCCAGTTCATTGAGCGCCACGATGTCCAGCGCGTCTACGTGGAGCTGAAATTCACGGTGCGCGACTGCAACAGCATCCCCAACATCCCCGGCTCTTGCAAAGAGACCTTCAACCTTTTCTACTACGAGTCGGACACGGACTCTGCCTCTGCCTCCAGCCCCTTCTGGATGGAAAACCCTTACGTCAAAGTGGATACAATTGCCCCCGACGAGAGTTTCTCGAAGCTGGAATCTGGCCGGATGAACACCAAAGTCCGCAGCTTCGGGCCCCTTTCCAAGAATGGCTTCTACTTGGCTTTCCAGGACCTGGGAGCTTGCATGTCGCTCATCTCCGTCCGTGCCTTCTACAAAAAGTGCTCCAGCACCATTGCTGGCTTTGCCGTTTTCCCCGAGACCTTGACTGGAGCGGAGCCGACCTCCTTGGTCATTGCTCCGGGCACCTGCATCCCCAATGCGGTGGAAGTGTCCGTGCCCTTGAAACTCTACTGTAATGGCGACGGGGAGTGGATGGTACCCGTGGGAGCTTGCACCTGTGCTGCTGGGTATGAACCGGCTATGAAGGAGACTCAGTGCCTAGGTAAGTGGTGGCCTCCCTCCGGGCATTCCTTGGTTGCATGTGTTGAGACCGTTGCTTTAGTTCCTGGCTGGTTTGCCCAATGTATGCTGCTGGTGTAGACAGTTTGGCACTTGGGGGAGGAAATCTTAACTCTCTCTTTCCCGCCGCCTCCATCCCCAAGGGTCAAAAAATTAATTAGATTATGATGTCCGCCAGCTAAACCAGATGTCTCACCTGACTCATGGTAGGGCCGGCTCATTGTTAATGGTGTGCACCATCCCGTCAGTCTTAGCTTTTGTCTTTGTATACAACACTGTGCAAGGAACTTGAGGCTGCAGAACTAGCAGCCACCAACAGTGGTCAAGAGTGGGGCAAAGGCAGACTGGTTGGAAGGCAGCAGAGACAAGAGCCTTTTAAGGTGTCTAGAGTTCGTACTGTTTTTCAGGGCTTTATATGATCAAAAGCAGCACCTTGTCCTCTGCTCTGGAACGATGCCACCAACCCAGGTTCCTGCTCTCTCTTTATGCAACTGACAGCTCACAAATGCCAGAAGTGTGCACACACACCACCCTCCTTGAGCCTGACCTCCTGACATCTTAGCTTTAAAATTAAAAGGTCTCTCTTTCTGGGTCAGAGCCTGGGCACATTAAAGCCTCTGAGGTTTATACTGGCCTCGTCTCGCTAATACCTTCTGCCATGGCGAATGTCTGGTGGGTGTTTGAAAGTCTAGCAGGTAGCCAGAGATGCTATAGGAAGCAGCTTATCTCTGCTTTCTTCCTTAGCACTCTTTCCTCCAATTCCTCTGGTCATAGAGTGCTTATTTCAGTGTCTGGAGGTTATCTCCCGAAGTGTAAATCCAATTGACTCTGAATCAAACAAAGCCTTGGGGTATTGTCACTGCGAGGCGGTGCTGGGGCACTGAGGAGCAGCCGTCCGTGGCTTGGAGGGGTAGCCAGAGAAGCAAGAGTGAGCAATGCCTGCTGCCAGCTTCGAGGCTGAGAACCTGGAATCGTAGAACCGTAGAGTTTGAAAAGGGACTCCAGGGGTCATCTAGTCCAGCCCGCTGCATTGAAGGAGTCGCAGCTAAAGAATCCTTGACAGATGGCCGCCTGACCTCTGTTTAGAAACCTCCAAGGAAGGAGAGCCCACCAGTTTCTCAGGTAGTTTCTCTCTCAGGAAGTTCTTCCTCGTGGGTAGTCGGAATCTCCTTTCTTGTAAAACCTGTTCTTTTGAAAAACATGTCTGTAAAACATGGCACCTGCACTAGGACATTGACTCATGCTCTGGTGTGTGTGTGTGTGTGTGTTTTAGTGCTTTTGTAGGGAATGCAAAGTATATCATCACGTTAACACTTAATCACAGCTGCAAAAGATCTGGAACTTAGAGGGCAGGGAAAATGGGGGAAAGGGGGAGAGAGAGAGAGAGAGAGAGAGAGAGAGAGAGAGAGGAGGTCTCTCCTTCCTATTGTGCTGCTCCTTGGCTCAGGCTGCCAGAGTGTGAATTCTGCCTGCTCTGGAGCCCAGCCAACAATGAAGACACCTTTCTTTGAGAAGTCCCTGAGTGCATCTGAGCGTTTGCCTCAAATTGCTCTGAATTTTTGAACAAGCCGCCTGAGCTGTATGTACCTGCTCTGGAGCTCAGGGCGGTACAAGTGACCACCGCAAAAGGGAAGATCGGTAGGAATCTGCCTTATACTGGCTAGCTCCTGACTGCAGACACTGACTGGCAGCAGCTGTTCAGGATTTCAGGCATATGACTTTCCCCGCAGGTTCCCAAAGATGCTGGGAAGTGATCCTGGGACCTCCTGCAGGCAAACCAAAAACTCCCTGACCCACAGCCCTTCTCAAAGGGAGGGAGAAGGCTGTCATGCCCAGGAAAGGTCAGCAATGGGCCAGGATTTGTATCAATTGCCCCTGGATTTGTAGAGCATAGCATGCCCTTTGGCAGTAGCAAACTTTTAAGCCACAGCCAGTCTCTTTCTGATTCTTTTGGTGGTTGGGAAGGAGAACTAATTCTCCTGTGCGCTATGTTTTGTTTCAGTCCATTAACTCTCCACTCCCACTTAATCACCTTTAGGGTAATTTTTGGAACAGTAGATGATTACTATTTTGCTTCCGCGAATGGGAAACGGAGGCTGGTTCTGTGTAGTGTCCAAGGCAGCCAAGGGGACTTCTTGTTGACGTGAGAATTAGGCTTAAGCCACTCACAACCTCAGAGGGCTGTTGTTGGGACTCAAATGAGGAGCTGAACAGGGAGAACCGTGTCTGCTGCCTTGAGCTATTCGGAGAAAAGGGTGGGATAAAAAAATGCAACAAATGAAGAAATTGATCCTGAAAGGCCCCTGAAAGAGCAGTAGAGTTTAGGCTGCGATCCCACACTCACGTGCCAGAGAGTAAGCTCCATTCAAGTCAATTCGACTTTCTTCTGAGTAGACAGGCATCAGATTGCGCTCTTAATTGTTCTCCTTCCCCCTGCAAAAACAAAACCAAACAAGAAAACCCAACCAGGTATGTCATGTCTGTTCTTAGCTTGCTGTGACTCCTCCAAGCCTTCAGGAGTGAGCAAACCGGGACTCCTAAATCAATCAGTCAAGAGAACCTGTGTAGGCAAGGGGAGGAGAATCAGGGTGCCTGCAGGGGAGACTGCAGCGACAACAAGAACTGTTGAATATTTGGCACTGCTGGCTGCCAAGATTTACCTCTGGAGGGTTATTCTCAGGGAGAGAGCTTCTGCAAAACCTGAGCTTAGTGGGGTGTGATCCCGCCGGGTCATGTCACGTGTAGAGGAGGAGGAGAACCTCAAGCTCAGGGGCCAGATGTGGCCCTCTAGACCTCTCTGTTAGGCCCTTGGAACTCTGCTTAGGCCACATACCCGCCCCAGCCACATCCTCTTTCTCCAGGCCACTCTCCTTACCAGCCTTTGCTCCGTAGCTTAATCTCAGGGTTGTGGGTTTGAGCCCCATGTTGGCTGAAAGAGACCCGCATTTCAGGGGGTTGGACTAGATGATCCTTGCGGTCCCTTCCAACTCTACAATTCTTTGATTCTAAGACTCACAACCTCCTTGGGTGTTCTTGCCTGGCTGGAATGTGTCTTTGGACTCTAATAGTGACTCGTTTGCCTGGTGTTGGGTGTGCGATTTGTGTGTGTGGAAACCAGCCCACTTGAAGGTAATGGCTTTCTTTTCTGTTTGCCCTCCAGAATCTGGTATACATAGGTTTGCTGCATCTGTGTATGGAGGTTCAGTTTAGCTGTCATGGCCGATAGACGAATTCCCCATGCAGATGTTGTTGTTTGTTCTCCCTCTTTTGGGAATGAATTCCATAAGCGGACCATGTGTTCATCCTCCTAAGTGATTCCACCCCCAACCCCCGTTAGATTTGATACTGTTCGTACAAAACACAGATGGGCAATCTGTGGCCCATGTATCTTGCAGCCATAATGTCATGCAGGTGGCAAGTAAGGTGGGAAATGGGGTGCGAGGCAAGGGGATGGTGGGGTAAGGGTGTCCTCACCCACTTCAGACTCCATCCCTGCTTGCTGCTGGTATGGGACTCCTAACATATATTACTAATCCCAAGGTAATGTGGACCTTTGGCAGGGAAAGGGTTACCCAGCCTTGGTGTAAAATGTGTGAATATTTGAAACTACAAAGCAAGTTGCTGGTCATGAGATGGGTAAAAGCACCATAATACTAATTGCTGTGATGTTATTTTTTTACTGGTGAGCAAAAATCTGGCTAGGGACGCAGGTGGCGCTGTGGGTTAAACCACAGAGCCTAGGACTTGCCGATCAGAAGGTCGGCGGTTCGAATCCCCACGACGGGGTGAGCTCCCATTGCTCGGTCCCTGCTCCTGCCAACCTAGCAGTTCGAAAGCACATCAAAGTGCAAGTAGATAAATAGGTACCGCTCTGGCGGGAAGGTAAACTGCATTTCCGTGCACTGCTCTGGTTCACCAGAAGCAGCTTATGCTGGCCACATGACCTGGAAGCTGTATGCCAGCTCCCTCGGCCAGTAAAGCGAGATGAGCGCTGCAACCCCAGAGTCGGTCACGATTGGACCTAATGGTCAGGGGTCCCTTTACCTTTACCTGAAAATTTGGCTGGTTTGGTGACACCACCCACAGCTCTGTGCTGGGTCTTAACGTTTTTGTCTGATTGATCAAAATAGGCCAGGCTATCTTCCCTATGGTTTTTCTGACCTTTCCTCCTGTTTTCTACCTCCCTGTATCTTAGGGGTCTCCTGGCCCTGCCCCAGGCAGATATTACCAACCATACCAGTATTTGTAAGTTCGGGTCCATGCGTTCTGCCATCTTGCCTTGCTGTGTTCAGCCATTTTGTCGGACAAGGCAAGAAGTGATTCAGCAGCATGCTCTCAGCCCCTTTTGGACGCCTGCTAAAGTTTTGACAGGTGTAGACTTTGCTACGATATCCAGTTCATCATCTAGGCAGGTTCTTGGCGCAGATCCAGTACAAATCTTCATTTGCTACTTTGTGCGCTGGGTAATTTAACAGAAAAAGAAAAAAAGAGAGAGATGCGTGTACATGTGTGTGTCTTCTTGTGCCTTTAAAGCTGGAGATCTTCCATATGAAGGTTTCATGTCCGTAAATGGAAACAGATTTTAAGGATTTGCAGCGCCTTGAAGTTTGCCAGATTTCCTGTAAGTTGTGATGGGACTTTGAAAATGTTCACATATTCCTTGGGCAAATATGAAATAGACCTGACTCTCCACTCACGCTTCCTTCCCACTCTCTTTTAAGAGAGGGATTCGGGAATCTTCTGCTTATATGCAGTCCCGAAAAATCCTCCCATAAAAGGCTTGCGTGTGAAATCATAATTTGCAAGCCTAATGTTCACTCCTGGGGGAGAGGATACTAGCGGTCTTCTTAGCCGCACACTGTAAAATATCAGTGGTTTTTAATTCAGCCTTGCAAAGAATAAATCGCACAGCCCTACTGGGAGTGGGAGTGGAGAGGAGTACTACCCCAGATAGTTAACTTTGCCATTCATTATTATAAAAGAGATTCCTCCAACAGGATCAGTTCACTGTACATTGCAATCCTCTCTCCTTTACAACAGCCCTGTAAGGTAGGCTGAGAGAGAGCATTGTCCGGTGTAGTACCCTTAACTCCAAATAAACCACCCCTGTGGTTCTCCAGGTGGTGGACTTGCAACTTCCATTAGCCCTGATCCTTGCAGTCTGGCTGGGGATGGTGTGAGTTGGAGGTCAATAGCACAGGGAGGGCCACCAACCCCACCCCTTTGTTTGCCTCTGCAAGTATGCAGGGAGAGCAAATCACAGTGGACGCTCGGGTTGCGAACGTGATCCGTGTGGGATGCACTTTTGCAACCCGCATCGTTCACACGTTTGCTATTGCACACGCGGGGGTTGTGATTCGGCGCTTCTGCGCATGTGCAAAGTGCGATTTAGCGCTTCTGCCCATGCGCGACCGCCGAAACTCGGAAGTAACCCGTTCTGGTACTTCCAGGTTTCGGCAGTCCATAACCCAAAAAATGCAACCTGAAGCAGCTGTAACCCGAGGTATGACTGTATTCCTGTGCGCAAAATCTGTCTTGCCTGGCAATCGGGTGGCAGTTCTCTCTAGCCAGATGCAGCCAGGTAGTTGGCCGCTGACAAGCCTCTCCTTAAATAGCACTGAAGTCAGGGGACAGGAGAAGATGCAGAAGTGTTGTGTGGTTAAGAATAAAATACCCCAGGCTATGATACTGTGGAGTCGCAGGTTTCAGTTGCCACATCTGAGCAAACGGTGTGTGCATAGCATGCTTCCTGGAGTCAGCAGCTTTGGGTTTTTTCTGCCCACAGAAAAGCTATCAGCGATAGAACGTTAATAAACACCGCAGCTTCTGTCAAGTAAGTCAAAACGCCAGCTTGGCTTGGAAAGCCTTCCGACTGGTTCTCGGAAAAGAGGGGTTGTTGATCTGTTAGCAGAAAGCGGGGTGGGCAGAGAAGCACATTGGAAGGGAGAGGGGGCCTGAGGGGCAAGGCACCCACAAGCAGAGGGGCTGAAGGGAGAATGGCAGGCTGTCTTTAAAACCGGGTGCTGAGCCCGGGAGACGGAGAGGCTCGGGAAGCAGAAAGTGGGTGAAATGGGATTTGGAGTGTCCTGCCCATTTGTTCCCATTCTCTGCTTCCGGTTCTTCAGACAGTTGCTGATCCTGAGTCCCAGGACTGCTGAGCTTTCTGGGGAGTCTCTGGGGGAGTAATGTGTGTGCCTAGCACCCGGAACTGTCGAGTCCTGGGTTCAAACCCTTTGGGGTGGCTTCGAAAGAGGATCAGACAAATTCTCATGGGACAGATCAGGCGATCGGTGGCTACGATCCATAGTGTCTGTATTCTGCCACCACTGTTAGAGGCAGAATGCTTATGAGTACCAGTTAAAATCATAGATTGTAGAGTTGGAAGGGATCACGAGCGCCATCTAGTCCAACCCCCTTTCCTCCCCCCCCCCCATGGAACGCCTCTCTGGCCTTGTTCAGAAGGCTATCTTTGCAAGAAAGGAGCCACCTCTGATGCTCTGTGCCCCACAATGTTCTGCATTGGAGAGGCACGACCCTGGCTGCTTCCCATAGAGAATTCTGACAACTTTTACTTCGCTTATTGTTAAACTGTGGCAGTTAAGCTGGCTGTGAGGGTTTGATCTGCTGCAGCTTCCAAGGTGTGAGACTTGGGAAACCCATGGCTTTCCAAATGTTGCTGACACGCAACTTGCATCATGCCCAGCAAACGTGGCCAGGGCTGAGAGGAGTTGCAATTCAGCAAATCTGGACGGCCAGAGGTTCCCCATGCCTCATACACATACTAGTTTCAAACTTCCGTTTCTGCGTTGAAATGAATTGCCTGTTATTACTTTACACGTTACACAGACACTCAAAAGCCCAGGTTTGCCACCAAGTGCACGCTCCACAGCGAACAGCAACCAATCGGCTGTATCAGGGACTTTTATGCTTGGACCAGTAACTTTAGGCTGAGGCTGCGGCCTAGCCAGGTGTGCTGTGGAAGATGCTGAAGAAGATGGCATTTTCATCCTAGACCCCTGTGATTTGCAGGGATTATGAAGGCTATGGACTGGCCCAGGCTTTGTTCCCAATCCTTGAGGGGAGGTTTATGGTTTGGGCCATTCTCCCTTCTCCCCTCCTCTCTCTCAGCCGGCAGTTCTGAGAGGGGTTGCTCCTGCCTCACAGTAAATAACAATAAAACTGAATTGCAGCTCAGATGGATTTACAGCAAGGTCTTCTCCGCTCCTTTCTAAACTTCCTGGTCTTTTGAAGATCTCCCGCATCTCTTTCATCTTCCCTGATCCTGCATTCTGAGCTGTTAACAATATGTAACTGGAAATCCCACTCCCAAGAGGACAGAGGATTTTGCTCTCTGGTGCCCAATGGAGCCACCTGGGCATGGAGAGCTGGTGCTGACACCATTCAAGCCTCGTTTGCATTTATTTAATTAGCACACGGCTTTCCCTCTGGGACCCGGCTTGGTTCTTCAGGTGGGGGAACCGGAGAGACAGACCCTCAGATGGGAGATGGAGGCGGCTGTCAGCACCTGCAGATACCGTATTTTTCGCTCTATAAGACGCACCAGACCACAAGACGCACCTAGTTTTTGGAGGAGGAAAACAAGAAAAAAAATATTCTGAATCTCAGAAGCCAGAACAGCAAGAGGGATCGCTGCGCAGTGAAAGCAACAATCCCTCTTGCTGTTCTGGCTTCTGGGATAGCTGCGCAGCCTGCATTCGCTCCATAACACACACACACACATTTCCCCTTAATTTTTAGGAGGGAAAAGGTGAGTCTTATAGAGCAAAAAATACAATAACTGTGGTCTGACGTGTCCTACAGGGTTGGGGACCCCTTTTGAGACCAGGGGCCACATTCCTTCCTGGACAGGTTTCAGGAGGCCACATGCCAGAAATGTGTGGAATCTGAGGCATAAATGGGAGCAGCGACATGAATTTTACGTAGGCTAGTTTCTGTGCACACTTCCATGGTCCTCTCTACCCTCCTGGCCTGGGTGCAGGGTCCCCAGGGCCAATTAAAGGCTTGGAGGGCCACACTCAGTCTCTCATCCTGAAGTTCCCTAGCGTTGCTTGAATCCATCAATCCATAAAACCTGGCGCCCTCTCGGATATCTGTTAGATTATACAGCTCCCCTCACCCCCAGGCCATGTTAGGAACTCAGGTATATAAGCTAATCGCTAAATGGCGTGTGTGTGCGTTTACAGAAGTTTTCCACCCTTCCCCAACCCTCGTTTGCCTTTGTTCCGCGTGAGCGTGGTACATGACAGAGCTGTTTAAACTGGATGTGCACTTCCAGAGAGCTTTCCTGGCCTCTGCGCCTTCCGAAATCATTGCCGTCTCATTACCGCCGCGATAAGGCTTCAGTGTTGATGTTTCCATAGTGTGTGGGCCTGTGTTGTGTGCATGCCTTGATGCCATATAAATGTTAAATAAATCATACCAGTGCCAAGGAAGATAATGCACCGAATGTGCACGGTTTATGTTTGTGCTTCCTGCCCATCGCCGTCAATGGGGCTTTTATCGAGGTAAAAAGCAGCAGAAGTGGTTTTTCCAGGCTCCCCTTCGCCTCCACGTAAGGCTCTCTCCACTGTGCAAACCTTTTTAATCACCGGGCGAACACAGTATCATGACAGATGATGTCTGAAGATGTATAATTCTCCCCCCCCCTTTTTTTTTACTGGTGTGGGCAACTATGGGGCGATTGGGGAAGCGGGGTTGTCAGGTAGCACGGCAAGTGTACCTGCAGTAGCCAGATTCCAAAACGTCTGCTCGTTGCATTACCATTTACTCCTGCAAGCGAAAGGATTTGCTTCTAAAGTCCACTGAAATGTGTTCCTTGGAGGAATTAATCGTTCTGTGTTTCTGTATGAGTCTTTTTGCCTGGTTGAAAAGAAGCAGGCCTGCAGTGTGCAGAAAGACCACAAGTAGCCTCTTCCTTGAGCAGGTAATTCTGTGTTTGCTCCAAACTCACCAGGTGCAGAAATGGGGCAAAATTACCTACTGGATAGATCAGATGCACCAAACACACCAGTAGCAGAAATGGGCCAGAATTACCCTCCTCCCAGTGGGTAATTGAGAAGGAACTAAAGCTGAAGAATTGACCCATGCAGAGACACATTAGGCTCCTTCTTCTTTGCGGCTGGCTGGCTGAGCGTGCTTGCGCTCACTGGAGCATTTATTTTTTTAGAAAAATTGTCACCGGCTGCAAGCACTTCTCCCTTGTGGCCTGTTGGTGTGGCTTGGCTCACAGCTTGGAAATTACTAAGCTAAGCGCTCTCAAAGTTTTATTTAGTTGACGGGTTGACGCGCATTGCATGCTGTGTATCAAACGTGACTAATTCATGCAAATATGACTTTGGAATGCCAAAGTAAAATACGCCTAATGAGGCATGTGCTTGATATTAGGCGTGGTGGGGGAGCAGCGCCTAAAATAATGCAACCTTGCAAGTAAGCATTCAGAACTCGCTAGGGCTGAAAATTTTGGTTTACTACCCTGCTTTCCGAAACGGGTCTGAGATTACTCTTTGTCTTAGCAGACAGAAATTGGTTATATACAATTTGGTTAATTTATAAGAACTTGCTCGCTTGGGAGATAATTCTGGCTCACCGCAGGTGATCAGAACAAAGGGCAGGTTGCAGCCCTCTGACAGCGCACCTTAAAGGTGTAGGAGTTGTACAATGCTAGGCAGGAGATAATGGCTGCTCCCCATTTGCCGGCCTGCCATCTAAAAATCTAAGTTTAATGAATGCAAAACTACAGAACTCAGAGTGGAGGATTTAAAAGTTTTGATGGTTTTTGTTTTGTCCTTAAGAACTAGAAGAGACGAAGGAGCCAGGAGGGATTAGGATAGAAGGAAAATACTAATCAGTGTTCAAGTATGCATGCAAAAATTAACTGGTGAGCGCAGGACCGAGAACATATATTTTAAGATGCTATTAAAAATAAAAATAAAACCGGGGGAGAGTACAAGCAAAGATGGCAGAGCTGCAAAAGAATCTGTAATCAAAACTAGCCATTTGAGACTTAGGCTGTCAGCCTGGGATGCTGGCCTGGGTTGGGAGGAATGATGTGGGACACCTGGAGCAAGGTGGAGGACGATTCAGAGGCAGGTGGAGCCTCACTCCCGACATTCGCCAAGGTTCTGCGTTGCAGCCTCTGCTGCGCCCCGAGAAAGAGATGAGATGTGGGTGGAGGAAAAGAGCAGCAGGTATCAGTGTTTCCAGCTAGGGAAAAAATCCCGGGGCAAGCAAAACTTGGCACTGCAGCTGTCTGTAACCGAGAGGAGGAATTTTGGTGAGATTTTGCTCCGGCTGTAATCCGCAGGTTCCCATGTGCAGCCTTTTAATAATCGTAATTATTGGCAGCTCAGTGGCTGACTGTGTGCCAGTCTCTGTATTTTGGACCTGACCTCTATGAGAGTTCTTGTGAGAGCAACATAGGGGAGCTCTCCACATACAAATGGTGCCTGGCCCAGACTTTGGTGTTCTCTACTAGGCCTGGGAAAGAAGTGCTGGTGGGGGAAAGTGGGGCAGCTTATTAACGGGGGCAGATGGGCCCGGCAAAGTGGAAGGGGGGGAGAGAAAGTGGGCAGCCAAGAGGGCATGATGGGGGCAGTGGGTAGGGCAGACTACGCAAATGGTTTAATCACACCCACCCAAAAAAGCCTCAAAACATTTACTGAAAGCCAAGAGGACCAACCCAAATCCGAAATAATGGAAAATAATCAAAATCGGGTGAAAACTGGGGGAGCGGTTTTTCAACAACGTAACATCAAAACAAAACATATCCGCAAAAAACAAAGAAAAAAAAAGAACCAGTTTAACACCCACAAGTGATGGGGCTTGGCTGAAGCCCCATGGATTAAAATTGGGGTCTCTCTCTCTTCTTTCTTTCTCTCTCTCTCTCTCTCTCTCTCTTCCCCCACCTAACCTACCTCACAGTCCTTTCAGGAGGATAAAAGGTGGGGGAGGAATAGGCCAATTGCCCCCCTCCCAGCTCCTTGGAGGAACGTTGGAGTAAAAATGTTATTTCAGAAAACAAAGCCCATATTGACTGGACGCAGGTCAAGGCGCAAAGACCCCGTAACCAATTGTATTCCTTGCATGCATGTGTGAGAGAAAGATTGATGGTCTTTTGGACTGCCTTATCTACACTCATCCATCTGAATCCTGCTTTGTTGACTTTTTCGGAAACTGTGCAAAACCTTTTAAGCTGACCTCTGCCAGGATGAAGGGGTTTGATCTCCGGTGACTCAACTCCCTCCCTACCCACCCACCCCCATATACCCCCGTTTCACGTTATTCTCCTCGTCCTTGCTCCAGATAATTATTTATTATGTGTGGCTTTCTCGTGTTTATTACACACCCATGGGTCTTTGGCATTCAGGGCTGTGCTCTTGGAGATCTGTGGATCTTGTAGGAACAGCCCTACCTAAACAAAACACCAGCAAGGGCCTCCTGGGATTTCACAAGGTTTGGAAATTACATGCTCAGAAGATGTGCTGTTGTCAGTTCTGCCTCAGCCTGGGCTGAGCCTCCTGGCGTTGAACCCAGGCTCTGGGGATGGGCCCTGCCGAAAGCCCGTTTCTAATTAAGCCCTTTGCAATGCATTTGGGTTTCTGAGGCAGCGAGAGGCAAATAACCATCAGCAGTGAAAACCCCGTGTGGGGCTTAAAATGAGGGCAATTTGGGCCTGGCTTGTCTTTTAAGTGAATTTTTTGAGAGGGGTTCCTTTGGATTTGGTTCTGGCAAAACGACGGCGTCAATTGACTGCCTTCTCGACCTCAATTCAGTTCTCCAGTTCCTCCAAACACTCAGCTCCACTCCTCAAGTCCTTCCTATCTCTCTCGCTTTCCTCGAGGGGAAAAAAAAAGGGGGGGGGAATCCACTATGGAACTGAATTAGACTCTTCAACCTACAGATAATGCCTCCACAAATCAAAAGCACCTTGGAAGAGGGGGGGGGGGGACCCAGAACAGCAGCTTAGAATGAGAGGTGCCACCTCAGCCGCACATCTCCACACCATCTGCAAGCACTTAGGGGAGAAGGATTGGAGGGTTCATAAAGCACAGCTTTTTGCCAGTCGAACCTGATTGCTGCCTTTAACGAAATTGCATGGTTTCTGGACAAAGGGATGTGATGGCTTCAATTTATCTCCAGGACTCGCTCTCTCTCTCTCCCCTCCGTGCTGGGAGAGAAGTCCTGGAGGATTTGGAAAAGGCACTGCTGAGGCATACAAAACGATGGTGCGTAGGCTGGAAAGCTGGCCAGGCTCATAAAACGAGATGGCATCCCAGATATTATTCTTGTCTTATTGGTAACTGGAACCAAAAAAATTTAAGACTCGGGTGGGTGTCGTCTTCTTCTTCTTCTTCTTCTTCTTCTGGATGGGGGTGCAGGAGAGAAGTTTGGGCTGGCTGGGGCAAAGAGCTTTGCTAATGATGTGGCAGATGAAACAGCCTGAACTCTTGGGGGATGCTCCTCCCAGCTGAAAGGAGGGGACCCCGACATTTTGGCCGAGCTTGCACTTCAGGGATTGCTCAGGGCTTTGGATAACTCCTGCCTCTCCCTGCCAAGTGTTCTGTGCGGTAACGACGAGCCATATGTGAGTCACTTTTGTGTGCGATTTCAGGGTGGTTGTGTGTGTGTGTGTGTTTTTAAAGAAGCCAAGCTCCCACCCTTGGCCCTTAGTCACATGGGCGAGGTCTAGATTTTGCAAGAGCGGCTTCTTCCCCAAGCCAGACCACCGTGCGCTGTGGGTCCCGCCAGGTTGCCTGAGCAAGTTGGGCTGGGTCAACACTAGGCATGCAACGTGGGGATCAAGGAGAGCTCAGTTCACCGCAAGATGTGGCAATTTCTTCAGTTTCCAGTGTTCCCTTTCTGAGATGACACTCGAAGAATAACCATTTCCGTGGGCTTTCACGCGGTAGGTGCTCTGATTCAGAGGTGTTAAAGCAGCTATCTCTTGGCCTGCTGCGACCTCGTTAAATAGACTGGAATGATCTGGACTCAAGGGCTCCTCTGGGAGCAAGGGCAAGATAGAAATCCAATAAATAAAAAACCAAACCTGTGCTGCTTTCTGATAGTTTGGGGACCCGCTTCACACTTCCAGCCGACTTCTAGAACATGTGCAAGAGTACGAGCTGAGTGCTGCTTTCTGCATGAGATGGTGTTCAGAGCAAGGAAGGCTAATATATTCTGCAATGGGTTGTACAGAGGAGCTGTGGCCATTGCATCTGCCGGTGGGTGTTCTGGACTCAATAGGAGCCTTGTTCCTGAAGTTCTTGCAGTTGTACACAGCTGTTTTTTCATTTCTGGTTAATAATAATCATGATGATAATTAATAATAAAAAATAGCAACAACAACAAGAACAACTCTGGACGGTTTCCAGCAAAATATAAAAACATAGTAAAATATCAAGCATTACAAACTTCCTGATACAGCCTTCAGATGTCTTTTAAAAGTAGTTCTTTATCTCCTTGCACATAGTATGTTACAGAACTCTTGCACAATGCAAAAAGGTCAGAGAACAAATATTTGCCTTTAATCAAGGGACCCGCAATTTGCAGACAACTGGAGATGGAGGAAGTGCTTTTTTCTCAAGGTGTTCCCTTCTCCTTCCACTTTCTTTGAAATCTCAGCATACTGGATCCCAGTACAATTACGATGGCAGAGGATGGGTGTTTCAAGGGCGGTAGTTCAGAGGAAGAACAGCTGCTCTGCATTCAGAATGCCCCAGCTTCAGTCCAAGCAGAGCTGAGAGAGACTCTTGGAGGGCTGCTGCCACTCCGTGTGGGCAATGCTGAGCTAGGAGAGGACTGTCGATGGGTACTAGCTATCAGGGCTATGGTCTGCCTCCATAGCTGGAGACAGTAGACCTTCTGAAGACCCGTTTCTGGAAGTCACAGGAGAGGAGGAGTGTGTTTTTCTGCTCAAATTCTGATTGCAGGTTTTCCACGGGCATCGAGTTGACACCTGCGAGACCAGGAGGCCGGACAAGATAGGTCACAGACCTGATCCAGCAGGATTCTCTTGTGTTCTTATGTCAAAGTTAGGCAACATCTAAGGCAGCCTTCTAGGGTTGTACATTGTCAATCACATCTTCATGGAAACATCCTGAGAAAAGCCAGACGCAGACGGGTAGCTGTCGGCCTGCAGGTACGACATTAAGTTGCTGTATTTTTACTTTTGAACACCTGCACCTCGGGGCAGGCCGTGCTGCCAGATGTTGCGGGGCCTCCGTCAGCTGCGCACAGCCCAGGTCCACTCTTGCCAATAGGCCTGCCTGGCAACGTTGCATCATTGCGTGGGCAGGTCATCCAGATGGAATTGGGCGCTTCTGAGCACAAACTGGGACAGCCCTGGCTCACCCACACATTCTGTCACAATAAAACAAACGCAGCCGAGTTAGCGGAATCACAGGCAAGCTGGCTGGCACTGTGTTGGTGTTGGCAAGGAGGTCTCTTCCTCTGCTGTTAGAGCCCAGAGTCATTATAACAGCTGGCGACGGGCACTTAACATAGAATCATAGATAATTGTAGAGTTGGAACGGACCATGACAAGATCTTTTGCCCACCGCAGGGCTTGAACCCACGGCCCTGAGATCTACCAGCTGAGCTAAAGATTCTGTAAATCAGGAATGGTGGAACCTGTGGCCCTCCACATGTTACTGGACTACATCTCCCATCATCCCTCACCACTGGCCATGTTGGTTGGGGCTGACGGAGAATTCCACTTTGTGTCAACAGGCCTCTTCCACAGTTTCAGCTTTTAAGATAAACCAGTCATTTTAAGGACCTTTTTCCCACCAGCATATGGTTAGCCACTGTGAGAACAGGATGCTAGACTAGATGGGCAATTGGCCAACAGGCTCGCCTTATGATCATTCCGTAGTATTTTTAGTGGCATTTTATCTCTGTTGTGCACCGCCCTGGGATTTCATATGAGGAACAGTCTATAAATATTGTTCCCCACCCACCTATCCTTGATCCATCTAATTGCCCAGTTTCCCCCCAGGATGAGAACAGCTCTCCTTGTTGCTAACTAGGCCTTCCCTAGCTCTGCTGCAGCTTCTTAATAGTTAGAATCATAGAATCATAGAGTTGGAAGAGACCATAAGGGCCATCGAGTCCAACCCCCTGCCAAGCAGGAAACACCATCAGAGCACTCCTGACGTATGGTTGTCAAGCCTCTGCTTAAAGACCTCCAAAGAAGGAAAAGAAGAAGTTGATTGATCCCAGAACATGGAAGTCTACAATGGGTGGTTAGCAGAATCAGGAAAATCACACCTGCATTGTTCACTTGAGAAAGTGCCCAGGAGATGAATAGCCAAGTACAAGGTCTCAAACACCGATTATAAGTAAATTTTAAATAAATCACTCACAGCAGAGATCTAGTCACCTTCAACCCGGTGATCTAGCAGAGATCTAGTCACCTTCACACTTTGCTGTTCAGTTCATGGGCGGAACGTTGGCGTGTGTGTGCTTCTCCAGCCTGAAAACAAACCAGGCTGTGCAGCTTGGAACATTCGTGGCGAAAGGGTGTCTGCTTCTTGGACGGGGCTCAGCCCATAAATATGTATAAGGCTGTTTTGCGGGTTTCGAGGGGAGGCCCCAAAGGTCAGTCTATTTCGGTTCAAAGCGATGCAGGGCAGGTGTCATACCCCAGCAGGGAAGTCTTGACTGCCAAAAAGTTTTGGAGCCCATTCTAGCCACCAGATGGACGGGCCATGCTCTCCAGCCCACCTCTCTGGGTGGAGAGCGTTGACACAACTGTTTGGGAAAATACGTGCTGAAGCTGGAGACATTCCTTTCCCCCAGTAGATCCTTGGTTAGTGCCGTTTGGGAAGCCCAAGCCGCGTTCAGCTGCGTGAGACTTATCTTGTTTTCCTGGCCTCTGCTTCAGGGGCAGGGAGGCTGCCCAAGAAAATAAGGCTGTTTCACATCAGCTCCCAGCTCCCTGGAAGATAGCAATCTTTTCTCCCTGGGTTGAGGCTTTGATTCTACACCCCCCCCCCTCCTCTGCAAGGCAGAGCTAGCCCCAAACACTTTGGCACTCGACCCAAATGGTACTTCCCTGTGGATAAATACACTGCACAACCCACTAGTAAATTCTCCTGTTCCTTCCTCATGGGGGAAATAACAGAAGCTGTACGAGGGAGAAAGTGCAGCTCTCGTTCGTTTCAATGAAGTTTGCGCACCAGAACTTCCCGCTGGAGTGTGTGCCTTAGATAGGACCTCTCTATCTCCAACTCTGCTGCCCCTTATCTCCACCCAACATCACCCCTCCTAAGGTGGCCAGCTTTCCGTGGATCCTAGTAGGGTTGTCCCTGCTGCAAGGCACATAGGAACCAAAGCCTTCAAGCAAATCTGCAGCAAACATTCCCTGCCTGCCTGTATATCTGCCGGTTCAGGGAAGTTTTTAATGTGTGACATTTTGATGTATTTTTAAGCCTTGTTGGAAGCTGCCCAGAGTGGCTGGGGAAACCCAGCCAGATGGGCAGCGTACAAATTATTGTTGTTGTTATTAATATTAATCTGTTTTGGGATAAAGGGAAGGAACCCAGCTTTCATCAAAGCACCCCTCATTGCCTGGAGAAAGTCTTAACACAGGTGACTAGGTGGGTGTTTGCAACCCTGCACTTACAGTTACATGCAGAACTTGCTTTTCCCAAACAGCAGTCATGTCCAAGCTCAACTCTACTTGGGGAGGGGGGGGGGGGCTTTGATGCATAGTAATAGTAATATTCTCCCGGTTCAGCTGAGCAGCCAGCAGTAGGGCAGATAGAGATTACATACAGTTGACTGCTCCTCTGCTCACACAGATCCCCTGCATGCAGAAAACCAATCAGTCAGGGAGAAGAGCGAGAAGGCAAAGCTGGCAGTCACCTCCTTGACATCTTTTTATTGGGGGGGGGGGTGGAGCATTCTACCAGGTGAGCCTGAACCTGCTGACTGGAGCCCACACAGAGATTTACCACTCTTTGTCAAAACTAGGCCAACGAGAACCTGCACTCCCATGAATGTACTTGACAGCTGGGCAAGGGTTAATTTATAACCCCAGGAAGGCAAACGCCATCTTTGGGCCTCTGGTAAACAAACAGATTTATCAACAAAAGCTCAGCATGGACTCATGGGAAGAGTCAACTGAGAACACTCCATTAGCAGTTACTACCACTGTGGGTTGCAATGCCACATCTCAGGCAATATATACACATTGATGCTGTGAACAAGGGATGTGGGAACCTGTAGCTTGTCAGTAGGCCTGGGTGATTTACCGATATGTCACCCTGGACTGGTTTGAGGACTAGAGTCCTGTGGCGCCTCACGGGGCCAGGGCTGATGCAACTGGTTCCTCCCAGGTTTATGGCAACCCACGTCAGAAGTTTTTTTTTGGCAAATCCTTGGATGTCAAATTTCCTTAAGAATAGCTCAACCACCTTGGCCCAAAAGTTGTTCAAATAAGGCAACCCTACTATATTGTGAGGGACACGGGTGGCGCTGTGGGTTAAACCACAGAGCCTAGGGCTTGCCGATCAGAAGGTCGGCGGTTTGAATCCCTGCGACTGGGTGAGCTCCCATTGCTCCGTCCCTGCTCCTGCCAACCTAGCAGTTTGAAAGCATGTCAAAGTGCAAGTAGATAAATAGGTACCACTCCGGTGGGAAGGTAAACAGCATTTCCGTGCGCTGCTCTGGTTCGCCAGAAGCGGCTTAGTCATGCTGGCCACTTGACCCGGAAGCTGTACGCCGGCTCCCTCGGCCAATAAAGCGAGATGAGCGCCGCAACCCCAGAGTCGGCCACGACTGGACCTAATGGTCAGGGGTCCCTTTACCTTTACCTTACTATATCATGATGTTAGCTGGTGATACATCACGAGGTTGAAAAGCTGCTATCGCCCAGCCCTACTAGTCAGGTGTTGTTGGGACTTCAGTTCCCAGCTAGCAGCATGGCCAACTGTAGTCCTCGGGTTCTTCATCCTCAGCTCTAAGTTGATCGTTGCTTCTTACCCAAGTGCCTTAAGAAGCAAGGAGGAATGGGAGTCCCCAGCACGTTCATTTTCTCCGTTCTGGGATTTGTGTGTGTGTTGCATGCGGATGAGGAGTTCTCCATCCTTTTAGCATCTATGGGCTGCCTGAAGCTGCAGGGAGACTTTCCGCCTAAGAGAGAACCAGGCCTGGGCCTCAGAAGCCAACCTCCGAGGGCCCTGCCTTCAGATCAGGCCAGCTCATCCCATCGCTCTTTGATCAAAACGAGCTGAAGGCTGAAGCAATCCAGGGAGTGGCTTTCTCAGGGTAACTGGTTGGGCAAGGCAGCCTTAAGAGAGCTGCCTCTGTGCTGAGACAGCCCTAAGAGGATTGCAGCAATGAGTGAAATATCCTGAGCTGTGGGTTTCATCTCCCAGCGCTTGGCTCATGCGCTGCTTAGATGGACCTCTTCCTTTGCAGAGGCCAGGTCCCTTCGGCTCGCGGCTGAGCGCACATTGCTGTTTGGATGCTTCATGTTCCAGATTTCTTACTCAGCAGGGGACTTGGGAGATGGGCGGAAAGGGGTTCGTATCAGCGAGGAACATTTGCTAATAAAATGCTTAGGTCATCCGGTGGGATTTTTCCAGAGAATTGCAGCATTAGCAAAGCATCCTAATGGATTGGCTCCCTCTTTCCTGGCGCGGCCGCTCCGTGCGCAGAATATTGTCTCCATGTCTGCTGTATCAGGGATGGTGGCCCTCCCAGATGTGCTGGCTGGAGCTGTTGGGAGCCGGCGTCCCAGGAACATCTGCAGGACCACCAATTCCCTGTCTCTGCACTATGTGGATGTCTAAGGCACTGTAATGTGCTTGGTTTGGCTTGGCTTCCTTTGGACGGTGCTCTCCAGGGATGGTGCAGATGCAAGGTTGGCCATGCTTGTTAATATAGCTGACTCTCTCTGCCGGTTACAGACTCTTATTATTATTTATTACATTTATACACCAGCTTTATCTTCCCGGGAGCTCAAGGTGGTGTATATGGTTCTCCTCCCCATTTCATCCTTGCAACAACCCTGGGAGGTAGGTTAGGCTAAGGGATGGTGACTGGCCCAAGGTGAGCTTATGCCTGAGTGGCGAGCTTCAATTATGGCTGGCCAGCCTTCCCTCCTCAGGAGGGTTGGGGAACCTTCCATCCAGGGAGCAAAGGCAACCCTCTCTTTTTTGCCCCCCACCCCCAGGGACTCTTCCCTTTTGCCTTGTTAATTTTAATTTCTGTTAAGAGAAGTTGTTGTATACTGCTTAATTGTAAATAAAACCTCTAAGCGGTTTACAATTTGATAGATGATAGATGATAGATGATAGATAGATAGATAGATAGATAGATAGATAGATAGATAGATAGATAGATATAGATAGATGATAGATAACAAAAGTAGAATTTAAAATAAGCTTTTTAGAAAAATCAAAATATAAATAAAATCAACTACTACTACTTACTGCTAGTACTACTACTACTACTACTAATAATAATAATAATAATAAACTACCAGCCCTGCTTTGTATCCTCCTTGAATGTTTTTTGTCTGGCTCCTTGAACTCTGATAATGCCTCTTGCTTGGCTGAAGAATACCCGGGGGAGAGAGGGAGACATAGAAACTAGCATACTGCACAGAGATGAAACATAATAATAATAATAATAATAATAATAATAATAATAATAATAATAATTTATTATTTGTACCCTGCCCATCTGGCTGGGTTTCCCCAGCCACTCTAGGCAGCTTCCAACAAAGACCAAAAATACACAAAAATGTCACACATTAAAAACTTCCCTGAACAGGGCTGCCTTCAGATGTCTTTTGAATGTCAGGTAGTTATTTATCTCTTTGACATTTGGTGGGAGGGCGTTCCACAGGGAGGGCGCCACTACCGAGAAGGCCCTCTGCCTGGTTCCCTGTAACTTGGCTTCTCGCAGTGAGGGAACCGCCAGAGGGCCCTCGGCGCTGGACCTCAGCGTCCTGGCAGAATGATGGGGTTGGAGACGCTCCTTCAGGTATACTGGGCTGAGGCCATTTAGGGCTTTAAAGGTCAGCACCAACACTTTGAACTGTGCTCGAAAATGTACTGGGAGCCAATGTAGGTCTTTCAGGACCAGTGTTATGTGGTCTTAGCGGCTGCTCCCAGTCACCAGTCTAGCTGCAGCATTCTGGATTAGTTATAGTTTCCGGGTCACCTTCAAGGGTAGCCCCACATAGAGCGCATTGCAGTAGTCCAAGCGGGAGATAACCAGAGCATGCACCACTCTGGCGAGACAGTCCATGGGCAGATAGGGTCTCATCCTGCGTACCAGGTGGAGCTGATAAACAGCTGCCCTGGATACAGAATTGACCTGCGCCTCCATGGATAGCTCTGAGTCCAAAATGACTCCCAGGCTGCGCACCTGGTCCTTCAGGGGCACAGTTACCCCATTCAGGACCATGGAGTCCCCCACACCAGCCCGCCCCCTGTCTCCCAAGAACAGTACTTCTGTCTTGTCAGGATTCAACCTCAATCCATTAGCCGCCATCCATCCTCCAACCGCCTCGTTGCTCTGCCTACTTTTTCCTCTTGCCCCAGCCACCATTTCCATGTGGCCTCTGAGCTGTATACGGTCCCCCATTCCTGCTGTAAGCATGGCTTGGAAATGATCCCAGGGCAACTCTGGTTGTCATTAGCTGTCAACTGCAGCACTGCTGTAAGGCTTACCTGGGGAGCCAAAGCGCTCCCTTGTTCCTGACCTCTTCACTGTGAGCAGGGCTGCAAGATAATATCACACCTAGAATTACAGACTGGTAGAGTTGGATGGGACCCTGAGGGTCATCTAGTCCAACCCCTGCAATACAGGAATCTTTCGATCAACGTGGGGCTCGAACCCACAACCCTGGGATCAAGAGTCTCGTGCTGTACCGATTGAGCCTGAAAAACAATTCTACATCAGCTTGGAACAGCTGTTGTGAATCCTTTTTACAGAAAAAAAAAGTGATGGAACCAGCCGTATGCCCCCAAAGCCTGTGATTAATTCATCTACTTTGAATCTTTTTTTGGGGGGGGGAGATATAGAGCCTTCCCCCCCCCTCCCCATCCTTGCAGCCATGCCTGCAACAAAGGGGTTGATTATGATGTGAATGGAAGTCTGTTTGAGGGTTTGGATCCAGCTACTCACAGCTGTGGCCTCCTGGCATTTATCAACCCCCCAGAAAAGAGGGTCACACAAGACGCCTTGTTCCAACCAACCGAGCAGGCAGCGGCTTTGAGGGGTTGGGGGCTAGGGGGCTGCCCGCATGGGGGGGGTGTGCTGGGTGTCGCCCACAGGGCTAACAGGCTGCAGTCAGAAGGGGCGCTTGGTGTCATCTGCCGGTGAGCGAAGCAAGGAGGGATGGCTGGGGGGGTGGGGTGCCTAGTCTCTCGGGGAATGGGAGGCGAAGGCAGGGGGCTGCTAGTAAGCCATTGGTCTCTCGTAAGGGAGTGGAAATGCTACCCTACCTTGCAAGGGTGTTGTACTGATAACTGAGACTGCGTGTGAAATGCCTCTCTTGCCTTGCATAAATGCGAAAAGTGAATTGAGTGCATGGGAGAAGCCATAGCTAAGCAGCTGCAAGAGCACACTTGTGAGTGACAGAATTACAGACCTGTAGAGTTGGATGGGACCACAAGCATCATCTAGTCCAACCCCCTGCCATGCAGTGAAGCTTTTTCCTCAACGTGGGATTCGAACCCACAACCATGAGATTAAAGTTCTCATGCTCCGCCAACTGAGCTATTCAGGCGTGATGTTCCACATTCATTTCTCAGCCTTTCCAGTTTGCTAGGATTTGGGGAGGCCAAGACCCCAGCTGGGGCGAGTCGTGGCCATTTGGAGGAGGAAGCTGCAGGTCCGCTAGGTGGGTCTGGCTCAAGATTAAGGCAGCTCCTTATATGAATCATAGAATCATAGAATCATAGAATCATAGAGTTGGAAGAGACCACAAGGGTCATCGAGTCCAACCCCCTGCCAAGCAGGAAACACCATCAGAGCACTCCTGACATATGGTTGTCAAGCCTCTGCTTAAAGACCTCCAAAGAAGGAGACTCCACCACACTCCTTGGCAGCAAATTCCACTGTCGAACAGCTCTTACTGTCAGGAAGTTCTTCCTAATGTTTAGGTGGAATCTTCTTTCTTGTAGTTTGTATCCATTGCTCCGTGTCCGCTTCTCTGGAGCAGCAGAAAACAACCTTTCTCCCTCCTCTATGTGACATCCTTTTATATATTTGAACATGGCTATCATATCACCCCTTAACCTCCTCTTCTCCAGGCTAAACATGCCCAGCTCCCTTAGCCGATCCTCATAAGGCATTGTTTCCAGGCCTTTGACCATTTTGGTTGCCCTCCTCTGTACACGTTCTAGTTTGTCAGTGTCCTTCTTGAACTGTGGTGCCCAGAACTGGACACAGTACTCCAGGTGAGGTCTGACCAGAGCAGAATACAGTGGCACTATAACTTCCCTTGATCTAGATGCTATACTCCTATTGATGCAGCCCAGAATTGCATTGGCTTTTTTAGCTGCCGCGTCACACTGTTGGCTCATGTTAAGTTTGTGGTCAACCAAGACTCCTAGATCCTTTTCACATGTACTGCTCTCAAGCCAGGTGTCACCCATCTTGTATTTGTGCCTCTCATTTTTTTTGCCCAAGTGCAATACTTTACATTTCTCCCTGTTAAAATTCATCTTGTTTGTTTTGGCCCAGTTCTCTAATCTGTCAAGGTCGTTTTGAAGTGTGATCCTGTCTTCTGGGGTGTTAGCCACCCCTCCCAGTTTGGTGTCATCTGCAAATTTGATCAAGATGCCCTTGAGTCCATCATCCAAGTCGTTGATAAAGATGTTGAATAAGACCGGGCCCAAGACAGAACCCTGTGGCACCCCACTAGTCACTCTTCTCCAGGATGAAGAGGAACCATTGATGAGCACTCTTTGGGTCCGGTCAGTCAGCCAGTTACAAATCCACTGAGTGGTAGCATAGTCAAGACCGCATTTTACCAGCTTCTTTACAAGAATATCATGGGGCACCTTGTCAAATGCCTTGCTGAAATCAAGGTAGACTACATCCACTGCGTTCCCTTCATCTACCAGGCTTGTAATTCTGTCAAAAAATGAGATCAGGTTAGTCTGACATGACTTATTTTTCAGAAATCCATGCTGACTATTGGTGATCACAGCATTCCTTTCTAGGTGCTCACAGATTGTTTGCTTAATGATCTGCTCCAGAATCTTCCCTGGTATTGATGTTAGACTGACTGGGCGGTAATTATTTGGGTCCTCTCTTTTCCCCTTTTTGAAAATAGGGACAACATTTGCCCTCCTCCAGTCTGCCGGGACTTCGCCTGTTCTCCAGGAATTCTCAAAGATGACTGCCAGTGGTTCTGAGATCACATCTGCCAGTTCTTTTAATACTCTTGGATGCAGTTCATCTGGCCCTGGAGACTTGAATACATCTAAACTAGCCAAGTATTCTTGTACTATCTCCTTAGTTATTCTGGGCTGTGTTTCCTCTGCTGAATCATTTCCTCCAAATTCTTCAGGTCGGGCATTGTTTTCTTTATCGGAGAAGACTGAGGCAAAGAAGGCATTGAGGAGTTCAGCCCTTTCTGTGTCCCCTGTTTGCATTTCACCATCTTCTCCTCTGAGTGACCCCACTGTTTCTTTGTTCTTCCTTTTGCTACGAACATACCCATAGAAGCCTTTTTTGTTGCTTTTAACCTCTCTAGCAAGCCTGAGTTCATTCTGTGCTTTAGCTTTTCTGACTTTGTGTCTACATGTGCTGGCTATTTGTTTGAATTCCTCTTTGGTGGTTTCCCCCCTTTTCCATTTTTTGTACACATCCTTTTTTAATCTTAACTCAGTTAAAAGTTCTTTAGATAGCCACCCTGGCTTCTTTAGGCACCTTCCATGTTTCCGTCTCATTGGTATTGCCTGAAGTTGTGCTTTTACTATCTCCCTCTTAACAAACTCCCAGCCATCATGAACTCCCTTTCCTTTTAGTATTACTGTCCATGGGATCTCACCCAGCACTTCCCTAAGTTTTATGAAGTCGGCTTTCTTAAAGTCAAGAAATTGAGTCCTAGTATGCTTGGCTGCTCCTTTCCGTTGTATAGTAAACTTCAGAAGAGCATGATCACTTGCGCCTAATGATCCTTCCACTTCTACCCCATTAACCAGGTCATCGACATTGGTTAGGACCAGATCTAAAATGGCTGTTCCTCTTGTTGCTTCTCCCACTTTCTGGACAATGAAGTTGTCTGCAAGGCCAGTGAGGAATCTGTTTGACCTTATGCTCTTGGCTGAGTTTGACATCCAACAAATATCTGGGTAATTGAAGTCCCCCATTACTACTATCTCCCTTCCTTTTGCATGCTTGGCCATCTGTTCCAGGAAGGCATCATCTATGTCCTCCGTTTGGCTTGGGGATCTATAGTAAACTCCCACAATGAGGTCACTATTATTCTTCTCTCCCTTAATTTTGACCCAAATGCTCTCACTTTGGCTTTGAGGTTCTAAATCTTGGATCTCTTCACAGGTATACACATCCCTGACATATAACGCCACTCCTCCTCCTTTCTTGTCTGGTCTGTTTCTCTGAAATAGATTGTATCCCTCCATTTTTACATTCCAATCGTGGGACTTATCCCACCAGGTTTCAGTGATGCCTATTATGTCATATTTAGTTTGCTGTACCAAGAGCTCAAGCTCATCTTGTTTATTTCCCATGCTTTGTGCATTAGTGTACAGACATTGAAGTCCATTAGTCATTCCCCCGTGCCTCTTATTTAAGGATTTTTTCCTCCCACCACTAGGTCTGCTTGCTGTTTGCTCCATTTGGTCTATGACATTTGGATGATCATCTTCATCAATTAATAGACTCCTACCTTCAGGAGCACTGTCTCCCTCCCCCGCATTAGTCAGTTTAAAGCCCTCCTGATGAGGTTTCTTAGTTTTTTGGCAAAAACATTCCTCCCAACCGTTGTGAGGTGCAGCCCATCGCTTGCCAGAAGTCCATCCTCAAGAAACCGCAGTCCGTGATCTAAGAATCCAAACCGTTCCTGTTTACACCATTTGCGAAGCCAGCTGTTTACTTCCACTATTTTCCTCTCTCTCCCTGGGCCCCGTCGTTCAACTGGGAGGACAGATGAGATGACGATTTGTGCATTTAATTGCTTCAATTTCCTGCCCAGAGCCTCGTAGTCTCTTTTGATCTTCTGGAGGCTATTGCTTGCAGTGTCATTGGTTCCCACATGAACCAAGAGGAAGGGGTATTTGTCAGTGGGTTTTATGATTCCTTGCAGTCGTTCAGTTACATCTTGGATCTTGGCCCCGGGGAGAGAGCACACTTCCCGAGACATCTTGTCAGGCCCACAGATCACTGCTTCTGTTCCCCTCAGTAAGGAATCCCCTATCACCACTACACGCCTTCTCTTAGGTTTGGTCAGGGTTCTTCCGTGAGCGGTCCGTTCCAAGGTCGCCTGCACATTCCCTGAGGACTGACTTTGCTGCTCATCTTCATATACGTGATCGACTGTAATGAGGGAGAGATCCTCAAATGGAGTCTGCTCTTCGTCTTCCATGCTAGGGGAGAGGACCTGAAAGCGATTGTGTATTTCTAGACAATCAGAGCGAACCCTGGGCCTCCTACTTCTTTGAGTCACGTTTCTCCACATATCGGGCTCCTGTGTTGGTGAACTAGCCGCCTCCTCAGGGGAGTCCCCTGTCTCCTCCTTGGTGGAGACGGTGTGCTCTGTTGCTTCCAAGAAGAGCTCCAGCTCTCTAATTCTTTGGAGCGTAGCTACACGTTCCTCCAGTTGCTGGACTTTGTCTTTTAGGAGGGCAATCAACATGCAATTGCTGCACGTTGATCACATATGAAGAGAACACAGAGGCAGTTTCTGCCAAAACTGCAAGCAGCTTAATAAAATGCATGTGCAAATTGTTTTGCTTAGAGAAGGTACTGAGGAACACACACACACACACACACACCAAAAGAGAGGGAGAGATTTGTAGCAAAAAACAACAGCTCAGCAAAACGAATCAGGCAGAACACCTGTAGCCTTGGCTGGTGATAGTGAAGCTGGTTTCTGTCAATGTTCCCCTCAAAACGTATTTATTGAAATTTCTAACATGCAAAAATGGGAAAACACAGGTTCATGTGTTGAGCCTGTCATACAAAATCTGTGGGAACGCTGCTGCTCCCAGGAATGTAATATCATTTCCTTCTCTTGGTTTTATTGTGGAAGCGAAAGGGTCTCATCTACCACCACCGTCCCATGACTGATTGTTTACAGCAGCCATTGGTTTCGTGGAGCAACGTCAGCTCCTCATAGATGACTCCTGTGGCACATCTTCTTCTTTTGAATTCCCAGTAAACCCAGCACTGCTTATCAAAATATTCTGAATTCCGGACCGAACCCTCGCAGGTTCATTAGAAAATATTCAAACTGTAGCAAAATTTTAAGTACTTGGTGATGATTTAGGAACTGAGAGGGCAGAATATAATTATCCGTGGACCTTCTGGGTCCCCAGGATGGATCCATTTTACCCATGGGCAAGTGTTTAGCTGAAACCGGGCCAAAGCCATTAAGCAGATGAACTGAAAATGAGGAAAGGGTGTGGTTTGTTAGTTTATGTGCTGTCATCAAGTTATTTTCATTGCCCTTTAGCTCCAGGGTGGCCAGTATGGTGCCCTGCAGATGTTGTTGTACTACAACTCCCATAATCCTTCATCATTGGCTATGCTGGCTGGAGCCAATGGAAGTTGGATTCCTACAGCATCTGGAGAACATTGTGTTGGGTATTAAGGCTCTGGCAAGGATTTACTTGGCTCGCCAAGTCTTATGGGGAAAAGTGACAAGTGGGGTGCTGCGGGGTTCTGTCCTGGGCCCATTATTGTTCAGTGTCTTTATAAATGAGTTGGGCGGAGGAATTGAGGGGGTTTCCATCCAATTTGCAGATGACACCAAACTGGGAAGGGTGGCTAATGCTGCAGAAAGCGGAATCTGGATTCAGAATGACTTCAACAGATTTGAAAACTGGGCTCAAATTAACAAAATGAATTTCAATAGTTTCAAAACTACACAGATATAAGACGGGGGGCACCTGGCTTACCAGTAGCACATGTGAAAAATATCTAGGGGTCCTAGTGGACCAAAAGCTAAACATGAGTCCACAATGCGACACAGCAGCAGCAAAGAAAGCCAATGCTTTTCTAGGCTGCATCAGCAGAAGTCTAGTGTCCAGATCAAGGGAAGTAAGAGTAGCACTCTATTCTGCCTTTGTCAGACCACACCTGGAATACTGTGTCCAGTTCTGGGCAGCTTGAGTTAAAGAAGGGTGTTGACAAGCTGGAAGGTGTACAGAGGATGGCAACCAAGATGATCAAGGGTCTGGAAACCAAGCCTTATGATGAATGGTTGAAGGAGCTGGGTATGTATAGCCTGGAAAAGAGGAGACCGAGAGGAGGTATGATAGCCATCTTCAGATATCTGAAGAGCTGTCACATGGAAGATGGAACCAGCTTGGGGGTTTCTTCCTCATTCAGAGGGTAGGACCCAAACCAATTGCTTCAAGTTACAATAAAAGAGATTCTGACTAAGCATCAGGAAGTACTGTCTGACAGTAAGATCTGTGGAGTCTCCTTCATTGGAGTTTTCTTAAGCAGAGGTTCGATGGCCATCTGTCATAGATGCCTTAGTTGATATTCCTGCATTGCAAGGGATTGGGCTAGATGACCCTCCCAACTCTACAATTCTATTATTCTATTATATACTGTCCTCAGGAACACATTGGCAGCACTCTTAAGCCCAATTCAGTTAGTCTTTTAATGCTGAATCACCCTGGCATTAAAAACATAAGCATTGCCTTCCTGTTTCATGTAAAAGACCCATTGTCTCCCAGTGCACACAGTCTCCAGTAGTGGCCAGTTGGGACCTGGTGGAGAGAGAGAGAGCCTTCCCCATCCTCTGGCTTCTGGTCTGGTGATCAAAAGGCCTTTGAGCATCCAAGTCCCATGCCCAGCTAGAAAGTCCTTCCTCACTCAGTGCATAGTTTAAACTATGGAACTCGCTCCTACAGTAAGGTTACCAGATTTTTTTCAATGAATCCGGGGACACTTTTCAACTTCCTACTAAATAGATGGATTTTGTCAGGGAACTGATTTGTCAATCCAGGAAAGGGGGATGTCTGGTAACCTTATCCTACAGGAGGCAGGGATTGTCATCCTCTTGGATGACTTCAAAAGAAGATAACACGAAGGGCAAGGCTATGGATGGTTACAAGCCATGATTACTATGTCCTGCCTCCACGGTTGGAAGCAGCAACGGAATACCAGTTGGTGGAAACCACAGGTGGGAGAGCTCTCTTGTGCTCCAAGCCTGCCTACAGGATTCCCACAAGCCTCTGGTTGGCCACTCCAGTTGGCCATTGGCTCGCAGCTGGCTCTTCCATTGTTGTGACTCATAACGGCCCTCCATCAATTTGCCTAATCCTTTAAATTAAAAAAAAAAAAGCCGGCTGAGCCACCAGGGCCTTGACTGCATCTTGTGGCAATGGATTCCAGAAGTTAATTATTGCTGACAGCCTGGGCTGTAAATAGTCTGGAATGCCAGCAAGGTGGGAAGAAGGAAACACGAATGGCTGGGAACAGAGCCTGAGGGAAGTCAGGCAGACGGTCAGAGGAGACAAGGTCAGCGTTGGTTGTTGCCCAAGCAAATCCCAGACCTGATCCAGAAGGTCTGGGCCAGCCTCTTTTCAAGGTCAAGAGAAACCAATGGGCTTCCGGGAAGGGGTGTTTGGGTGCTGAGGTCCTCCGGATGCCGTGAGGCCATCATATACTCTGGAGACCCTCTCAGCCCACGGCTTCTCAGGGCAGTGGAGCCCAGATCTGGAAGGAAGGCACCTTGACAGCCACACCACTGTGACGAAGAATTCCCTGTTTCCTCCGGATTGAAGGTTGTCCCACATTTACTGCGCCGTAATTGGCTAACCCACTTTGGGAGATGTAGTAGCTGCAATGGGGTAATAACCATGCGGCGAAAAGCCACGATTTGCACATCCAGGGTGAGTCAATGCCATGAATGCTTTTCCTCACATTCAGCAGACATCATGTGCCCCGGAAGCAAGAAGAAATAAACAAATACAAGTTGACACATTAAGACGTTTCCGGGATTTGGGCCCAGCCCAGGGTAAATAAGGTGCAACTCTAGAAAGGGATACCTCTCTAGCACAGACTAGCCAAGATGGTTGTTGTTGTCATTGTTTGTATACCGCCCTTCATCTGTAGATCTCAGATCTACAGAATCATGAAATGACAGAATTGTAAAGTTGGAAGGGACCCTGAGGAACATCTAGTCCAACCCCCCGCAATGCAGGAATATGCAGGTGTCCCATTCGGGGATTGAACCTGCAACCTTGGCATTATCAGCGCCACGCTCTAACCAACTGAGCTATCCAGGCATGAAAATACAAGATACATGATAGCAGCACAGGCCACTACAGGATGGTGAGATACTGCAGGCATAAATTTCTGAAGCGAGGAGGTTGCACACAGAGCCTGGGGTCTTACAATGAGGTTCATGAAATAGGATTCAAAGCTAGAGTAGGGCTGAGGTCTAGGGGAGCCTGGGAAGAGATGATGGATTGCGCTTCTAATCACTTTCCTTCCTTCCTCACCAACCAAACAACTGGAAAGGGAACATGGAAAAGTCAAAAGGCTCTGTTAAATATTTGCCAGAAATCTGGCAGGGTAGGGGGATATGGAAATTATTCATCTGATTTGAGCTTGGCAAGAGGGCAAGGGCGGCTTTTGCTGCCTCTGGATTCCACCCACTCCGGTTTCGGTGCAGTCCTGGCAGTTTCCTGTCGCACTCCAAATTCCTGCGGCACTTCTCTGTGGTTAGGCAGGATGAAGAGGGCTTTGCCTCGGCAGTCATTGCCGGGGTCGGCGCACTAGGGCTGGGCCCCTGAGCCTGACCACGCGTGGGGAGGATTCCTCCACCCCTCCTGTTTACTTACTGCTGTGTACTCATGTCCTGCCCTGGGTGGGTTGGATTTTTTGCTGTGGCCACAGGATGGGAGTCTGGGAAGCCTGCACTTAAAAGCACGACAGGTTTTGAAATCGGAACTTGCAGCGCAGGATCTGCTGCATCTTTGCAGAAGCTTAAACGTTTAGGAAAACAAGGGGAAAGCATCTCATCCTCAGGGCGGCAGAAAGGGAGGGCCTACAAGTAGACTCAAGGGGAGAAGGAGCCCATCTGGGGAGATGGAAGGCTTAGTCCTTGCAGCTCTCATCTTCCCACCCTGCACAGCCATCTCTTTCTGTCAACAACAACTTTCCTTTCCCTGTCCCCAGTATTTAATAAAGTACCCAGGTACTTCCCATTTTGATATGAACCAAACTAGGAGCTGGTGCCCGTTAGGGAAGGCATATTTTTGTTACATCTTTTGTGTTTTTTATATTGAAATTTTATGTTCTATGGGTAAAGGGCGGTATACTACTAATAGTAATAAAAAGGCAGTACTGTGTGTGTTGGACTGGTGGTCTGGTTCAGTTCAAGGCAGGCTCCTGTGTCCACCGACCTTCACTACCGAAGGTAGCAGTGAATTCACTCCCATCCACTCAGGAACATTTCCAAAATCCCAATCTCGGCTGTTTTTATCTCAGATCTAGCCGGGTGTGCTACTTCACTCCATCAATGGAATTATTTTAGATGTGGCGTGGGGTGGGTTGGAAAGCATGAAATAAAGACTCCAGCCCTCTCCCCTCCCCTTGGATGTGCAGTCCAGGATTCTGGCATCTCATTTTCTGATCAGCTCTGTGCATTTCAAATCTGGGTCACACACTCTCTCTCTCTCTCTCTCTCTCTCTCTGTGTACGTATATCACGGGGATCCTCTTTCTGCAATGACCATTTGTTCTCCAGTCTCAGTCCCGTTGATTCGTTGGGCCAATTTTTCAACTTGCATTCAGTGTTTTTTGTTGAGAACAGAGGAGCCATGTGGATAGCTTGGTTGGTTAGAGCGCAATGCTGATAACGCCAAGGTCACAGGTTCGATTCCTGCATGGGGCAGCTGCGTATTCCTGCATTGCAGGACTACATAGTGCTCAGGGTACCTTCCAACTCTACAGTTCTATGATATTATTATTATTATTATTATTATTATTATTATTATTATTATTATTTATACCCCACCCATCTGGGTGGGTTTCCCCGATCAAGTTGATTGAGGGGCCCCGGTGTGATTTCCTGATGTCACGTGTGACGTTGTGAGGAGCCAGGGGACAGAACTGAACACCATCTGAACATTGAGGGGGCCTGGCTCCCTAAAAATATGTGTATATATATATTAAAAAATGGGGGGCCTGAAACTGCTTCAATTGGTAGAAGCTGGTGTGTATGGTTGGGAATCAATCAAAGCTGGCAGCCATGAAGTTATTAGATCAAAAGGTTCGTGTTTTCGGCCTTTTCCCCCCGTTCTCTCCCACTCTTGCATATTTTTCTTTCTTCCCTGTATTTATTTGAAGTAGTAATAATAACCATAATCAATAATAAATACCAAATCCAGGAGCAGGAGAGAGGAAAGAAAGGAGCTGTGTGGAAATCGGCTCAGTCAGCCATCCAGGCGAAGGAGGCCTGGGACGTGGTCGGTTGTTCCAGGCCCCCGGGGATTGGAGGGTGGAAAGGAAAAAATGTCTTGGCTCTCGCAGCCCGACGGCTCAGCAACTGTCAGTCTGGTCCACGGAGGCAGCTCCGAGGTCAGCAGGAATCCCAGAGCGAGATGCTTCTCCCTCTTCTCCCGGGATTCCTGCGGTAGTTTGAGAAGACGTGGGGGGAAAGTCAGCAGGCAGGAGCCTCCTGGCAGCACCGCCTCTGGGGCTCTGGGAAGAAAAGCTGGGGGGCAATGTTCCCACACGGCCTGGGGGGAGTTCCATCACCCTCAGGGTGCAGATTCCACCATAAGGCGCCCACCAAATCAAAGCTGACCATGGCTGGACGGTGGGGTGTACATTTATGGGCTTTTAAATTATTATTTTGTGACGTTTTAATGTTTTTATTGTGCACTGTCATGGATTTCTCCCTCCAAGTTGGTGGTTTATATTTAAAAAAATGCAATACAGCGGTACCTCAGGTTACATACGCTTCAGGTTACAGACTCCGCTAATCCAGAAATAATGCTTCAGGTTAAGAACTTTGCTTCAGGATGAGAACAGATATCGTGCTCAGGCAGCGCAGCGGCAGCAGGAGGCCCCATTAGCTAAATTGGTGCTTCAAGTTAAGAACCGTTTCAGGTTAAGAACAGACCTCCGGAACGAATTAAGTACTTAACCTGAGGTACCACTGTAGAAAGAGAAAGAGCTTGGTTAGGTTGGCCTGCTGACGATTTAAATTTGGAAAGTTTTTTGTGCAATTTCCCCCCGTTTTGGGTTCACACATGCCTGTGAGGTAGGCTGTATCCTAGCTCCCATTTAAGGGGCAGGAGACTTGGATGTGAGAGAAAGAGAGAGAGAGGCAAACTTTGCCCAGAGCCACAGCCCTCCCTCACTGAACCTCTCTCAGATCTGGCGTCTTCATCCACATCCACATCAGTGCCATCCTCCCTGCATTCATGGACATTGGAAGTGATTGGAAATAAAGGAAGAAGGAAGGGGACTCTGGGAGAACTGTGGGTGAGAGGAATGGAGCAGCCATGAATGTCAGGCTGGAGAGCCTAAATCAGGGATGGGGGACCTGTGGCTCTCTAGATGTCGTTGGACCGCAACTCCCAATATCGTTCACCATTGGTTCTCCTAGCTGGGGTGACAGAAAGCACTGCCCTCGCTCTGATTTGGCTTTATTATGACGCTACGTAGCCAGTTAGATTTGGCTGTGGCCAAAGCTAGTTCAGAACGAGGGCAAGGTCTTCATGTTCTCACGGGGGGCGGGGGGTGGTACCCAGCAGTAGAGTTTCAATTGTTGCCACCATTAGGACTGTGATTCAGGTCGCAGCTAAAAAGGTAAGAGGAAGATACAAGCCGCCACCATCACCACCAAGGCCCTTTTCCAGCCACCATTAGGAACCTGACTTCAGGTGCTGCAGGCAACCTAGAATTTGCGCCACCAGTGTTTGCTCTGTGATAGTTCATTTATCTAGATAAAGATCAGGGTGTGCTTGTCTGTGTCTCACAACACCATATTCTTCTGCATATAAATTGCTTTAACTATCCCAGCCTTGTGTTTTCATGTTGTTGCAGTCTGTCCTGGGATGACAATAATAATGATTAATAATATGCAAGCCATCGCTCCATGCTGTGGCCAACATGCCACAGTGATTGCTAATTTTAGGATTTGCTTGTTATTGCCCAGCCTGGCGAGGGCATTTGTTTGGGTGAGGTGTTGCAACAAAAAAGTAGGCTGAAATATGAAGCAATTTGGTTTTTTGCAAATGTGTACCAGCTCTGCGTGGGGACACGGGTGGCGCTGTGGGTTAAAGCCTCAGTGCCTAGGGCTTGCCGATCAAGAGGTCGGCGGTTTGAATCCCCTCGGCGGGGTGCGCTCCCGCTGTTCGGTCCCAGCGCCTGCCAACCTAGCAGTTCGAAAGCACCCCTGGGTGCAAGTAGATAAATAGGGACCGCTTACTAGCGGGAAGGTAAACGGCGTTTCCGTGTGCGGCTCTGGCTCGCCAGAGCAGCGATGTCACGCTGGCCACGTGACCCGGAAGTGTCTTCAGACAGCGCTGGCCCTTGGCCTCTTTGAGTGAGATGGGCGCACAACCCTAGAGTCTGTCAAGACTGGCCCGTACAGGCAGGGGTACCTTTACCTTTACCTTTACCAGCTCTGCGTTTGCGTGTAATGGGGCTAAACCAGATCTCTTGTTGTGTGCCAGTAACTGAGACCTCCTCTCTCTCCTCCCCCCCCCCTCCAGCCTGTGGACCGGGCACCTTCAAGTCAAAGCAGGGGGAAAGTCGGTGCACCCCTTGCCCTCCCAACAGTCGGACAAGCTCCGGGGCAGCTACTCTCTGCATGTGCCAGAACAACTATTTCCGGTCAGACACCGATCCACCCGACAGTGCCTGCACCAGTAAGTCTGCCCTTCTGCCGCTTGGCGTTTCGGTTTCACTTCAAAATGTGTTTATTTTGGGCTTATTATTCCACTCTAGCTTGAGTGTACCAAGGCCAGTGAGATGATCCTCTAAGGTAGCACATGAATGCATTTATACTTCCGCCCATTGCTTTGTTGACGAAACTAACAATTTACAAAAGATTTGCAAAGCTGCTTCGGGAATTGGGAAGATGGGAGAAGAGGAATGCTGGTGACGCCACACAGAAATGGCTTTTGGGGTGGGGTGGGGCCTCTACGCTAGCTTTGGGATGCTGTTGTTTACTGGAAGGAAAGGTAGCCGGGAGGTTGGCATGGTGTAAACGCACCGGCAGAACCAATCCTGTGCTTCTGCCGATGTTTATGCCCCACACCAATTTCATTCCCCATCTCCCTCCCCGTGAGCAATAGCAACCTTCCTGCCAGGAACCTCCGCTCTACCCAGCCAGCAGTTTCTGATGTCACAGGTACTAGCCAATCGGTGCCCTCTGCAGCCAGCTTTTCCCTGGTTCGGACTAAACCAAACTGCAGACTTGCAGAACCAGTCTTCTTTTTTAGAGCTTGGTTCGGGAGAGAAAAGGGTACATTTGCATTGTACCCACTCAAACCGCCACGCCTAAAAGCGTTACCTCTGCTTCCTCCAATACAAGGTGGTTGTAAAGATGACTAGAGAAACTTGCATGCAAAACTCATCAAAGACTCACATGCCTTTGTGTAAATGCCGAGCATCGTTTTATTTTATTTTTGGAGAGGGGGTGGCAAAAGGCTCTGGGGAAAGACCAGCTTTGAGGGTAAGGTTTTGGGGGTTCATTTGGGGACTTAAGCCTCTTTTGATCCCGTGGCAGGTGTCCCCTCGGCCCCGCGCAACGTCATATCCAATGTGAACGAGACATCCCTGGTGCTGGAGTGGAGTGAGCCCCGTGACTCCGGGGGCCGGGACGACCTGCTCTACAACGTCATCTGCAAGAAGTGCAGCGTGGAGCGCCGGCTGTGCATGCGCTGCGACGACAACGTGGAGTTTGTCCCCCGCCAACTCGGCCTGACCGAGAGGCACATTTACATCAGCAACCTCATGGCTCACACGCAGTACACCTTCGAGATCCAGGCCGTCAATGGGGTCTCCAGCAAGAGCCTCCAGAACCCCCAGTTTGCCTCTGTCAACATCACCACCAACCAGGCAGGTGAGTGCTTCATGGGAAAGGAGGGCAGCTCAGTAAGCCACACCCCCAGCAAGCTGCTGCCGAGCCAGCTGTGAAGCAGGAACCTCTGGGATTGAGGCCCTTTCATGCCAAACAGGCCTTGAACTGGAATTCCTGTAAGTGTGTTGGGCGTCTGATTGTGCATCTAGCCAATGATTTAAGATTGCTGTTCTAGAGAACATAAATGGTGTTGATGGTTCTTGCTTAAAGAATCAGGAGGGAGCCTTACGGTAACTACGTCCTTTATTTCTAAAATCTTGCCCGAGGTTTGTTTGATTTTAATGAGCTTGTACGCATTTCCCCTCCTTCGGTGAAATGAGCCAGTGTGATGGCCTTCCAGGCTCCCCAGACCTTTGATCCACCTTTCTAGAGCTGAAGGAGGAAGTTTGGAAGAGGGATGCTCTTTCCGACTTCTTCTTCCATCTCTATGCCCGTTTCCAGGCTCAGATCGATTCTCCTGGAGCTGGCTTTTACCCAGATCTCATGGGAGAGCAAAGTATGTGCACACACTCTTTCTCTCCTGTCTCTTGGGACGGGGGGAGAGTGATACGAGGAAGGGAAGTGACCAGATGAGTGGCTCCAACACTCATTCAGAAATACAAATGTGGGTCCACTGACCTCCTGTTGTGGAGTCAGGATGGCCAGGGCCAGCTCGCCCATGAGACAAGGTGAAGCAAGTGCCACAGGCAGCAAGATCCCCGGGGATGGCATCCAAGAACACATTGCTCACTGCTTCTGCCAGACCTGCTGTCTCCTCAGCAACCCTCTCCCCAAATGTTGCCTCCACAGCAGCCTCTCGGTCAATAGGAGGCACTGCTGGTCTCCTCCCACCCTCTGTTACCAATGTTCACCACCCCCACCCCCCGCTCATGGCGTAGATATTCACTCCCATCTTCTTCCCTGGCAAGGGGGCGCCATTTTATGGTTTGCCTCAGGTGTCAAAATGTCTTGAGCTGGCCCTTATACTGGAGATCATTCCATGTTGCCCCAAAGACAGCTGTTCCCATGTGACCAGTAGGAAATTGCTGATGGAGCTTGGTGAAGGGCTACCAACCTTTCCAGAAGGCTGCTACTGTTGGGATATGCAATAGAGGAAGCGAAAAGGGTTTCCGTTCCAGATGATGGACTGGATCTTCCAGCTCATGCCCTGCATTCCAGTGGCTTAGTAGACACGCTGGCGCCTATCATGCCTTTCACAGTGATCTGTTTGACACAGCGAATGGAACGCCAGTTGGCTCTCCAGTGGATTTGAGCCATTTTTAGTGGTCTTGCGAATGTTTCGTTGTGCCTCCAGCTTTATTTGAGTCCTGGAAATCTTAGAAAATGGCAGTAGAAATCTGGCTAAGTAACACATTTGGAAAATCTAACATTCATGCTGGAGAAAACAATTCACATAAGAAATACTGGTGATTCTCAGACTTGCAAAACACCGACATGTAACCCCACAAAACAAGCAAAACACAGGTGAAATAGACAGGCAACATTCACCCCCAAAACAAGCAGCGCAAACACACATAACCTAACAAGAAAATTGCAGGTGAACCCCTGGTTTCCAAAAAACCCCAACTGCTCAAAATACAGGGAAAGCACCCCAAAAGCACCAGGGTGGCCCCCGTCTTCAGAAACAATAATGCATCCAAGGAAATGGCTATTCCTCAAACTTACAAAGCACCTGCAGGTTTGCCTCCCCCCCCCCTTACTTGAATGTTTTGGATGGGAGCTGGAAGGCCAGGCTGCTTTCCTTCCTTTGAGCACCCAAATCAGGCCCAGAAGATCCTAGAGCAGCCTTTCTCAACCTGTGGGTGCCCAGATGTTGTTGGACTACAACTCCCATCACCCCTAGCTAGCAAGGCCAGAGCTCAGGGATGATGGGAGTTGTAGTCCAACAACATCTGGGGACCCACAGGTTGAGAACCGCTGTCCTAGAGAAAGGAAAGGAAGCTGGAAGCCTGCACTTCTCGTTCCTGCCAGCCCAGCTGCTGCTGGCTTCTTAAAAAGAGAGAGAGAGACAATAACAATCTTTGTGAAAAGCATTTTGAAAATCAGGAGTGATGGGGAGCCCTGATGGACCCCAAGGGAAATATTGAGGGGGGGGGACAGAGGCACCATGGTGTCTTTGGGTGTTGCATTGAGGACCTCAGCGACTCACATGTTCGTCCCTCGAGTTGTCTGTCAAGGGAGCCGAATCAGTGTTATTTCTGCTGATAAGGAGGGAGCTGATGCTTCTTCTCACCCCCCCTCCACAGCTCCTTCAGCAGTTCCCACAATGCACCTGCACGGCAGCACGGGAAGCAGCATGACTCTTTCCTGGGAGCCTCCGAAACAGCCCAATGGGATCATCCTGGACTACGAGATAAAGTACTTTGAGAAGGTAAAGCTAATCCTCTGGCAGGGACGTGACGGGCACACTTCAGCTTGACAAACACTCTGCGCGCTTCTTTTCCCGCTGAGAGGGGAATTAGGTAGTGTGCTGAATTCTACTGCGGTAGCCAAGCAGGTGAGCCAGCCAAACAGGAAGACCTCCGTTCAAATCTTGCCATTTGTGCCGTCGCCCTGCCGAGGGCCTTCTGGCGGTTCCCTCCCTGCAAGAAGCAAAGCTACAGGGAACCAGGCAGAGGGCCTTCTCGGTAGTGGCGCCCGCCCTGGGGAATGCCCTCCCACCAGATGTCAAGGGGATAAACAACTACTTGACATTTAGAAGACATCTGAAAGGGAAGTTTTTTAATGTGTGACATTTTAATGTATTTTTCATCTTTGTTGGAAGCTGCCCAGAGTGGCTGGGGAGACCCAGCCAGATGGGCAGGGTACAAATAATAAATTATTATTATTATTATTATTATTATTATTATTATTATTATTATTACAACAGCAGCAACCAATAATGACAATTAGCGATGATAAGGAGCAGAGAATGCAGGTTATTTAATGGGGGGAAGTATCTTATCAATGCACGGCCTTCCCAGGGAAAACCATTAGATAGTTGTGCAAAGGAGAATTCTGAGGTGACCCTGAACGCCTTTGCTCTGCATGTCCCTTCTTGTAGAGACGCCTAAAGCAGGTGTGGGGAACCTTTGGCCCTCTAGGTGTTAGGAACATAAGAAGAGCTTGTTGGATCAGGCCAGTGGCCCATCTAGTCCAGCATCCTGTTCTCACAGCGGCCAGCCAGATGCCTGTGGGAAACCAGCAGCTGGTCTTCATAAGCATTGCTGCCTCCAACCGTGGAAGCAGAAGACAGCCATCCTGGCTAGTAGTCTTTGACTGCCGTTCCTCCATGAATTACAGTGGTGCCCCGCAAGACGAATGCCTCGCAAGACGGAAAACCCGCTAGACGAAAGGGTTTTCCGTTTTGGAGGTGCTTCGCAAAACGAATTTCCTATGGGCTTGTTTCGCAAGATGAAAATGTCTTGCGATTCCTGGGATTTTTTCTGCTCCCCACCCCCTTTTTCTAAGGCACTAAGCTGCTAATAGCCTTTTAGCAGCTAATCCGCTAATCCCTTAAGCCTTTAATAGCTGCTAATAGCCGCTAAACCGCTAATAGCGCTAATCCGCTAATCCGCTAATGGGCTTGCTTCGCAAGACGAAAAAACTGCTAGACGAAGAGACTCACGGAACGGATTCTTTTCGTCTTGCGAGTCACCACTGTAGACTACTCCTCTTTTAAAACCATCCAAGTTGGGGAAGGGCTGGATGTGACCCTGAGATGCCCCTTTTCTCTTTCCCTGCAGCAAGAGCAGAGCGACGGCATCGCCAACACCGTCACCAGCCAGAAGAACAACGTGCGCTTGGAAGGACTGAAGTCCAACTCTGCCTACATGGTGCAGGTCCGGGCACGCACAGTGGCTGGCTATGGGATGTACAGCCTCCCCATGGAGTTTCGGACACCAGTAGAGGATGGTATGAGCTGTGCACCTCCCCCTCCCTTCCCCACAGGCTTCTGCCATCCAAGCATCTCCCTTCCTTCTCCACTCCCACCTTCCAACACTCTTCTTCCTCCCCTAACAGGCTCCAGTAGCAAGAGCTTCCAGGAACTGCCTCTTATCGTGGGCTCGGCTACCGCAGGCCTCATCTTCGTGATCGCGGTCGTGGTGATAGCCATTGTCTGCTTCAGGTACTGGCGGAGACGAGGGAGAGCCTGAGCTCCGGGGAGGGGTGTGACTATTCATTCTGTCAAGGATTGGGTCTGCCTATATTAGCGGTAGCCTATTTGTGGTGTTGTCCAGATGTTTTGGACTACGGCTCCCATCCCTCCAGATGTTGCTAGACTCTCAACTCCCAGCATAGCCAATGGTCAGGGGTGGTAATCCACAGGGTCCGGAGGGCACCACGTTGGCTATCCCCGGCTTGCATGAACAAGCAAAAGTCTTCCGGCACCTCCAAGACCGATTGATTATGACTTAAGTCGGGGACAGGGAGACTTCGCCTTTCTAGAAGTTGTTGGACTCCCAATTGGCATCATCCCTGAGCCAGTGCTGGAAATTAGCCAGTCGCAAGGCGCATTTTGCAACTGGTGTGAGTCCCATTCCAACCGCATGGAGATCTCTGAATACCAGGTTGGCAACTGGGGAAAGCAAAACGTCACTTAGAGAAGGATTTGAAGTGTTTTTCTCGAAGCTTGCAGTTGCTTTATTCTGGATTGTTTTATTTGATGCTTTGATGTATTGTAAACCGCTTTGAGATTTGTTCTTTAAAATATAAAGTGGTATAGAAATGAAACCAACAACAAGAAAGAAATAATCGGGGGGGGGGGGTGCCTAGACATTCCATTGTGGCGACCTTAACTGTGGCTTAAGGTGCCATTTGGTGATCAACTTGCATATATACATTGGAACCTCTACTTACGGACATCATCCATTCCGAGGTCCATCCACTGGTCGAAACGGGACGCTAGAAGAGGCGTCTTGTGCATGTGCACGTTTGGTGGTAGTGCGCTTCTGCACATGCGCAGACGGCGGCAGCCCTTCTGCACATGCGCAGGTGGCAGAAGCCGCATGCGCGAATCATGGCAAACCTAGTGTTTACTTCCGGGTTTGCTGCAAATGCAACTTGGAACGTCCACGAGACGAGGCGTATGTAAGTCGAGGTTCCACTGTATATGAGTTTCTAACTCATGCTGGTTAGGGTCGATAGTCGTTGCAGTCTGACCGCTTCTAGAAGGATCGCAGGTTCCCCCATCTCACCAACTTTCGTGGACTTGATTCCGCTTCATCAGATGCATGGTGTGCAATTCTCAGTTGCCCGTGTCTGTATAGATATCTGTATATCCATGGAGGCGAAAGGAATTATAAGCCACGAGGTCAGAGGGAAACAGAATGCAGAAAGTGCAGTCTGTGGCCCTTCAATCAGAGGTGCAATGAATGCAGCTTAAGCACAGAAGCCCTTTATAGCACCCTCCCTTCATGGTATCCCCAGGGCTGATTGAATACTCTCCAGCTATTATCTGTGCATGGATGATAATAACTGTGCATAGATAACAGACCAAGAGGATGGGTGGAGTAGATTTCGGCTCTCTGTGTGCAATGGTGTTCAGTGTTCCAGTGCTCAGGTTTTGGTGGAAAGATGACCAGGAGGCGCGTAACGTTGCAGGCTCTTTGATGCCTTCTTTTCTCTTTGGGCAGGAAGCAACAAAACAACACCGACTCAGAGTATACAGAGAAGCTGCAGCAATACAGTGAGTATCAAGCCAGGGGTGGCATGAGCACCTGAGTCACACAGGCATGTGAACGTTGTTTTTGTGGGTTCTGCTTTCTCAAGCCTGCATTTATTTCCCAGAGATGCCTGCCTGCCTGTGTGTGCTCAGCAGCCCCAAAGGAGGCAGTCACCCTTGTTGCAGCTGCTGCCAAAGGCTGCATGTAAACCTCTTCGTCCTCTTTCTCCCATGGAAAGGTGGTACATAGCAGTGAGGATCATGTATCCTCACAACTGTGCTCCCTTATGGCAATTCCTGGTGGCCTTCTTCCAACCCCAAGAACCTTTGCATTCCGTTTTGACAAAAGAGATTACAAGTTTCTAGCCCTCATTGTAATAAGGAAAAACTGTCCGTAGTATTCAGAGCTGGATTTTCCTTTACGGGTGTCAGTGAATTGAAGGCATGTAAAAACCGCCTTTTTAGTTTAAAAAGAAAAATAATTGCATCATTTGCCACCAGACCTACGTTGGGTAAAAAGAATCCCGCATTGCAGGGGGTTGGACTAGATGACCCTTGTGGTCCCTTCCAACTCCACAATTCTATAATTATATGATTCTAATCTCGGGGATAATCGAGAAGAACCTAGGCGAGTCAAACTTAAATGAGCCCCAGATATGTCTGATAAAAGCATGTGTCGTTATCCATCGCCTCTCTGTCCTTGCAGTCACTCCAGGGATGAAGGTTTATATCGACCCTTTCACTTACGAGGACCCCAACGAAGCCGTCCGGGAGTTTGCCAAGGAAATCGACATTTCGTGTGTGAAAATCGAGGAGGTGATTGGAGCAGGCAAGTCACCTGATGGCAGCCCAGCTCCTCCCTTCCACCGAGGGAAGAGGAGGGGGCGGGGTCCGGCTGTGCTTTCGGTGGGTGTGGCCACTCACTTCCATCATGTGACCGTCTTGCCCTCCCGCAGGTGAATTCGGAGAAGTCTGCCGGGGTCGCCTCAAGCTTCCAGGCAGGAGGGAGATCTTTGTGGCCATCAAAACACTGAAAGTGGGCTACACGGACCGGCAGAGGCGAGACTTCCTGAGTGAGGCCAGCATCATGGGGCAGTTTGACCACCCAAACATCATTCACCTGGAGGGGGTGGTCACCAAGAGCCGACCCGTCATGATCGTCACGGAGTTCATGGAGAACTGTGCCCTCGACTCCTTCCTGCGGGTGAGCAGGACTCCCTGGTCTTGCCAAGAGCTTCCTGGGCTCTTTTCCAGCAGACGTTAACAACAACAACAACAATAACAATAATTTATTATTTATACCCCGCCCATCTGGCTGGGCTTCCCCAGCCACTCTGGGCGGCTTTCAACAAAAATACAGTAATGCATCAAACATTAAAAGCTTGCCTAAATAGGGCTGCCTTCAGATGTCTTCTAAAGTCTGGTAGTTGTTTCTCTCTTTGACATCTGGTGGGAGGGTGTTCCACAGGGCAGGTGCCACTACCCAGAAGGCCCTCTGCCTGGTTCCCTGTAACTTGGCTTCTTGCAGTGTGGGAACTGCCAGCAGCATACTCCATTATCTTTCTTATCCATTCTTCTTTGGTTGGAGCTTCTTCTTCCTTCCATTTCTGCACATATAGAATCCAAGCTGCTGTTGGTGCATACATAAGCAACTTTAACATTTTTTTTGGGGGGGGGAGGAGATTTCAGCCCCGATCAAACACTTTGGGCTTTATAAATAAAATCATCCTCGTAGTCTCTTCCAATTCTATGATTTGAGACGTATTCAACCCATCAAATGTGGCTGGGTTGCTCCTGTGTTTGGCAGGGGTTGCTTGTCATCTTACATATTGCACGAGCCGCTTTGCTTGTGATGTGCAAGCCGTGTGTGCCTGTGTGTGTGTACATGGCACACACCATTGCATGGACCAGAATCCAAAGGCTCTGCTAGGAGTCAGTCTGACAGGACACAAGGCAGGAAACTAGACAAGGACAGGTGCAGGATCTAGCACACAGCAATGTTGCTCCCGCAACCTGGGGCAGGGTCCAACAGCTTTTTATCTTTGTCGGGGTAGCAGCCGGTCCTGATCCCCCCGTGACTCACCTCCCTGTTTCGCCCAAAGGCAAGCACTCCTCCTGCGAGTACTCAGGTCTCTCCTTCTCTCAGACCTCAGTCTCTGCAACTTGGGAGACGTTGGTGGGTTACTAGACCCAGGGGCCGCCTCAGCCTCCCCTGACCAAACCGGCAGTGGAGCAGCTGTAAGTGATGGCCCAGCTGAAGGCAAAGAGGTAATCCCCACATCTGGAGCCAGGGCAGGCTCAGGCCCCTGACTCGGCCCAGCTGGTGCTTGTTGCAGGGGAACCTGTGCAGACTGGGACTCTTCAGGATCAGGCCCCAGACTTGGTTCAGGTGATGCCTGAGGCAAAGGATCCAGTGCAGACTGAGTCTCCTCTGGTTCCGAGTCCGAGCCTGAGTCCCAGGCCATCACAGCAAGGATAGGCAGGGAAGCAGCACATGGAGAGCTGATCTTTTCAAACCTGAGCAATTCTTTCTGACCCCTCTTCTTGTTCCACCAACAGCTGAATGACGGGCAGTTCACAGTGATCCAGCTGGTTGGCATGCTTCGCGGCATCGCCGCTGGCATGAAATACCTGTCCGAGATGAACTACGTGCACCGGGACTTGGCGGCCCGCAACATCTTGGTCAACAGCAACCTGGTGTGCAAAGTGTCCGACTTTGGGCTCTCGCGCTTCTTGGAGGATGACCCCGCGGACCCCACCTACACCAGCTCGCTGGTATGTGACACCTTCGCCACTGTGCCCTGTCCCTCCCCTCTCAGAGGCCTGGCAGAGAAGCCCTGTATAAGTACTGGTCTCTCGGCACAGAGATATCTAGGGCCACTTGCACGCTACAAGGAAACCCTGCGGGGAAAGAAGAGTTACCCCGATGAGGCCAGAACTAGAATTAAGAAGAGCACGAAAAAATATGCTGAGGGGAGAACTAGTGGGAGGTCCACATCTTTGGGAAGAGACCATAGCCTAGTGGTTAGAGCCACTGCTTGGCTTCCAGGTTCAATCCCAATGGTGTCTCCAGGTAGAGACCCTTTGTCTGAAAACTTGGGAGAGCCTGATGCATTACAGTTTAAAAATAAATAAATTGGAATGCAACTCTCATTAGCCCAGCATAATCAGGCTGACCCCATCTCCCTCCTGGAGGGGTTGGCGCTAATTAACGGTGTCAAGTGTCTCTTCCCACAGGGCGGCAAAATCCCGATCCGGTGGACGGCCCCGGAAGCCATCGCCTACCGCAAGTTCACGTCTGCCAGCGACGTGTGGAGCTACGGGATCGTCATGTGGGAGGTGATGTCCTACGGCGAAAGACCTTACTGGGATATGTCCAACCAGGATGTAAGTACGGCCTCCTCCCGTGTAGGAGAACAAGAGGTGCAAGAGCAAAAGCGCCCCTCCGTGACCCCTTGCCTGTTTCTCACGGGTCTCCTTAGGTGATCAACGCTGTGGAGCAAGACTACCGCCTTCCACCGCCCATGGACTGCCCCACGGCGCTGCACCAGCTCATGCTGGACTGCTGGGTGCGCGACCGCAACCTCCGGCCCAAGTTCTCGCAGATCGTGAACACGCTCGACAAGCTGATCCGCAACGCGGCCAGCCTGAAGGTCATCGCCAGCGTGCAATCTGGGTCAGTGCCGTTCGCCCCCTCACCCTCTCCAAGCACAGGCAACCTGCTGTGTCTGGACTAACACTGCCAAGTTTCTAGCTCTCATGGAGGAAAAATAAATAAGCAAACCTCGGATATATCTATCTATGGCCTTGGGGGCTGGAGTCGGGCAGCAAGCGGGGCTGGAGCGACGAGCAAAGAGGGTGGACAGGGAAGCGCACAGCCGCCTTTAGCCTCCTCGCGCGCCACAGGACTGCCAGGACTGCCCCCCTGCGGCTCAGCCCCACACGCAGCCCGCTCTCCCCCTCCTGAGCCTTGCCTGACCTCTGGGCTCTCTCATCCTTCGCAGCGTTTCCCAGCCCCTCCTGGACCGCACCGTTCCGGATTACACCACCTTCACGACTGTGGGCGACTGGCTCGATGCCATCAAAATGGGGCGGTACAAGGAGAACTTCGTCAACGCCGGATTCGCCTCCTTCGACCTGGTCGCCCAAATGACAGCCGAGTAAGTACGAAGGGGTGGGGCGGCAAGGCAAAGCACGCAGCAGCCCCAGGAGACCAGGCCATTTCTGGTTAAGCCAGACAACATAGCAGGGGAAGGCTGAGATTGGCACGATATGTTACCTGGGTATGATCTCAAGGGCCAGGTGATGACTGGAGCATCCTCACCAGGGATGCTACAAGCCACAGGGGAACAGAGATGGGCTTGTAGTTCCCTGGTCTATTTGTGGTGGGCAACCTAACACCTGCTTTTGGCTAGGATGCATTCAGAGTGTGCTGGACATGGCATACAGTTGAGACTTCTTGATGCTTTTAAGCAAGAGAGTGCCTACCCAGGGCCTCCCAGCTCCTTGATTCTGTGACCTCTTGAAATCATGTCCATTTTAATATGTCTGTTTATTACACATTGCTCTTCCAATCCTATGGAAGGGCGGAGACAGTGTGGGGGCACCGAAGCCCACTCCCTTGTGCTGTGAAAATCTGGCTTCCGCCATCCCCTTTTGACATTAGACCCCTGGAATTGTCCAATTTATTTTGTACCCTGTGTTTGCAGCTTTTAAGCGTCAGTAACTGCCTGCCCATAGGGAAGCGGGTGGCGCTGTGGGTTAAACCACAGAGCCTAGGACTTGCCGATCAGAAGGTCGGCGGTTCTAATCCCTGCAACAGGGTGAGCTCCCGTTGTTCGGTTCCTGCTCCTGCCAACCTAGCAGTTCGGAAGCACTTCAAAGTGCAAGTAGATAAATAGGTACCGCTCGGGCGGGAAGGTAAACAGCGTTTCCATGTGCTGCTCTGGTTCGCCAGAAGCAGCTTAGGCATGCTGGCCACATGACCCAGAAGCTGTACGCCGGCTCCCTCAGCCAATAAAGCGAGATGAGCGCCGCAACCCCAGAGTCAGCCACGACTGGACCTAATGGTCAGGGGTCCTTTTACCTTTAACTGCCTGGCCACTGTCAGACACTGGACTATGGCCATATTCACACCATACATTTAAAGCACCGTGAGACCCCTTTAAACAGCCAGGGCTTCCCCTAAAAGAATTCCAGGAGTTTTTAAAGGGTTCTGAGTACAGTTAGAAAACCCCCGTTCACCTCCCAGAACCACAATTCCCAGAGTGGTTTAACAGGCAATCCTTCTGCGCAGGGAACTCTGGGAATTGTAGCCCTGTGAGAGGAACAGGGGCCTCCTAGCAACCCTCAATGACCTTAACAAACTACAGTTCCCAGGATTCTTTTGGGGAAGCCACAACTGCTTTAAATGTGAGTGTTGCCCCAGGTGGAGATTTTGCCTAACCCTACATTTCCCTTCAACATTTTTGGGTTTTGATCATCCACACCTCACCTCCATCATGCTGTCTTCTGTGTCCAGAGAGCTTCTCTTCATTCCTTGCATTTGGACTGTGGAATGAAATTCTCACCAGCCTACCGGGCAGGGGTGGGTGGGGAGATGACAGTCTTTTGTAGACGATTCATTGTCTGGAGTCACAACTCGCCATCTCCTGGTGCCAGACACTAGTCGAAAGATCCTTGCTGCTGCCAAATGTGGCGAGCTGGCACGGCACTTGAGTATTTGCTGAGACCTTCATGGGACATGCATTCCATCAAGTCAATCCTCTTGTACTGACTTCAGCACTGCCAAAAAAAAAGCAAAGAAAGACTTTGAATTGGCCCTTTGTTAGGCCAGGGACTCAGAATCCCCCCGTGCCTTCGCTTGAGAACAGTGGTGCTCTGGATTTAAATGTCTTATTGCAGGGGTGGGGGTGGGTTCTGCAGAGGGCCATGTACATTGAGTCACTCTCTCTGGAATGTGCCAAGCCAGCCCCGCTGCATCGAGGGCTCTCCTTTCTGTTCTGCTGGGGGGGGCTCCAGACACCTGCCCCAGAGGCCTCCTCTGATGGCACCGCTGCTCAAGAATGGTCCTGTCCAGGGCAGGGAGGTGTCCTCCGTGTGTGGACTTTTCACAGAGCCTCCCCGCCCAGCAAAAAAATTAATTACCGTATTTTTCGCCCTATAGGATGCACTTTCCCCCCTCCAAAAACGAAGGGGAAATGTGTGTGCGTCCTATGGGGTGAATGCAGGCTTTTGCTGAAGCCTGGAGGGCGAGAGGGGTCAGTGCGCACCAACCCCTCTCGCTCTCCAGGCTTCAGGAAGCTATCCGCAAGTCTGGAGAGCCCGGCTGGAGAGTCCAGGCTTGCGGATAGCAGCCTGTTCTGGGAGCTGGGGTCAGGGGAAGCTCTGGCTTCCCCCGCCCCAGCCCCACGCCTGGGGGGGAAATAAAATTTTGTTTCTTTATTTCCCCCCATAAAACCTAGGTGCACCCTATGTGCCAGTGCACCCTATAGGGCGAAAAATACGGTAATTAAAATATCCCCAGCTGCTTAAACACAGACTCTGTATTCTTAAGGTCCAGGGACACTAACCACAGTCCTACCCAAGTGTCAAGTGGAGAGGAGGAAGGTCATCTGAAGGGGGCGGGCAGGACTGTGGCTGAAAAAGTCAATTCATAAAATGGAAGTCAGTTCACACCACTAAAAATAGAGTCGTGTCCATCCAGCACAGTTCTAAGTTAGTTGTGCTAAGATTTACACACAGTGGAACGTTTGCCTTAAAAATTGCATTGCACTTGAGAACTCTGATTGCCTTGTGCGTTAGTGATTCTGACCACAGTGTTTTAATATAGGTCATTATTATTACTCCTCATGTTGCATCTTTTTTGAGGGCACCTAGTGAGTTCATGGCCAGGGAGAGATCTGAACGCTACTCATGCCTCTGAGCAAAAACACACTGCTCTCCACCAGCCCTCCCATTGATGCATCTGGTGGCAGGGAGTTCCATGGGTCAGCTGCACTTACTCCCTTTCCTGCGCTTACCGACACCCCCCAAAAGCTCAGTTCCCCTTTCTGCGCGTTGCTAACTCCTTTGCTCCTGGTGTCTTTCCAGGGACTTGCTCAGGATAGGAGTGACGCTAGCAGGACACCAGAAGAAGATTCTGAGCAGCATACAGGACATGAGGTTACAAATGAACCAGACGCTGCCGGTTCAGGTTTGACGGCTGAGGACTCTGGCTTGGAATGGACCCGACGGGGGAACCTCCCTGGGATTCTAGTTTGTGGTGCTGCCCAGCTTCCTGAGTGTGGGGCGGGGAGAGGGGTCGTTCTCTCTCCACCCCACAACCCTCCACCCCCATCTTTTTGCGTGGAGCCTATTGGCTTGTCAACAGACCTCTGGCGGGACGGACTAGGGTGGTCCTAGCTAGATTAACGGCACGCGGGGGGAGAGGCCTGAAGGAAACCCTGCCTTTTTCTTCTTTCCCCCCTTTCCCCCTTTTTTTAATTTCGCTGTTGCGTGCTCGCAATGGCGTGCCAGCAACGCGGAGTCTTCATATTGAAGGCGCATTATGGATGGGGCGGGGATGGAGGCCCCAGCTCTCCCCTCTCACGGAGGCTCTCCCCCACTGCCCTCCAATGGTGCCATCGCTGACCTTTGGGCATCTCAGCCCTCGCTGCGGAAGATTCCTCCAACTCCACGCTGCCCAAGAGGAACAGGAACCCCCAGCCAACAAGCAAATGGAAAAGGCACCTGCCAGAGCCGCTCTCCTCCCCAGGAAAGGGGCATCCAGCCGGGCGTTTTCCCCGCACGCCCAGAGACGATTGCGCCAGGGCCAGCTCCGCTCCCCGGGGCCGGCAGGGGGCGTCTGCAGGGAGAGATGGCGGCCGGTCCATTTGGGACCCTGAACGCTGGAACTACAAAGCCGGTGGCGGCACCGGCGAGTTTTCTACGCAAAGGAGTTGGGCGACCCGGCTCCGCGCCTTGCAATCGCAGCCTTGGGTGTTTCCAGAGACCCGTCAGCGCGAGTTTGCACAGAGATCACACGGACAGGCGGACGTTGAAAGGCAGCAGGATTCAAGAGAAAGGGGAGGCTGAGCGGAGCAGAGGAGCCTTGCAATCTCAGACACACACACCCCCCACTCCACACACCCCGCCACGACTTCCTCCCCACCTCATGTTTTATGCAGGAAGGAGCAGGCCCTGTCAGCCGCACGCCCATCTCTGCGGATCCTTTTTTTGACACACGCTATGATCGCTGCCAAAAAGACTGGAACACTTCCCTCTATCTCCCACCCACCCACCCACCGCCCCCCCCTGTTTCGTTTTGCTTTCTTCCGAAAGCCTCTGCAGCCCTGAGCCGAGGGGGCAGGAGGCTCCTTCGCGGAGGTGGCGAGCTTGCATGTGTACGAGTGCGTGTACTGGCCGTCTGGACCGTGCAAGAAGGCATGGGCCGAATAAAGGCAATAACAATTTTACTTGAGTTTCCTTCGATCGATCGATCCCTCCCTCTCTCCCCTCTCCCTTTCTCCGCTGTACAGAACCCGCAACACACACAAAATGCCAGGCACCTGCCCTTCCTTCCTTCCTCTATTACAGAGTTTTTCTTCCTCCCTTTGCCTCCAGAAGGAAGCGGGGAACGCTTTCCTTCCAGCCGCAGGCTACAAGCAACGAGACGTTGGGAGGACCTTGCGAGTGGGGTGGCAGAGGCAACTGCAGAGTGCGGCCCCACCTCCTCCCGCCCTGCTGGTATCACAGAGTTGCTTTGTGTGTGTGTGTCCAGCTAACCACTGTCTCCCTTACCCACAATGCCTCTCTTCTTCCTGCGCAGCTTTGCCCAGCCACAGTGGTCCCTAGTTTTGGACCAGGAGGTAGCGAGGGCAGAGGGCAGGCAGAGGAAAGGGATGAACCTCATCTGCTCTGGACTGCAAGGAGCAAACACAGAGGAGGGCGCTCTGGGTAGGAATGGGAGCAGTTGTGGCCGCAAGGCGAGGCCCAAATCTCTCTTGTCACTGCCCCTTGTACAAGGACAACCTTGGGTAGAAACCGTGAAAGCTAAAAACAGACCTGAACTCGTTGGAGTGGCCCTCCACGTGTTTTTGGAATACCACAATTGGTCCTACCAGTGGCGAGGGATGATGGGAGTCATAGCACAGCATCCTCATGAGTTCTCATAGGGTGTGTGTGTGTGTGTCCCCCCCCCCCAATCCCTCCCGAAAATGCTTCTTCGCTGCTTCATTTCCTGGCTGTTTGCTGCAAAACCTTAAGATACAGAAAGGACCTTGAGCCTGATGGTTGACAGCACAGCTTAGCAGAATCTAATATCCCACCTCCATCAGAGGCCTCCAGTGCAGCAGCAGCAGCCCTCTTGGCTTAGGGGGGGAAACTGATGGGAGGGTCCCACTGCAATTCCCCCCCTATGGCTTCCTGTGGAGAAGGGGGCCCGACAGTTGAGGAGTGAGGGAGGTTGCCCTTGGAAGCCTTCAGATACAAGCCCATGCTCCCGATTCCCATACCCCTATGAGTTGGAAGAGGCCATCCCATAGATGCATTGTCAGGTAAATGCGCACTCACGCCCATACGCAGAGGCACACACTTCACTCTTGCAGTTTCTGAACATTCTCCCACCAAAACGTGGCCTTGAGAGGAGACCAGCAGCAGCTGGCTTGCCAATGGCTTTTCCTTCTCCCCTTCCTGCATTTCAGGGCATTGGACCAGATGCACTGGCGGCAGAGGAGGAGTGCGGGGGGAGTGCACCGCCCCCGGCAGCGCGATCCCCAGGGTGCCATCGTGGCTGCCTCCACCGCCCGCGCTGGGCGCCCCGCTCCCAGGACGTGCACCATGCACCTGTGGGTGGTGCGCCAATCCCCCCGCCTGCTTTTCTCCCCCTGGTGCTGGAGCGTGAAGCTCCGCCACTGACCAGATGTCCCCCAGGCACAATTGCAAATTTATAGCAGGGAAATTTGCTTTGCCTCCCGTTTCTCCTCCCCCCCCCCCCCCCAAGTAACTCGGAACAAGGATGGAGCCTGACGTTTGTCTCCCAAGCAACTCAGAGCAGGCGATATAACCTTTTTCGTCAGGCCTGCTGGAAAGAGAGCAGGCTCATCGGTTGTCCAGTGCTCTTCTCTGAGTGGCTGTTCTCTTTCCTGGAAAAGGCAGCCAGTGTGTCTAGGAAGCTCACTACAGTGGTACCTCGCAAGACGAATGCATCTCAAGACGAAAAACTCGCAAGGCAAAAGAGTTTTTCGTTTTCTGAGTTGCTTCACAAGACGGATTTCCCTATGGGCTTGCTTTGCAAGACAAAAACATCTTGCGCCTTTTTTTAAAAACCGCCAATGCATTCCTATGGGAAACCGTCAATACACAGTGGTGCTTCGCAAGACGAAAAAATTCACAAGACGAAAAAACTCGCAGAACGAATTAATTTCGTCTTGCGAGGCACCACTGTACTTGAGCGTGTCAGTGAGAGAGGGCTGAAGTTTACAGCTAGAGCACATCCAGAACAAGCCACAGCCTCTGCAGCAGGGATGGTCATTTCAGTTTCGCAGATCTCCACATTTCTTCATTGGTTTGCATTGGTTTTGCATTCTCTTAAAAATGAAAATCCTCATGAGAATTCATCAGCAGGATTTCAGTGCAAATTTCTCCCAATAATCACATTTCCCCCCCTATGCAAAGTTGCCTTAACAGGCACATTTTTGCTAACCAGCTTTCCCTAATATGTATTTTTGTCTGCTATATCCACCAAGATGCATTTTTACCACACACATTACCTAGGGTTGCCAAAAAAAACAAACAAAAAAAAACCACCACCCAGAAGTTATTGAGCTATTTTTTAAGGAAAATCACCCAAAACAGCACTGCCAACATGGCTTGCCATACATTCAGATTTTCCTGGATATTTTAGTGATTTTTCAGCCAGACACTGCTTCCGACTGCAGTTTTCAGGCTATATCCGGGAAATTTCAGACATATGGCAACCCTAACATTACCCTAATAATCTGCATTTAGTTCACATTACTTGGCTGTGTTTTGGTTCATTCTGATCGACCTGCCTGAGGCTACCCATTCGGCAGAAAGAGATGGTCCTGTAGGGGCTGCTGGACTTTCCACTCAACCCCTCCCCACCCATTCCCCCCCCCCCCCCGTGGGGAAGGAAGGCAACCTCCACTTTAAAGCTGGCCATGACCCCACCAAAATCAGAAGGCAGAAGTTTCAGGTTTGCATCTTCGTATCTAAATACCCTTTGCAGTGCTCTGACATAACAATGCAGAGTCCTGCAGGGATAGCAGAAGCACTTAGGTGATTAGGAGGAGGATTCATGGGGTCCAGCTACAGATCATCAAAGTGCCATCTCCTGGTCTCTGAAAGGCTTCCTGCTGGCTGCTGCTGAGCCTTCATCAGCAGACGATGCCCATTTGCAAACACTTTTCTGCAGCCAGGAGGACTAGTGGCCCTTTTGAAAAATGAAAGCTGAGGTGCCTCTGGCACCACGAGTGCACATACTTGCCGACCTAACCATGCTTCAGTGGAGCTTGAGTATGCTTTGTGTGGTTTCCAGATGCAGCCCTGTTTTTAATTTTCCACTAATTAGCCAATTAAGCCTGCTCATAATCTTGTCTCCTCGCTGGAGTCTCTAGGATTCCTTCCATCACCACACAGTTTTCCGGGACCCAGCCCAGCTTTGAAACAATATCTTCCCCCCCACCCTTTACAACCTCCTTTCTGGGTACGGCCTCCCTGAAGAACAGGCTTTCCCAAACAGATCTCCAGCTGTTTTTGGACTCTCATCCCTGACCACTGGTCCTGCTAGCTAGGGATGATGGGAGATGTAGTCCAAAAACAGCTGGAGACATAAGTTTGGGAAACTCGCCTGAAGAAGGATGGTTAAGTGGCTTGAAGATAGCTTGAGGAACATCATGGCCCATCCTTGGGGAGCTCAGGGCTACTTAGCAACAGGTCTTCCTTGCCCACAATTTCTTCCACTTTGGGCCTGGTTCCTCAATTCCTTAAATCCAACATGGAGGCAAAACTTCCCTGAGGTTTGTTTGGGAAAAGCTAGTCTTGGTTTTCTCCTACAATATGTTTGCCACCTTGCCAACATGGACTCCTTTGTCCCCACCTCAGGTCTAGTCTCTTACTTTGCTAGGGACAGAAGGAAGCAGGCCCCTATTAGTTTGAGACACACACCCCAACTAAATGCTGAGCAGCCATATATTGCAACCAACCTACTAGACCCTCGATAAGGCAAAAAGATGGAAGGCAAGAGTTATCAAATTCCTGGCAACTATATATAGTAGGTAGGCCCTGTTCAGCTTGGTGAGTCATAAGGCCTAGAAGGAAGCACTTTGCTGTTGCTATGCAACCGCAAGACATCGGCCTCTGCCTTCAAGGGTCGGCGTAGACAACGCCGATCTGGTCTATCATGCTTCTTCATGCCTGTGTGTGGGAACAGCCTGTCCAAATTACTGTACATTATGTCTTACATGCAGGACGTTAGTCCTATGTACATAGTTCAGAAATGTGTGATCGGTTCTCAGAGCTTATCTGAGAAGTGGTTGCTCCCTTTTGGCACACGCGCATAGGATTTTTCGTGTGTGAATGCAGCCATATTCAGAAGGGTGGCAAGCACGACAAGGAGAAGTATGGACAAGCCAGTGGGAACTGCCCGGCAAGTCCTGCCATTGCCTAGGTCTGTGACATGGTTTCCCCATCAGTCCCTCCATCTTGCAAAATGGCCCACTGGACAAAGACCTGCTGCCACAACAATGAGTCCCCCTTCAAGGAAAGGTTCAAGAATCACAAAGATGTTCTCTACCCTATTCTTAACAGTATGGTTTGCTATATAGGGCAGGGACCATAAAATGAAACTAAGACCTCCGCATACAGCCCAGATGGAGAAGCCTGTGGTCCTCCAACTGGTGTTGGACTACAACTCCCATCATCCCTGACCATGTGCTGTGCAGGATGGGCTGATGGGAGTTGGAGTCCAACAACATCTGGAGGTCTACACTCTTGGCATGCAGGCATACATAGTTACCAAGAAGAGTGAAACTCGCACACAACTTGCGTACCTGTTTTTCATTGTATGGTTTAGTGAACATGTTTTCTTTATTAAAGATACCTTCTTTCTCTTGCTCTCAGCGAGAGAGGGGGAGAGGGAGCTATAGACCAGACTCTTATTTTCTGCCGTTGCACAAACATTGTAATTTGGAATCGTGTTGAATTCAACAGCCTGGATTTCTGTTTGTTTTGTTTTGCATTTGTTGTTGTTTAGTTTCTAATCCTCAAGGCTGTGGAGGTGGACTTGCTAGCAGAAGGTTTGTGCCATGCAAAAACCTCAGGAGTTGGGCAAGGGCTTCTACTCGTCAAATTTTTTAGTGCAGGCCCTTGTCTACGAATGATTAGGAGAAGCATTATCTGTGCTGTAGAATGAAAGGAAATGTGTGCATCAGGTCACAGAAGGGTGCAGGAATGTGGGTTACCTGGGTGTAGAATACGATTTTTTAAAACAACTAATGATTTCCTCTTCCCAGAATATGGGGCCCTGTCTTCTGCTTGCATGAAAAAGGTGGAGCCCATCTTAACACTGAAGCACAGAGTTCTTGAAATGGTCTTGTAGCTGTGCCTTCACTCTCTGTTCCATAAAGTGTGCCGATTTTAGGTTATAATGCTGGTTTCTTGTGTGTTAAGATGATGTATGGGGATTGCAACCTGAACCTTTGGCTTGAACTCTGTCACAACAAACAGATTCGTGTGCACCAGCAATTCCACCATTCCACCTCAGGCATCAACACTTCCTGAGCCAGCCCTCCACCCCCGTTTCTGAGGTCAGGAATTTGCAAACTTGACTACCTGGAGCAGACAACTTTCAGCTCTACCTGAGATAGAAGAGGCAGGCGTGTGACACACATTTTACCCCTTCCATTCTCCCTCATGCTTGCCCATCTTGCAACGACCCATCGACAGCATCTTCCATTAATACAGAAGCTTGCGTGCGTCATGTGTCCCTCGAACAAACCACAGCTCAGGAATAATAACCCCCTAGTCCTTGTGCTTGCAAAGGAAAGTTTGAGAAAGGGCAGAGAAGAAGAGAGTGTGATGGGGAAACACTGAAGCCCCCTGAGAATGTGGCTTTGTCTCAACACAGGAAGGCGAGGGCTTCACATGGGTATTCTGGTTGCATAAACCAAATATAACTTGCAGGCCCCAGAGTGGGAGTTCAGCAAGCTCTAGGCCAGGGATAGGGAACTCGTAGTCCTTAAGATGTTGTTGGACTCTGGTTCCCATCCATGCCAGCCAGAAGAGCCAATGGTCAGGGATGCTGGGGGTTGTCATTTGGTTAAGTCTGGAGGACTACAGGGTCTCCATCCATGTGCTAAGCTGATTTCAATCATAGGGCTTTAAAGGTCCTGGCTAAGGCCAGTGGGAGTTTTCCCCATGGATATTAAACACCTGAACCTCTGCAGGTTCTTCTGGGCTTCCTGACCCCACCTCTTTCCTCCACATGGTGCCTTTATTTGGTGCTTTGCCAAGCCGCTGGGCATCTCAGTTTGTGGTGTGCCTCAGCTCCTGGAGCAGGGATGGTCAGCCCTCAGTCTAATTTCATGCGAGCAGCAAGGAAGGCAGAGAAGCGGGTGGCAGAGAGAGAGAAGCTGGCAGAAAATGAAGGAGCAAGGGGGACAGTTCCTGCCTGTTCTGATTCTGCTGTAGGCCATCCACCCCACCCTGACAAAAATGGGTTTCCCACTCCAGTGCTGGAGCACAGCCTTGGTTTGGTGTCCAGGTGAGACAGAGTGCCAAGAACCTCATTTCCTCCCTTGAGGAAGCACTGCTGTCTAAGCCTGCCCATCAACTGCTCCTGAGTCAAAGGGCTGCTTGCGTGAGCCTGCCGGTGCTTCCTTCCACGTTGACTGATCCCAGATCTTCAGTCCCAAATCTGCTTAGCTGTTCTTATTTTATCTGTAAGCCGCCTTGAGTCCCTGTTGGGGAAAAGGTGGGGTATAAATAATATATAAAAGTGATAATAAACCTCGGGAGTAGCCTCATCCTGTCTCTGGCAACTGCTACATGGCAGAGTAAACTGAGTTTCCCCTTTGGCCTTGGGAAAGGGCCGTAGCTCAGAACTAGAGCAGCTGCCTTGCATGCAGAATGTCCAGGGTTCAACACTTCTGGATCAGACTGGGAGAGAACCCCTTCCTGAAACCCTGGAGAAAGCTGCTGCCAGCCAGTGTCGACAATACTGAGTTTGATGGACCAGTCGTGACTCAGTATATATGTTCTGGTGTCCCTTCTTCCGCTGCCTCTGAGGCATCCCAAGTTGCCTGCTGGCTTTCCCTTCTCCATCTCCTCTTGTCTGTCTTTCAGACGCCTCTTCCACAGGCAGCTACTCGTGTGCTGGTTCTCCCTTAAGCAGTTCTCTCTGTAAGGGCTTCTGAGAACATCCAAGGCAGGAATCTATGTGGCGTGGGTCTCTGGGGGCAGCCTGGCTTTCGTTTTTGGTAACCTGAGACACAGGGGAAAAAGATGGGGAAACTCCACATTGTGACAATCAAGCAACAACGCTGTGAGTCACGGAAAGTGGTTTGGTTGCTTTGCTTTAAAAAGGAAAAGAAAGCAAGTGTCAGACCCTCCTGGACTGCAGAGACATGCAAGGGCTTCATTTTTAATTTTTTGCTAAGAGTCTCGGAAACTTGGGGGGAGCGAAAGGAGCTACTTTAACACATAGCGGCCGGGAGTCGCGACTTTCCAGCAGTTCCATGCACCCCCCGCAACGTTTTGCCACTATCATTTTATCGTGCCTCGTTTCCATCTTTGGTAATTCTCCAAGGCCAAATTTTCCCTTTCGCTCTTGTGTACGTTATTTCTTAATAGTAAAAAAACATAGAGGCAATGTAACACAAGGTCTCCATCCATTTTGCAGATTGGTGCTAAAATCAGGTTTTTATTACAGCGGGCAAAGGGTGTGCCTTGTTAATACCTGATCCTTCCATTTGTCTTGCCAGCACCTATTTCCGCTTCCTGTTACTTCTCAGGATACGCAATCCAACCAGGATACTTGTAGTACCCGTGGATCCCTGACTGATACTATCAGAGGCTTACCTGCAGCCCTCCAAGGTGCAGTGGACAGGGATGGAGGTCAGCAGGCGAGCTGGCCTGTGCCATCTACTCATGCCCTGCTCCTGTTGCATTATGAGGGCTCTCACACGCTTTTTGCAGGCCACCTGCTCACTGCCCTCCCCACCTCCCCTCTCCCCATCCCAAGGTGGTTCTGCCCTCCCGCTGCCCCCACCAGCTGCAATAGCTTGGCTTGCACCCAGTTTGGCTTCAGTGACTATTGGAAGTTGTCTGTGCAGAGGTGTCGCACCCTTGCTGGTTCTCGTGTACTGTATCTGCAACTTTTATATATAGGTACATATACATATATATATATATCTAAGTATATATATTGAGATGTATTTAATGTTGAAGAAGGGGGGAAAACAAAAGAAAAGGGGCAGTTGCATTTGTAGAAATATTTTTTAAAGAAATGCTTTTTTCAATTAAATTATTTAAGAAATTTGCGGAGCTCTGGAGCAAGTGTGTGTTTATTGAAACGGAGGGGCGGGAGAGGACTTGAATCTGATAGATGTACAGGGGAAAGATTTCTCCAGGGAAACTTGGGGTGAACTGCACCCTGGAGGTTTGTGCCTCTGACCTGTCAAAATGTCAGTTGTCCTGGCAGTTGGCTGATTGGAGCATGGGTGTTTGGTGGCTAAGGAAATTCGCTTTGCACATAGAATCGTAGAATTATAGAGATGGAAGGGACCCTGAGGGTCATCTAGTCTAACCCCCTGCAGTCCTTTCTACTGTCAAACATCTCTGACTGTCACAAAGTTCTTCCCAACGAATCTCCTTTCTTGAGTCCTACCCTCCAGAGCAGGAGAAAACAATCTTGCTCCCTCTTCCATGTGACAGCCCTTGAAATATTTGAAGATGGTCAAATATTGAAGATGGTCATCATACTGCCTCTCAGCCTCCTCTTTTTCCAGGCTAAATATACCCAGCTCCTTCAACCATTCCTCATAAGGCTTGGTTTGCTGACCCTTGATCATCTTGGTTGCCCTCCTCTGTGCACCTTCTAGCTTGTCAATATCCTTCTTTAAATCATGGTGCCCAGAATTGGACACAGTATTCCAGGTGTGGTCTGGCCAAGGCAGAATAGTGTGGTACCATGACTTCCCTTGACCTGGAGACTAGACTTCTGTTGATGCAGCCTAGAACAACGTGGTCTACTAAGGCCCCCAGATCCTTCTCACGTGACCAGAAGCACTTGTTTCTGTATTATTTACTTCTGCTCCATAGCTAAGCACAGGAACTGACAATAGTAGCCTGGGTTCAGCAAAAGTTATGTGTGTGTCTGCAGCGCAGAACTGTGTTTGGAAACGCAACCCTTCTGAGGAAAGGTTAAGGGAGTTGGGTACATTTAACCTGGAGAAGAGGAGACAGAAAGGTGATGTGAGAGAAGAGATTGGGATGTGTTTGTTTCCCTCTAGGCCCCGTCTCCAAGGAATCCATGTTCACTCACTTTCTCTGCTTGCTCTCCCCTTTTCTTCACCCCCCAGCAAAGGAGTTATTAGTGCTGCTGGTTTCCCCCTTAATCTCCTGTTTAGGGCTTAAGGAGGGGAAAACAAAGGATGGGATTGTTTGAGTTTCTGCAAAGCTCTCAGGAGCTGCTAGAAACAGAAAGAGAGAATCTCAAAAGAAAGCCCAAGGTTGGGGCTCCAAAGACATTGATAGCCCCTGTCCCTCCTCGCAGCACAGAGTCTTTCAAAAACAGTTATGGGAACTATGCACAGGCCAGGAGACAGAAGGTTGGACCTCTAAAAGGTCACAGATACTTAAACGCCAAAGGCCTGGTTATAGAGAAATGTTTTCGCCTGGCGCCTAAAGGTATGTAATGATGGTGCCAAGCAAACCTCCCTGGGGAGAGCATGCCACATGTTTCCGCACTCTGGACCTCTCGCAGAGGAGGCACACGAAGAAGGGCTCTCTGGGTAAAGTCAGAGGTGGTCCTTAAGGTATTGCGGTCCTGAAATATTTAAGGTTTTATAGGTCAACACCTGAGTTATGCGGAGTTGGCAAAGTTAACACATAAACTGTGTGAGAAGGACAACCGTGACTTTAAGGAAGAATGGGAATTATTTACAAACTATTTAAAAAGACAAGAAAAGGATTTGGACTCCTTAGCAGGTTTTAAATAAACACCCACAAATTTATTGGTAAAACATATGACAGATAAGGCAGTGATATGTACAGCTTTACAACATGCAGAGAATAATATGTATAAACAAATCAGAGAAGGGAGTCTTTGGAGGGTGGCAGAGGGAGGGAAGGGAGGATGTAATTGATTATATTGATTTATATTGATTTGTTAAATTTGCTCAATAAGAACATTTTTTTAAAAAAAAGGTTTTATAGGTCAAAACCAGCACTGGCTATGTTCTTAACATAGGAATCTGCCTTCTCCTGGTCTGTCTAACCCCAGGTTCTCTTCAGTTACTAGCAGTGACTCTCCAGAGTTTGAGAATGTTTTCTCTTCCAGCCCTTGCCTGGAGATGCCAGGGATTGAATCTGAGATAATAAACATTGAGATTCCTGCCCTGCAGGGGGAGGGACTAGATGACCCCTGGGGTCCCTCCCTGCTCTACAATTCTGCGTATTTCGCATCCCTGCGGCTTCCATAAGACCTCCGCTTTCAGTAGCAGAGCAGGCGGCCAAAGGCAGGCTCCCGTTTTTCCATTCCCCCTGCCTTGTGGCGCAGTAGGAGAACAACTGTCAGCAACAGAGTTGGCAGGCTTGCGAAGATGTCTTAACATGCTGACATTCAGTAATTAGCGGCTCGACAGTCACCCTGAATTATTGTCATTCGTTTACACATCGAAGAAACATCTGCCGTTGTGAATGCTACTCCCTCACCTCAACATTTGAACTGGAACCCTCTAGATTTGTGGTATACATTGGTGCCTGTAGGTTTGATGTAGGAGGATTTGTCATGGAGCGATTTCCTCTTCTCCTGCGTCGCTCGCGCTGCCCTGTCCGAAACCTGGCCGCACATTCGTTTCAGCTGTAGCTTACAGCTTTTAAAACACAGAAACTGCCCCCTTTGCCTGTGACTATCCCTCCATCTATGAGGACTGGGAACTTGTTCCGCTTAAAATAGCCCAGGGATTGGGGGAATGCAGATAAGTCAACCAGTCTACCAAATGGGGCACAGTGTGGAGAGTAGAATCATAGTTGGAAGGGACCACAAGAGTCATCTAGTCCAGCCCCTACCTGCAATGCAGGTACAGTGGTACCTCGGGTTACAGATGCTTCAGGTTACAGATGCTTCAGGTTACAGACTCTTCAGGTTACAGACTCCACTAACCCAGAAATAGTACCTCGGGTTAAGAACAGTTTCAGGTTAAGAACGGGCCTCCAGAACAAATTAAGTTCTTAACCCGAGGTACCACTGTATCTTTTTGCCCAAGGTGGGTCTCAAACCCATGACCTTGAGATTAAGAGCCTCTTGCTCTACCAACTGTGCTATCCTGCAGGCACAATAACATAGGAAAATCAGAATTGTCTGCTAGATCTGGCCAGTTCTGAAGAAAGTCTCTCTCATAAAACCAGAACATGGGGACACCCAATGTTGGAAGATTCAGGATAATCAAAAGGAAGGACTTCTTCATGAAGCACACAGTTAGACTATGGAACTCACTCCCACATGAGGCAGTGATGGCCACCAACTTGAATGGCAAAGAGGACCATCAATGGCCAGTGGCTATGACGGCTGTGCTCCCAGTTGCTGGGAATCACATCTACAATATCCAACGTGCCTCCAAAGATCAGACTTCTGCCTCTCATCATTTGGACACCACATGGTTAAATGGGCCTCCGGGAGCTGGCAAGGGCAGCGGCAACAGCTGGGGCTGTTTGAACATGTTCCTCAAGGCCTCTAAGCTACTTGGGTGCTGTTTTCTCTAATCCAGCAAGGGGTTGTTTGTTTGTTTTGCTGCTCAAGTTGTTGTTGTCTTCTTCAAGAGCAGCTCTCCACTGACATACTTTCCACCCTCTGCCATGAGGAGCATGGGAACTGCCTGAGGCCAACGCTGCCCCCCAAGGCATCTCGTGGGTCACACCACCTGGCCTGCTTTCATCCATAATGAGACCTTCTGCGCCACGGCTCGGAATAAGTGAGCTTGAGCCACCCAACCCACCTGCTGGCAATTTGGCTCAGCCCCAGATCACCTGCGCCCTGACTTCTTCTGCTGTGGAAGCAGACAGCCTGGAACTGGGTCACTGGCAACCGGTTCAGCTGGTCCTTCCTCCCCAAACCACCTTCGCAGGGCTGGCTGGCTCAGGCTCCGCGCCAGAGATAAGGTTCTCAAGCGCGTTGCATCCCGAAAAGGCTGCGCCAAGTGATTAGCAAGCAGAAAGGCCAGCGCCGCTGTTAACAGTCCCGTCGCCGGCAGTTCGGCTCGGGCCGTTTCCATGCGCTCTGAGATGAGTCGGTGCTGCGCACTAGGCGCTTCACGAAAGCCACAGAGCACAGATGAACAAGCAGTTTGGGAAACCCCTTTAATGTCCACCCAGATGCCTTTGGGCCCCTCCAGGTGGGTGCTTGTTTGCAAGGCTGTTCTGCAAGGTGTCATTGATGCAATAATAGTGCATTGTCTTGTGAGTTTATACTGGGACGTCCGCACATCAATCAGTGTGGTGTAGTGGTTAAGAGCGGTAGTCTCGTAATCTGGGGAACCGGGTTCGTGTCTCCGCTCCTCCACACGCAGCTGCTGGGTGACCTTGGGCTAGTCACACTTCTCTGAAGTCTCACAGCCCCACTCACCTCACAGAGTGTTTGTTGTGGGGGAGGAAGGGAAAGGAGAATGTTAGCCGCTTTGAGACTCCTTAAAGGGAGTGAAAGGCGGGATATCAAATCCAAACTCTTCTTCTTCTTCTGCTTTATGAGCCCTGTCTTCTTCCCAGATACTCCATTCCATTGCTTCATTTTCCATTCCCATTCTGCTGCTGAGTGTGTGTGTTTTTCATAGCTTCTTTCCATTTTTGTACATCTGCAGACTTTGGAGTTCTTTTACCCCTGATGACACCTCCTTCTTCTGTACGCATGCGGCTATTTGGCCTACCCAAGGATCTGTACCCAGCAAACACCTTTGCCGTCATACCCTCCAACATTCCTCAGATGAAAATAGGGGCATTTCTCATCCCCCCCCCATTGACCCTCCTCAACCCTCCATTTAATGTGTCACCCCCCCTCCCCCGCTGCAGAGCATGACCTATTATTATCTCTTATTACCTATCAAAAGAAGGGCAAGTGCCCCCACTACTACACCAATGGGATGTAGCACGCAAGCCCTCCACCCTCCTGAGAAAAACCCTTAATCCTGCTTTGGTAGATTTACAAAAATAATAATAATAAATAATAATAATTTTTATTTATTTATACCCAACCCTTCCCAGCTCAAAAAATGGGCTCAGGGCAGCTATCAACAAATTTAAAACACTTAATTATAAAAGCAGCATAAAATACAGTATAAAAACATGAATAACAATAAAAATAAAAAATCAATTAGATAATCCCCAGGGCTAGCTGGCTGAATTGGTCCTACTTGGGCCAGCGAGGAGGCCAGGGGAGAATTAGCTGAATGAAATGAAAATATATGCCAATAAATAAATTTTAGAAAAGGGACAGATTAGATGCAGACACACAAAGCAGTTTAAAATACTACTACTACTACTACTACTAAGTCCTTGCACTCCTCTCCTCTCCCACTTTCTTCCTGCCCAGGGTGGTCCTGCTCTCTGCGTGCATCGCAGAGATGGCACATCACACAGGGCTGGACCTCAGTGGCAGCAGCCTCTCCTCTTGCTCCTCCTCTGCTCTCCAGCAGCTGCTATGAGCTACCCAAGGGAGAAGGTCGGCAGTGGCAATGGGATCCTCCTGCACCACTACAGCCACTCAGGACAAATGCCAGCTCATCCTCCTCCCTGAGCTCGGTGGCAGCAGCACTGGTGGGGGAAACAGGGACACTCCGGGATCAAATCAGAAGCTAGGGTGGCTTCCTTAATTCCAGGACGGGAAATCAGGACACTAGGAGGGTATGAGCCATAGATGATCCGAAGCTCCGCTTTGGTTGCCCTCAAGACGGAGCCCAAAATTGGAGGCTGTGTGATGTCCTTCCTTGCATTTGTCTCTAGTGGTGGGTTGGAAAGACCATTTGACTTTGGCGTTGGTTAGAGACCTTGACCATTTTCAAGGGATGATAGGGAAAGCAGCCAGGGGGAAGAGACCCTCCCATCCTGCCGGGACTCCTTCTATCAACACAGGTGTCCGTCCAGAGAATAAACAGGGCTTCCCTTGACCTGAGGTAGCTTTCCCCTCTGTTTTGGGAAGAGCATCGGGCTCAGCCGTTCCCAGTTCCCACACCGTGTGCTTTGGCCGAACTGGCCTCTGGTTCCTGAGAGACCAGGTCTTAGCTGGGAACGCAAACACGTACCTCTCCCTGCAGTCTCTTCCCCCTGACAAGAAGAGGAAGATTTGGGATTAATTGGCGGAGGGGTTTTGGCTTTCTCCGTGCGCTCGCTGCTAACTCTTGGCTGACATTCCTGTTTCTTGGCAGGGAGAGTCTTCAGGAACTGTGTCAGCCGCTTAGGCCGAGCACAGCTGGAAAGAATCAGAATTTGGCCTTGCAAACACCCCAACCCAGGAGATGAGATGGGGGAGCAGGGGTTTGAAAGAGCAGGAGGTGGGTTGGGGGGGAGGGAGCCAAACCCAAAACATCTGAGTCCAGGGAAGGAGGGCAAGCAGCTGCAAGCAGAGGCAGGAGGAAAAACTAAAGACCCCCACCTTGATCAACAACATCTGGAAGGGGATCTGAGGGGCTTCCCACAATCGGACCAACCTTTCCGCAAGCTCTCCAATAGATGCCTCCAGGTGCTCACGAGGAGGAGGTCCCTGATAGTTTACCCCAGAATCCAACACTCCAAGATAGACTGCCTTTGAACAAAGTGAATAACTGGTCTTAGAAGGGCAGCTAAAGGTGTTCCAAAGGGAGATACATTTGTAGAAACCTGGTCTCCTTTTTTCCCCATATGTAAGCAGGGGCGTCGCATGGGTTGCTGGCACCCGGGGCAGGGCATGTGTTGTGTCCCCTGGTGGACCAGGCAGTGGTTGGTCCCTTCACTGGCCAGCATCTAATCAAGGGAATCTCTCCTTGCAAAGGAGTCCCAACCTGGGAGCAGAAACATGAAGGATTGTCACTGTGTTGCCTCACCCTCCTGTCCTTGCAGCAATGTGCTCTGGGCAGCGCCCATGGCTCCGGAAGCACTTTCTAACTTTCCTCTTCCTCCCTCTCTCCTCAGTGGGCACCACTGCCCTCCTCCTCCCTCCCTCTTGGCTGGCCCGGGGAGGGGGCATGGGCAGATGTCCCTTTGCCAGCCACCAGGAGAAAGAGGCACTCCTGCCTCCCCAGCCCCAAAGGCCCAACCCTGGCATGGCTTGCGATGGAGCCTGTCATAGGGGCACCTGGTTGCTCCCCCTCATAATTTTGTGCCCAGGGCCACAGCCCCCCTGCCCCCACGCTACACCACTGTGCAAAGGAAGAAGATAACCATTCTCTCCCACCAACCACTCAAATTTGTCCTTGGAAAGGCTATAGTCACCGTTAATGTCTCAAGAAAATGCTTGAAACGAAACTACAAAGGCAATGTAATGTTTTTGGTGGAAATTGTATTCTCTAACTAGAATGGAGTTAACCCAGTTATTGTTGTTATAATGGGGGGGGGATTATTGGGAAGGGGGGAAGATGGCCTACGATGCAGAGGACAGCCTTCCATTTGAAGGCATGTTAGAGGACAGCCCTGTAATCGAAGACATCCTCAGCCTAAAATTTTGCCTGGTCAATTCTGGTTTAAGGACCCTAAGAGGGGGAGAGCAGCAGAGGTCTTTATGTGGCCTCCTCCAACAATTAGCACTCAACGACAGACTCAAGTAGGTGTACTGGTTAGCTACTCACCATCTGCTAAATGTGTGCTCTACATATTACTGTAGTTAGTTCATTGCTGAACTTGTTAGTCACTTGTTCTCTGTCTCCAAGCAATGTGCAGCATATTTGAGAGCATCAGCATAAGTAAAAAACAACAACACCACATTGTAACATAAAATAAAACACATTTACACAAAAGTACATGCAATTGGGTTAAAATACACATGCATGCAAAGCAACCTTCGCGATATAACTAGCAGAGTGCTTCAGCAGCAAAACTAACAGCAAATAACGCCATCAACATCCACCTAAAGCTTGGAGGAAAGGGTACATTTTTACCTGCTACCCAAAAGATGCCAATGAAGGTGCCAAGCAGACTTCACTGGAGAAGGCACTGAAAGGGCCCTTTCCTTTGTAATCATCCCCCAAGCCTCTGCTGAAGGCCTAAAATGAAGACCTAAGGGTCTGGGTAGGTTCCTATCAGGAGACCCATTCCAGAAGACATTGAGGTCCTGAACCATAAAGGTAGGCGATAGATACATGTTTTGGTTCAGAGATGGGCTGCGTGCACAGACCATACCTCAACAGCTCAGTCAAAGCGCATTCCCAAATAACTTTTGGAACTGTCCTTTGCTAAGGGTGCTGGGAACTGTAGCACTGGGCGGTGTGAACTACAATTCCCAGGGTTCTTTGTGGGGAAGCGAATGTGCTTTGAAGGTGCTGCGTATGGTGCGTGCACACCCATGGAGTCCTTTTATGGTGTGCAAGTGTCATAAAATGCAGGGCAATGCTAAATTGCAGATCCTATCAGGAACATTGTGGCAGCATTATGGTAATTACCCATTTTTCTTTAACTCTCTGCTTTTATAATTTTGCACTTCTCTTTGTTGAAGAAGATTAAATCTTGCATGGTTTTGCATATGTATTGGCATCTGTAATTTTTGTATCTGTAGCAATTAATTTTTAAGGCAACAGATGCTTGAAGAGGGAATTCTAATCACGAGGGGGCAATAAGAGAGAACGTGCAGAGTTGCGGCTGACAAGGATTGCTGAACCGTTTGAGCAAAGGTCACAGGCAGGGATGTGTCAGGATATGGGCAGAGAGATGGAGAGGGTGGAAAAGGACATAGAGGTATGGTGTAGTGGTTAGAGGGTCATACAAGGACCTGGGAGACCTGAGTTCAAATCCCTGCTCAGCCAGGAAGCAAAGTGACCACTTATCAGGTGACCTGGGGTCAGTCACTGTGTCTCATCAAATAATCTATGTCACAGGGTCGCTATGAGGATAAATGAGCGAGGGAAGAGCCTGGTGTTTCTGTCTGGTATCAGAGTTCACCCTCCTGCAGTGGACTCTTTTAATGTATGGCAGAGCCCTTTCTTCACACAAGTTTATTTTACTGCAATGCTTGCTGTGCTGCAGCCTGGTGGAGTGGCTATTACTAAGAGACAGTTGTTGGAGGGAGCAGTCCAACAGAGCTGGCTTCTCCTAGCCGCCTGTCAAAAGCTTGCCATGGCTGGGCATTGCTGGGGAGGAGAAGCCATTCCTTCTACTACCACCTGAGGCCTGACTCCACCGTGGCTTTGACTTTCACCCGAGTTTCTTGCATTGTCATGGCATCTCCCACAGAGCATCCATGACCTCTGAACCTGCTGCCCCAGCATCCCATTCAGGGCTCTTCCAAATTTACCTTTCCTCCATGCTTTCCAGGCATGGTGCATACTGTAAAGCTCTGCGTCCAAGCTCTCTCTCTCTCTCTCTTGCTCCAGAGCTATCCCCATAAAAACCTGCTCTTTCAAGCTGAATTGGAGCAAATGGCAATCCATGGGAAACTCAAACTGCTGTTCGTTGCACTTCAGATTTAAAGAGTGGGTTTTTGCAGGGAAGCATAAAAAAAAGTTGAGCTTTAAAGCATGGACCTGTGCCTCAAAACAGCAGGGCATATCCTACAACATCCTGCTGGTCAAAATAAGAATGCTAGGTTTTTTCTGGTCCTGATTTGCATGTGAGCGTAAGACCAAAAATTGAGCATCTTTTGGTCCAGTGCTCTGGAATGAGCTAGCTGACTCGCTTCAGAGCACCAAACCAAAACCCAGGACATTCCAGGATCCAATCAGAAGCCAGGATGTAATTCTGGGGTTCAAATCAGGATAGCTGAGCAGTGTGGCAGGGCAAAAGGTGAGTAAGACCCCAGTCTCAGAGGACATTTTGGATTGTTTCCCTCTCCCCATTTCTTCTTCCCAAGCCACCCAGGCCTCACACCAAATCTCTGTTAGAAAGGTCAGACCCTTCTCCCCCCACCCACCTGCCACCCTGTTTGGTTATTGCTTTCACAAGGAGAGCTCATCTTGGCAACAGATGGAGACGCCACACATGACTTTATTTATCACTGGCCTTGCGGCTTTTAAAGGCTTTTGGAAAGCCTAAAATAAGAATCTGCAGGATGGAGATGCGCCCAATTAAATTTCCATTTGGGAAAAGACCCGCGCTCCCCCGGCCTGACTGATCATAATATTTGGGGACGGGAAGGAGTCGTCCCATTCCTCCAGTTATGTGCAAAAGCAGCCTCTCCCTGGTGCCTCTTTTATGGTTACTAGTGGGGGAGGGCATTATTCCGCTATTTCTCGCCAGATCACTCGTTGTACGAACTGCGGAACTATTGTCATAAGCCAGAGTTTCCCAGGGGTCACGCTTTCAGGTCGCACTTTGCGTCCTGCGTTGCAGCCTTTGCCAGGCTGGTGCCCTCCAGCTGCTTTGGACTGTAACTCCTATCAGCCCCAGCCAGCACCCTCAAAACACACACACACTTAATCTTCCCACCCTGCCTCTGCCATCCCTTGTGCTCTACATACTCTATCCTGATGGCAGCGATGGAGGCTCCTCTCTCTTCCCCACCCCTTCCCACTTGAATTGTTTCTTTTGCAGCTGTTTTTGGGCCACCGCCTCCTTTCTCTATGCTTTGCTCTAGGAAGGGAAGAGGTGAAAAGCCTCAGCAGAAGGGGAGGAATCAGCAGGGCTCGCCAGCTTGCCTGTCAGGCACTGGTACCCCCAAGCACAGAGCTCTCATCACATGCACAGACTCACACCCCAGGGACAACCCTGAGTAGTGGGCAAGCAAGCCCTCTTTCACCAAACTTGACCCTCATCACAGGTCTTCTCCTTGAAGAGCCCTCCCTGAGAATCATCCAGGAGTCCTGGGGTTCTCTGAAAGAGACTGATCCTGCAAGCCTTGATGGCTCTGCTCTGCCTCCACAGCTGGAGGCAACAAGGCTTGCCAACACCAGTCGGTGGAAGCCACATGAGCAGTGGTGTAGCGTGGGTTGCCAATGCCCGGGGCTGCATGGAGAGGGAGGGAAACGGACGAAGTATGCATGCACATTCAACTGCCTCACGGCATCCCCATCACCCAGGAGATCGCAAATAAGAAGAGTCGTTCCATTCTCCATGAAAGCCGTTTTCAATGGAGCCCAGTGATAGAAGGGCACAGCTGTACTGAGGCAGCACTGGGTGTTGAAATTTTGCACCCATAACAATTTTGCACCCGAGGTAACCGCCCCTGTGGGCCACACACACACCATGCTACGTCACTGCACAGTAGAGTTCTCTTCTGCTCAGGTCTTGCTTGTGGATATCCCATTAGGGAATCTGGTTGGTCACTGTGAGAACAAGATGCTGGACTAGATGGGCCCGATCCAGTAAGTTCTTCTTAGGTTCTAATGTAAGCCGGAAGCCTGTTCACCCCTGGACAATGTCTCTATGATGCGGTATTAAAAGTAGCCTGGGGGAAAATGCTATTAAGTTGCACGTTTTTCTACTATCTGATCTTGAATATATCCAAGAATAGAGTTTTAAATCTTCCTGGGATTCACACACAAAAACCATTTGCAACCTACAGAAACAAGTCTTTTCTGACTGGCAGGAACAAATTACTGATGTGCCTTTAATAGAATTGGCCACTCTCTCTTTTGTTTCTCAGCCAGGTCTGCAGATTTATTGGGTACAAAGACAGTGTTGGGGTGAGCAGTAAAAAAGCATTAAAAGAAAAGGTTTGCCCTGTTGAGTCCTGGAGGGAGGCCATTCTGAGATTTTTTTTCTTACAGATTTGGAAAGCGGGGAAGGCAGTTGATCATAATGAAACCCCGGGAAGCATTTGAAAGCAGCTCCTTTCACCCAAAATGGCTGTTCTGCGATCAAACCCGGAGGGTGAGGGTGGAGAATGCAAGCTGAAATCAAAGCATTTATAAGGTCGCTGAAAATGCAGCCCCGTCAGTTGAGTTCTCTGCTTTGAGAGCTGTATCTGCCAGAGCATTTGAGATCTTCAGAGGTCCTCCTCTGACTGCTCCCACCAAACAAAATAAGGGAAAGTGCCTTCCGCGTGGGGGCACCTCCAATATGCAACAGAATTGTTGACAGATGGCCAATGGGTCTGTGTTTTGTTTGTTATTCAGTTCTAATCTCTTTTAAGCAATAAAAACAACAACAATAATATGATGATGATAAATAACCTTAGCTCAGCAGCAGAACATCTGCTTGGCATTCAGAAGGTACTAGATTTTACTCCATTGGTTCTGCCTCCACCTCCCTGCCTTCTGCTCTGTCTGCCCCTTCAGCCACCACTGATCTCCCGGAAGGGCTGATAAGTATCCTGTCTGAAAATCCTGCAGAGCGGCTGCCGGTAAGTGTGAGCAGAGTTAAGTGAGATGGACCAAAAGCCTTCCTTGGTTGAAGGTAGCTTTGGATGTTATTGTGTGCCTGCAACCTGCACCTTGACATCTTTCCCACTGCAGATGGGGCAAACCAGGCTCAGGCTATTGGGATAGCTCAGTCGGTAGAGCATGAGGCTCTCAATCTCAGGGTCATGGGGTTGAACCCCAGGCTGGACAAAAGATTCCTGCATTGCAGGGGGTTAGACTGGATGACCCTCAGGGTCTCTTCCGACTCTACAATTCTGTGATTCAGTCATGTGTGCTGAGTTGAGTGTGCGCTCCGCCAAGCGAGCCACGCCTCCCACCTCATGCGCAGAGGACATGTCCCTCATCAGAACATGGTTTGGAGCTGACAATGTCCCTGGCAGCCCCCCAGGAGGGCAAGAAGGTTCGCTGCCAATGCATCAGTCTTGAATCATGGTCCCGGCATCCTCTGGCGCGAGTTGAAAAGGGGGTTAGCCCAAGAGTCCTTGGGATTGTTAAACAAAACCTGAGTAATCCTTTAGTGGAGTGTCTTAATCTGCCTCTTCGCCACCCTGAGTAGACGAGAAACCACTTCAGAAAAGAGGGCTGCTTGCATGTTTGGCACACGCTCTACGGAGCCAGACGGGCAGAGTGTGTACTCGCCCCCTCCTGCCCCCCCCACTTTGGCGTCATCACCACTGTGCACCTGTGCAAACCTGAGTGCGCCCACAACGGCATTCCTCAGCCATGAGTTTGGATTGTTCTCTTCACATCAAGGGCCAGTTTTGCTGTGTGATGACTTTATTTTATTTTTCAAGTGTTCCAGGACTACTTGTTGACTTGCATGGAGCTGTTTGGGTTTCCATTTGTTTCATCCAACTGAAAGGCTTCTCACCTCAGCTTTTATGCTCACACCTGCCTCTGGCATTCTTCCTTCCTGCTTGCTTGTTCCCCACCATGCTTACTAAGACTTGGAAATGCAAAACAAGGATACTTAGCAGCCATTTCTTAAGAGTGTTACATGGAAGCCCTTTCCCTGCACAGAATCAGGCTTAAGGTTCCTCATTAAACCAAATCCCCTGGTGTCCATCTTAAGATGTTCATATCTTCCTTCCTTCCTTCCTTCCTTCCTTCCTTCCTTCCTTCCTTCCTTCCTTCCTTCTTATTACCTCAAAAGTGTTTACACTGTTATAATCTAAATTCAAACGTTAACTACAACCTACACAAAAACTTGTGCCATGAAACCTTTTCCTGTTTTTGTTTTTGAAAAGTTTCCATTAGGAGGGGCCATTTTTTAAGCAGAGATGCAACAAAGGGAGACGTGCTCAACCCCTTTTCCCACCTGACATTGCCACTCCATCATTAGCCCTCCCTCGCAGCTTCCTCCCACCTTGTGGGGTCCGTTTTCGAAACATCAAATTCTGACAGTTTTTGGATTATCGGCAGCTAAGAGCCCTTCAGGATTGGGCCAACGGCCCGGCTAGTCCAGCACGGACCATAATCATCAAGGCTCACAGCCATTGGGATTGTTTACACATTACACTCTACACAGGTGCAAGCTTTCTCTACATATCTACAAGCATTTGTGTGAAAGTATGATCTGTGAACATGCCTATGGATATAGCTTTATCTTCCACAAATTTGTCTGATCCTTTTTTATTTATCACACCTTCCAATAGCGGAGGCTTTTTAAGCACAGGTTGGAGCGCCATCTGTCACGGAGGGTTTAGCTCTGATTTCTGCATTGCAGGGGGTTGGACTAGATGACCCCGGGGTACCTTCTGACTTCTACAGTTCTATGATTCTATAAGTAAAAGGTAAAGGAACCCCTGACCATTAGGTCCAGTTGTGACCGACTCTGGGGTTGCGGTGCTCATCTCGCTTTATTGGCCGAGGGAGCCGGTGTACAGCTTCCGGGTCATGTGGCCAGCATGACTAAGCCGCTTCTGGCGAACCAGAGCAGCGCATGGAAACGCCGTTTACCTTCCCGCTGGAGCGGTACCTATTTATCTACTTGCTAGGTTGGCAGGAGCAGGGACCGAGCAACGGGAGCTCACCCCGTCACGGGGATTCAAACTGCCGGCCTTCTGATCAGCAAGCCCTAGGCTCTGTGGTTTAACCCACAGCACCACCCTTGTCCTCTCTAATTCTATAAGAGAGAGTCATAAAAACCCCCACATTCCATCCCCTGCTTGCCCAAATGCAGACACACAACCTGAGTTTTCCAGCCATGGCATCTCAGGCATTAAAGGCAATGGGGTGAATAAAAGATTTTGGGGACAACAGTAGAGTCCCAGTCATTTATTTGTTTGCACTGCATCCCTTAAACCGAGGAGGCGGGAATGAGCTCTTTCACACTCTGTCGAGGACTTCCTCTTTGACACCTCAGCCAAGGACAATCCCTCCAGTTTTAATTACCTGACAAGAGTCTGCTTCTCTTCAGGGTTTCCAGCAGCGAGGAAAGGAGAACAGAAAAGGGAAGGAAGATGTTTAGATTCCTCCATGTAATTGTTTTGTTTACACTTTGATCACCTCAAGGACCAGACAATTACCTGGAGGACTTCCTGCTCCCAATTGCTGTGAGGAACCTATTCACATCCTCACTGAAGTGCTTTAACGCCAACTCAGAAATGTGGGAAAACATCCTTTGTTTATTTGCCTGCTCTTTTAAACAAAGTGGTAGCTTTAAAAACAGCCCTCCCTTCTACCTGGGACCAGAAAACTGGCAGTGCAGATAGCTTGTGGCTAGAGCAAAGGTAACGGTTGCCCTTATGGAAGTGGCTTTAAAAGCCAATGCAATTCTGGGCTGCATCAATAGGAGTATAGCATCTAGATCAAGGGAAGTAATAGTGCCACTGTATTCTGCTCTGGTCAGACCTCACCTGGAGTACTGTGTCCAGTTCTGGGCACCACGGTTCAAGAAGGACACTGACAAACTGGAACGTGTCCAGAGGAGGGCAACCAAAATGGTCAAAGGCCTGGAAACGATGCCTTATGAGGAACGGCTAAGGGAGCTGGGCATGTTTAGCCTGGAGAAGAGGAGGTTAAGGGGTGATATGATAGCCATGTTCAAATATATAAAAGGATGTCATATAGAGAAGGGAGAAAGGTTGTTTTCTGCTGCTCCAGAGAAGCGGACACGGAGCAATGGATCCAAACTACAAGAAAGAAGATTCCACCTAAACATTAGGAAGCACTTCCTGACAGTAAGAGCTGTCCAACAGTGGAATTTGCTGCCAAGGAGTGTGGTGGAGTCTCCTTCTTTGGAGGTCTTTAAGCAGAGGCTTGACAACCATATGTCAGGAGTGCTCTGAGGGTGTCTCCTGCTTGGCAGGGGGTTGGACTCGATGGCCCTTGTGGTCTCTTCCAACTCTATGATTCTATGAAATTTCTCCAGGTAGGGTTTGCTCCCTGGAAGAAGCCAGTTGCCCTGTTCATCGGTGTGAGATAGGTCCCCACTGCACACGCGCCCATACATTTCCCCGCAGTTCAATGTCACAGCGCTGCAAAATTTGGGTGAGTCCCAGAAGCATGTGGATGGCTCAGCCCTTTGGGGTTTATGCATCCGATCATTTTCCCAGCTGGGAAAGGGGTGGTTATTGGCTGATGTGTGCTGGTGGGGAGCCCACAACACCAGCCACTTCTGATATCCAGAGGCATGCTGTATCTGTATGGAGACATGCAGCAGGAAAAGCAGCTTCTGCTTCACTGCACATGCTCTCTCACTGAAAACATCTGGCCGGGTGTGATGCACTGCGGTGGCCAAGAAAGCAACCTGTGTCCCCGGATGCTTCTAGGGCAAGGATGAGGAAACTGCTGCCCTCCAGATGTGGATGAACTACAACTGGCATCATTGTGGACCGTTGGCTATGCTGGCTGATAGTTGCTGGAGTCCAACCATGTCTGGATGGACACAGGTTTGAGACTCATGTAGCTCAGTCAGTAGAGTGTGAGACTGTGACTCTCAGGGTTGTGAGTTCGAACCAAGGAGTGTGGTGGAGTCTCCTTCTTTGGAGGTCTTTAAGCAGAGGCTTGACAACCATATGTCAGGAGTGCTCTGATGGTGTTTCCTGCTTGGCAGGGGGTTGGACTCGATGGCCCTTGTGGTCTCTTCCAACTCTATGATTCTATGATTCTATGAACTCCATGTTGGGCAAAAGATTCCAGCATTGCAGGGGTTGGACTTAATGACCCTTGTGGTCCTTTCCAAATCTATGATTTCCCCCCTCCCTACTCTGGAGAAGTCTTACATTAGGCATTAACTAACTAGGTGAGAGAACCCTATGGAGCGCTAACAAACTGAATAGCCTGGAACCTTCCTGATTTGGGGAATCAGGTGTGAGAGAACCCTCCATTCTTGTGTGCACCACAGTATAGAAGCTATATCTTCTGAATATGTGGACACACTTCAATGGAAGCAGCCAGTTGCAGTTGGAAATGTCCAGGCTCCTCCTCCGCTGAACCCCCAGACTGTTTCATACCTCACCAACTTTACTGATGAATAAAGAGACGAATGTGCAATGCCCCCTTCTCATGCTAAGGTTGTTCCTGGAGCACTTGAACACATCACCTGATCTTACCTGATTTCAGAAGCTAAGTCAGAAAGGCTAGTACTTGGATGGGAGACCATCTGGGAATACTGGGCACCATAGGTTTAAGAAAGCTGTGTGGTGTAATGGTTAGAGCGTTGGACGATGACCTGGGAGGCCAAGGTTCAACTCCCCACGCAGCCATGAAGTGTGACCTTGGACCAGTCGCTGGCTCTTGCCCTAATCTACCTCACAGGGTTATATGGGAATGAAATCATAGAATTGTTGAGTTGGAAAGGGACCCTTATGAGGAACGGCTAAGGGAGCTGGGCATGTTTAGCCTGGAGAAGAGGTGGTTAAGGGGTGATATGATAGCCATGTTCAAATATATAAAAGGATGTCACATAGAGGAGGGAGAAAGGTTGTTTTCTGCTGCTCCAGAGAAGCGGACACGGAGCAATGGATCCAAACTACAAGAAAGAAGATTCCACCTAAACATTAGGAAGAACTTCCTGACAGTAAGAGCTGTTCGACAGTGGAATTTGCTGCCAAAGAGTGTGGTGGAGTCTCCTTCTTTGGAGGTCTTTAAGCAGAGGCTTGACAACCATATGTCAGGAGTGCTCTGATGGTGTTTCCTGCTTGGCAGGGGGTTGGACTCGATGGCCCTTGTGGTCTCTTCCAACTCTATGATTCTATGATTCTATGACCCTGAGGATCATCTGGTCCAACCCTCTGCAATGCAGGAATCTGCTGCTGTCCCATCCAGGGACTGAACCTGCAGTCTTGGTGTTGTCAGCATCACGCTCTAACCAACACTGAAACATCCATGTTGACACATGTGGGGGAGGAGAGCCATGTATACCCCCTGAAGCTGGGAGGAAAGGCTGGATACAAATTAAATGAATTCATAACGACAGCCACCAAAACAGAGAAGGCCTGCTGGATCTGGCCAAAGCCCATCTAGCCTGGGATCCTGTTCTCAGAATTGACCAACCAGATGCCCATGGGAAACCAACAAGCAAGATCTGAACGCAACAGCTTCTCCAGACTCTGGAGCTTCCATCATTCAGGGCTAGACACATGACAGCAACTCAATGCAACTACCAAGTGTCATGGTGGTAAGACGGACACCTTTGAGTCCCTACAGTCACCTCCAAGAGGCAGGCAGGGCTGAAAACCATGCATGTGAAACTCAAAGATGGGTTTTGCTGCTGGATCTCATCCCAAGCCTGCAATCAGTGGCAAGCACTGGTGCCTTTGGATTCTATTTTGCCATTGGCTAGTTAAGTCCACTGATAATCACTTATCAATAACTGCCATCATTTTATAACTCTTGTTATCAGCCTTCAAAGATGAATTTAAACGGGGCGACAGATACCTGCTTGGCTTCTACATCCTTTTCTGCTTTCCAATCAGACTGCTTTTTATTTTTTTAAAATAAAATCCTGGCATCTCTTCTGCCCTCCTTCACACTACGGGGGTTCGTTTGGAGAGAGAGTGTGCCTTTTATCTTTTTACATTGTCCCTGTGCGGTTCTGCCTCTTCAAGCATGTTAGAGAAGTTCTGGGTTGGGGCTTTGAAAGAAGAAGAAGAGAGGAAAAAAACCATTAGCTTCCTTCTTTCTCTTCTGGAAAATCCACCAATTGTATAGCTGAGTGGCACCTGTTAGTTTCTGGGACAAATCCACCCCTCGAGAACGTTAATCTTAATTATTACTCTGTGGTCTTCTGAGATTTAGCGGCTTATCTCCAGTTCCTGCTTGAATCCGTTCCTGGTTGTTTCCTAAGCATCCTCTCTCCGCAGCCTCTCCTTGCTCACCTTCTGGAACTCGCTGTTCCAAGGAAGACGTTGAGAAATTTGTTTCTCATAAGTCTTTGTCCCAAAGTGACGTTTTGTCAGTTTATGAGATGCAGGAAGTTGCAACTGCCCGTTATTACCTTTTTTATTGAACTCGGAGGCTCCTTTGATGATTCACCGCAAATCGAGTGGCCGACTGGAGGTGGGTGGTTGAGGGCAGGTGTGTGCTTATTCCAGAACCTGTGAAGGGATTATCTGAGCGATGGCAAGTGCCCATAGCAGGCTCCATTCACAAAAATGCTTCACAGAAGACAGAGGATGGTACCTATGGCTTCAGGCCTGGTAGAAGGCTTTGTTAAGCGGCTTCTTACAAACTGAAACCTTGGCCAGATGGTGGACTTCAGACTTCTGGCTGGGCAACTCTGTATCCCAATAGTGTTTCTGTTTTCTCTCACCCACCCCTTAACGCTTCTTGCACTTCCTGTGCATTTCTTAGCTGGAGCAGTTAGTCCAGGATGAGGAATCTTTGACACCGGGTTCAAATGCCTCTCTCCAAGCCTCTCTCTCTCTCTGGCTGTCAGGACTCTCCTGACATCACAGTCTTTCCCTCTCCAGGAACATACCTTCCAACATTTCTCTGACGAAAATAGGGACGTCCTATTCCACACCTTCCAACATTTCTCTGACGAAAATAGGGACGTCCTATTCCACACCTTCCAACATTTCTCTGACGAAAATAGGGACATCCTATTCCACACCTTCCAACATTTCTCTGATGAAAATAGGGACATCCTATTCCACACCTTCCAACATTTCTCTGATGAAAATAGGGATGTCCTATTCCACACCTTCCAACATTTCTCTGACGAAAATAAAGGTAAAGGTACCCCTGCCCGTACGGGCCAGTCTTGACAGACTCTAGGGTTGTGCGCCCATCTCACTCAAAGAGGCCAAGGGCCAGCGCTGTCCGAAGACACTTCTGGGTCACGTGGCCAGCGTGACATCGCTGCTCTGGCGAGCCAGAGCCGCACACGGAAACGCCGTTTACCTTCCCGCTAGCAAGCGGTCCCTATTTATCTACTTGCACCCAGGCGTGCTTTCGAACTGCTAGGTTGGCAGGCGCTGGGACCGAACAGCGGGTTCGCACCCCGCCACGGGGATTCGAACCGCCGACCTTTCGATCAGCAAGCCCTAGGCACTGAGGCTTTAACCCACAGCGCCACCCGCGTCCCATCTGACGAAAATAGGGATGTCCTATTCCACACCTTCCAACATTTCTCTGATGAAAATAGGGACGTCCTATTCCACACCTTCCAACATTTCTCTGATGAAAATAGGGACGTCCTATTCCACACCTTCCAACATTTCTCTGATGAAAATAGGGACGTCCTATTCCACACCTTCCAACATTTCTCTGATGAAAATAGGGACGTCCTATTCCACACCTTCCAACATTTCTCTGACGAAAATAGGGACATTCTATTCCACACCTTCCAACATTTCTCTGATGAAAATGTTGTTGTTGTTTAGTCGTTCAGTCGTGTCCGACTCTTCGTGACCCCATGGACCAGAGCACGCCAGGCACTCCTGTCTTCCACTGCCTCCCGCAGTTTGGTCAGACTCATGTTTGTAGCTTCGAGAACACTGTCCAACCATCTCATCCTCTGTTGTCCCCTTCTCCTTGTGCCCTCCATCTTTCCCAACATCAGGGTCTTTTCCAGGGAGTCTTCTCTTCTCATGAGATGGCCAAAAATGACGAAAATAGGGATGTCTTAAGGAAAATGTGGGACATTCCAGGATCAAATGGGAAACCGGGATGGCTTCTGTAAATCTGGGACTGTCCCTGGAAAATAGGGACACTTGGAGGCTCTGCAGGACATGCCTCTCACCTGCCCTGTTTCGCACCATCCTTGAGCATTTTTTTCTGACTGGGATGTAGCCTTGAACTCCAATGATGCCTTTTGCTCACCTGGATGGAAGGCAGAGAGGCTGCGTGTGTTTGTGCAGAAACCGGCTGCTGCACAAAGGTAGAAGTTGCAATGAGTGACAAATGCGGAGGCCAGACTTGCTCACAGGAGCATACGAACATCAGGAGAGACCAGCTGCCTCAGGCCAATCTCCCATCCAGTTCAGCATCGTGTTCTCACAGTGGCCAACTGGATACCTGGGGAAAGCCCACACGGTGGTTTCGAGCAATTGTTACTTGGAAGCATGGATGCCTTCAGCTGTGGAGGCAGAGCCCCTTGGCAACATTTGGTAGTCCTTTGCCAAGAGAGCACTTTCCCCCAAAAGATTCAGTCAGCCTTCACCAGGGAACTGGCCTTTTGTGTGGTGGGCCCTGCCCTGGGGAACTCCTTGCCACTAGAAGTCCAGCAGATGTCATTCCTGCTTTCAGAAGAGTTTCATAAACTCTACTGTTGTTCCGACAGTTCTTTGGAACTTTGACTTTTTGGTTCCTCAACCAACCAGTTTATTGATACGCTGTTGCTGGTTTGTTGGTGTTTTTTTTACAGATGCTGTTATTGTAATGTGTTTTTACCTTGTATGCTGCCTTGCTATGCTTCTTAGGAAACTGAAATTTATGGCTGTTTCAAATAAATAAATAAATAAATAAATACAATGTTGCGTTTGTCTCCCCACCTACTTTTGCTCCTGGCCTCACCCACTGTTGGCATGTGTCCAAGGAAGGGAATGTGCCCCCCGCCCGGCTGAAGCAGCTTCCCCACCCCAGAGTTGGTCAATCCCCAGATATTCTATTTATAAAACGTTTCCTGTTGCAGCCATTACGAAATAATGCCATGGGAGCCTGGAGACTGCAATAACGCAAGCTTTGTGCAACCGGCTCAACTCTTTCTCTGGCCAGTCTCAAAATGGCCACCAGTGCTGCCCTACGCTTCATTCCTCCACTGGCGTTCCACAGAACTGCTTCTCTCCAGGCACCCACTCCTGGGACACTTTGGTTCCGACTTGTGCCAGAGGCTTGTCCTTCCTGTTCCCTCTTATTGCTGTTCCTCTCCTTGACTCCTTCAAATCCGGATGCTGATGATGTTAAGTTGTGGGCGAACATAGCAGACGACACAGCGATTCTTCAAATAGCTCTTCTTTATTCAGATGTCAGAACAGAACTAAGCTGAGGGGCTCAGTCAGCCTGCTTATATAGAGCTCCAGAACAACGGTAACTGTTGCCATTTTCTAAAACTATCCAATCACTGAACGTCACTTTTCGATCCTTCATTTGCATAACTATCTACAATATCCCCCTGCTGGCCCAAGGTGAGGACTTCAGTACATAACAGATGAACATAAGGAGAGCCTGGCTGCTGGATCAGGCCAAAGGGGGCCCATCTGGTCCTGCATCCTGTTCTCAGTGTGGCCAACCAGATGCCTGTGGGAAACCTGCAAACGGGATTTGAACACAAGAGCAACTCTCCCCTCCTGCAGTTTCCAGCAGATGGTATTCAGAACCATTGTTGCCTCCAGCTGTGGAGACAGGGCATAGCCATCACATACCCTCTAGTGAAAATAGGAACATCCTATTCCCCACCAACGTTTCTCCAGTGAAAATAGGGATGTCCTATCATGGCTACTAGCCATCAATAGCTTTCTCCTCTATGAATTTGTCTAATCCTCTTTCAAAACCATCCAAATTAGTGGCCATCCCTACTTTCCCCTTTTGTACTGTTGTTATCTTCTTCTTCTTCTTCTTCTTCTTCTTCTGTTATTATTATATACTTATATATTATATGAGAGCTAGCATGGTGTAGTGGTTAAGAGCGGTGGACTTGTAATCTGGTGAACCGGGTTCGTAATCTGGTGAACCGGGTTCGCTTCCCTGCTCCTCCACCTGCAGCTGCTGGGTGACCTTGGGCCAGTCACACTTCTCTGAAGTCTCTCAGCCCCACTCACCTCACAGAGTGTTTGTTGTGGGCAAGGAAGGGAAAGGAGATTGTTAGCAGCTCTGAGACTCCTTATGGGGAGTGAAAGGCAGGATATCAAGTCCAAACTCTTATTTATACCCTGCTTTCCCCCCTGATGGGACTCAAGGGCGCTTACGGGTAAAAATAGGAACCGCTAAAAACATAGATAAAACAATCATTACAATTTACTTTGAATTGAAACTGTATGCACATATAAAATCAATTGCAGCCATACCAATAATTACAATAAAAACAGCAAGGCACCTATTATTATATATTTATTGGACCCACAGGATTAGTCAGCAACCTTAGGCTCAGACTTTTAAGATTCCAGCTGGTGAGCTTGAAAGCTCCCCAATAGCTCTCAGGGGAAAGGTAAACAGAGCCCACCATCATTTGGTGATTAAAAAGGAGAGCGAGGGATCAAGATGCTCATTCTAATTCATCTTCATTGTCGGATCATTGTCCTCTTCCCAGTGTGTTTTCAAAACATATCGACCGTGCCTTATTGAAATTTGCTTCTCAATCACCTTCTTCCATGAAATGAGCAGGGAGGACACTGAAATACGTAAGCAAGGAAGGAAAGAGGGGTGTTTTTTCTTGCTGCTACTATTCCTTCAGTGCTTTGAAGAGTTCCAGAGGAAAGGTCCCTGCCCTGAGGAGCTTACAATGACATAGGGAAACAACAGATGAAAGGGGGGGGGCATAGGAATACAGGAAGCTGCCTTATGCAGAATAAAACTATTAGTCCATCTAGCTAGATATTGCTTTTCCAAGCTGGCAGTGCCTCTCCAAGGTTTCAGGCAAGAGACATTGGCAAGTCCAGTGTGGGGTTTGGGGAAATCTCCGGCTTTGAGACCTTGGAGACTCTGTAAGGAAAGGAAGCAGCATTTGGGAGCTTTTTGTTCAGGGAAAAGTCACATAGGAGATTATAGATTAAAATAATGCCTGGTGTGGAGAAAGTGAATAGAGAAAGGTTCTTCTCCCTGTCATGGAACTAGAACTAGGGACATTCAGGGAAGCTGAATGTTGGGAGATGCAGGGCAGAGAAAAGAAAGCGAAATACATAGTTTAACTGTGGAACTCACTGGCACAGGAAGCAGTGATGGCCAGCAGCATGGATAGCTTCAAAAGAGGGTTGGGCAAATTCATGGAGAACAAGGCAACCAATGGCTTCAAATTACAAGAAAAGACAGTGTAATGGTCTCCCTTGGGAGGAGATGGACTCTCCTTCCGTTGGGGAAGTTAAGCAGAGGTTGGATGGCCATCTGTCATGGATGCTTTAGCTGAGATTCCTGCACTGCAGGGGGTTGGACTAGATGACCCTCGGGGTCCCTTCTAACTCTACAATTCTGTGATTCTATGATAATGGATACACTGGAAATGACAGAAGAGGAGAGTTGCTCTTGTTCTTGGGTCCTGCTTGAAGGTTTCCCACAGGAGTCTGATTGGCCACCTTGAGAATGGGACTCTGGACTAGATGGGCCACTGGCTTGATCTAGCTGGCTCTTCTTATGCCCTTTGTCGCTGCCGGTCAGTACAGACAATACTGAGACTCAGAACAAGACACACGCGAACATCCCAGCTGCAGGAGGAGACAATAGTGCATCACAGTTGGAATTTGGGGCAGAGATCCCTAACGCAACACAACTTGACAGCAAGGCTCCAGACACTACAAGACCTGCTTAATATGTTTTTTGGGGAAAGTGAAAGAACACCCATTGCCATTTCAAATCCCTTGCAAAAGACCATTAAGTCTAAAATTACCTAACTGCACTCCTGACGGGTTAGGGTTAGGGAACAGGAGGAGTGATGTTGTGGGAGAAGCAGACTCAGAATCCTTCTTTCCTGCTTGCAGGTTGTTAAAAAAACAGGAGGACCCTCTGTTGTCAAGCAGGGCACACATTTCAAGGAGTCGCACTGGATTAAAAGTGTGTGTCTGTGGCTGAAATGCAAGCGACGTCTGAAATTCATCTCTGCTATATCTTCGGTGGAGGGAAAACAACACAACAGAAACCAACTGCAGGGGGGAGTGGGATAACGAGGAACCGGAGAGATGCTAAAAACCTAAACCACAACTCCCAGGCATTGACCTGAGCCATTGCATAGCATAAAACCCTGAAAGGAGATCTGGGTCCCTAGTCCCTCCCCCTGTCTGGCTTTGGCAAGGCTTCCTGCGCTAATGGAGCCCTGCGAGGGGGAGAAGGCACCTGGTCAAAGCCAGGCCTGACCCATAAATATCATCCAGGAGGTAAAAAAAAACCCCAAGCGCAGAGCAGGCACTTCCTCCCCACCCCACGCCCGCCTCTCCTTCAGGCCTGAAATGCGGCATCTTTTTCCATTTGGCACTGGAAGGCAAGCGCTAACCTCCCCCTGGGAAAGTGCTCTCTGCTAGTCTCTACATCTCCCTTTCAAACTGGCAAGACGTCTGACCTCCAGGCACACTTTGCCTCCCTTCCTTTACTCACAAGGAGGGCTGCTTCTCTTCCCCCTGCCCCGCCATACCTATGTGCTCATGATGCTTTTTATTTTATTTTATTTTATTTTTGGCCACCCTCTTTTAGCGCCTGCTTGGGGGACGGGGAGCTCCCCTCTGCTGGGCCTCTCGTGCAAATCATCCTTTTTGCCCAAGACAGCTTGTCGGTGGATCTGTGCATAAACAGCCCTGAGCTTTGCAAGATTCCCACGGGCCGCAGAGCCAAATACTACTACTAATAAAAGAGGTCGATTAGGTTAATTGCTTCATCAAAGGCTGGGCTGTGCGTGCATTCTGCAGCTGCATTGCGCAGGGATGGGATTGGCACGGGAGCCAGGATTCAGCCTCCTGAGAATCTCATTTCATGTTTAAAATGCCAAGGTGCTAGCCCCTAAGACTGAGAAACGGGCTCGTGAGCACATCGATAACATCTGTTGACATCTCCGAAGCTGGAGGATGGGGTAGCAGAGCGGTCTGGTGGGCACAATGTTTACCTCTCTTGCCAAGCCCCTCAAAATAATATGCATTCCTTACCAAAAGCTCTGGACCAAAGGGAGAAATTTGAACCTGCATGCAAGGGGTTTAGTTTGGAGTTGGATGCAACCATCTTCAGTCGCCTTCATCTGCTCAAGCGTCAGATTTTGTGGGTTTGGTGCAGGTACATTTGAAAAGGCCTTCAGCAACAGACGGGGGCCAAACTACATGTTAAATTAACATACAGTGGTACCTCGGGTTACATACGCTTCAGGTTACACACACTTCAGGTTACAGACTCTGCTAACCCAGAAACAGTGCTTCAGGTTAAGAACTTTGCTTCAGGATGAGAACAGAAATTGTGCTCTGGTGGCGTGGCAGCAGCAGGAGGCCCCATTAGCTAAAGTGGTGCTTCAGGTTAAGAACAGCTTCAGGTTAAGTACAGACCTCTGGAATGAATTAAGTACTTAACCCGAGGTACCATTGTACGTGGAATCCTAGCCCCACGTTTGCCAAGACAGAAGGAATAGGAGAAGGTTGGCAATGGGAGGATTGTGTTTTTCTCCTCGCATACCTTGCATGCACATTCAGTGCCTCCACTTCACCCAGGAGATCACAGACTGAGAGATAAGGGAAGAAGACTTGTTCCGTTTTCTGGAGAGGTCACTCACTTCCTGGTTCACATGGAGAAGCTGTTTTCAATGGAGTCCAGTGACAGACGTGCCCAGCTGTATTGAGGCAACACTGGGTGTTGAAATTTTGTGCCCCTAACAATTTTGCGCCCAAAGCAACTACCCCTGTGGCCCCCCCCCATGCTATGCCACTGTGGTGCATACAACTGCATCTACCGTGTGCATTTCACAACTTGGATTGCATCCTCTAGTAGCCAGCTGGCTGAGTTATTTCAGACCACCTGGAGGTTACTACCTCTGGAGCATTTGAGGAGCCACAGAATGTGGCTACACATTCTGAGGATAAGTTGCTTGACTTCAGAGTGACCTTGACTTGACCGATTGCAGTTTCAAGCAAGGAACCCAAAGCAGCCACCGGTGATGTGTTGCAGGATCGTTTTCACCTGATGCAGCCAGATGAGAAGCTCAAGGTGTTCGTGGCTATAGATGCCTGACCGCATGCCCTCGTGAACCCTTTCCCTCCTGGCTTATTAAATCTAGCAAATGGGGGTTTGACTGGTTAAGTCCAGAGCATAGTTAATGCTTCATTGCAAAAGGTGGGGTGTGCTCCTGTTGCTCTGTAAGAGCTGGCGGCTTAGCCATTCCTAAAGTGTGGCCTTGGTTTGCAATAATTAATTGCCAGCCAGATGCAAATACCTTCTTCCCAGGGAAGGTGGTGGGAAGGGTCTCAGCGTGGCAGCTGCAGGCCCTCTCATTATTTCAGCCATGTGATTCCCTCACCTGATCCTGCACCCTGAAAACTGGGCCCTGCTCATAACATTTCTATCCTCATACCAAAGATTACTTCTGAAGCCTGGCACTGTGCATTGTGAAAGGCTCTTAATCCATCTTCTGTGTGCTGTATTCATTTCACTTACTCTGCAACAGTCCTGCACTCTTTTAATAAATGCCAAGGAGGTGTTTGCTCTTCATGCTAAAGATACGCTATTAAAAAAAACCCCATAATTGGCCTACAAGCTGTTTACACATGCAGGTACGCCGGGAGACAAAAATGCATCCATCCCCACACAGAGGTTTACAGCATAATCCTGTGTCCATCTTCTCAAAAGTAAGCCTCACTGAATTCAACGGGACCTAAACCTCCATGAAAAGTCTGTGTAGAACAGCCTCGATTTCAAAGAAGGATCAATTGCAAGGAGGAAGTTCAGCCCAGAAGAGTGGCAACTGCAAGATATGGAGGAGAGGCTGATCAATGGCTGGCTATTAAGCATATCAACAAAACAGAACTTCTGTTACCTCTTCAACTTCCAGCACCTCCTCTCCCCAGTCTTCTCCCTCTGTCCACCCATCATCGCCCACCACCACTTCCTGGGCTCTGAACCTTCTTCTCGTGGGGGTTCTCCAGCTGGTTTTGGAATGCCAGTTCCTGGGGAGCAATGACAGGTGAGAGCTATTGTCTTCAAGCCTCACTTAAGGTCTTCCTGCAAGCATCCAGCTGAGCACTGTGAGAAAACAGGGAATTGTACCCAATGCTTTTTCTTTCTCCCAAGGAAAAAAGTTGCCAGTATTCGCTGTTAAGTTGTGGGCGAACATAGTAGATGACACAGTGATTTCTCCAGAGCAGTTCTTTATTGTAGCTGGACAGAACTGAACAGCAAACAGCTCAGCCGGCCTGCTTTTATAGGAGCCGGCTGTCAACATTGTATCAACAACAACCCAGGGTTTCCCACCTAAAATAACTGACGTGGACCTGAGTGAAAACTATCTACAGTATCCCCCTGTTGGCCCAGGGGGAGAACATCAGTAGATAACACCCCTCCCCACCGAGATAAGGCGTTAGTTACAATCGTAATGGTTTCCTTATATACAGCACTACACGTAATGGTTCAATTAGGCACAAAAAGCATATCGGTTACATTTCCCATACTTAAACCAACAGTGATACATGTCCAACAACATAGTCCTTTAAATAAGTTGGGCGCTTGGAAACTCTGCCAGACCGCCGGGGACTGGTAGCCAAGTCCGGAGGGCCACCCAATTCTTGCTGAGGCTGTGGTGCGACCCTAGGTGGCGTTGAACCCAAATCCCCTGGATCCACTGCTGTGGATGGAGCCTCCGCAAGTGGAGTGGTCTGAGTCTGTGGTAAGTCTGGCAGACCCTCTGAAGCGGCTTGGTTCGGCTCCCCGCTGGCAGTTTGCGAGGGAGGTGTAGGTGGAGCCTCGCCATCTGTAAGTTTCTCTTCTGGAGCCACAAGCGCAGTTGGGGGCACCACGGTAGTGTCCTAGTCCCCAACCCTGCGCCTAAGCTGGTCTATGTGCCGGCGCCACAAGCGTCCGTCTTCGAGTGCCACCTGGTACGAGCGAGGTCCAGTGACTCCCACTACTGTGGCTGGCACCCAAGGAATGTCCCCCACATAGTTCCGGGCAAAGACCTGGTTTCCTGGAACAAAAAACCGTGGCGCGTTGGCACAGCCTGGGGGTTCAGCCACGGCAAAGTCCGGGTGCAGCCGGTCGAGCGGTGACCTAAGGCGGCGGCCCATAAGCAGTTCAGCAGGACTCCGCCCTGTGGCCGCATGAGGGGTGATGTGTTGCACGAACAAGTATTTGGCGACCTGCTCGTGCCAGTCTCCCCGGTCCAGGCGCGCCAGTGCCTCTTTTGCCAAGCGCACCATTCTCTCTGCTTGCCCGTTGCTGGAGGGATGAAATGGTGCCGTTAGGGCATGGCGGATGCCCAGTCCCAAAAGATACCACTCAAAAGTGCCTGACGTGAATTGCGGTCCGTTGTCGGAGACAAGGACATCAGGACACCCATGCGTCGCAAAGAGTCCTCGCAGCACCCGGATGACGGCCTCGGTAGTGGTGGAGGGCATCAGGGCCACCTCCAGCCATTTGGAATAGGCGTCTACCACTACCATAAAGGTCCGGCCATGAAAGGGGCCAGCCAGATCGATGTGCACCCTCGACCAGGGTGTCTTTGGCGTCTCCCAGGTGTGTCCCTTAGCTGCCGGTGGTGCAGGCCTTGATTCTTGGCATGCTTGACAGGCGGACACCCAGGCAGTGATGGCATCATCCATGTTAGGCCACCAGACGTAACACCGAGCCAACGCCTTCATTTTGACAATTCCCGGGTGGCCAACGTGCAGAGCCTCCAGGACGCGTTGACGGAGTCTTTGGGGAATTACGACGCGGTCTCCCCACAGCAGACAGCCGTGATGAGCCGAGAGTTCATGTTGTCTGGTTGTGAAGGGCTGGAACTCCGATGCAAAAGGCCCTTGTGGCCACCCCCTCCACACCCAGTTGAGCACACGGCTGATGGTGCAATCCTGGGCAGATGCGGAGGCCACAGTGGCAGCCGATACAGGCGCTTCCGGAAGATCCTCAATCAGGAGGAGCGATGAAGCTGGAGCCGGGTCTTCCACAAATGCTGGAAGAGGGCAACGGCTGAGGGCATCAGCATGGCCCATCGATTTCCCCGGGCGATGGACGAGCCGGTAGTGGTAGGCAGCATGCGCGGCGAAAGGACCGGTGGAGTTGGACGATCACCGGCGAGGAGGCCCAGGAGCGGCTTGTGGTCAGTGATGAGGTCAAAAGTCCTGCCATAGAGGTATTCATGGAACCTCTTCACTCCAGCCACAAGTGCCAGTGCCTCCTTGTCGAGCTGGCTGTAATTCCGTTCCGTCTGAGATAGCGTCCTGGAAAAGTAGGCGAGCGGTGCTTCTCTTCCGTCTGGAAAACGGTGACTAAGGACAGCGCCGATGCCAAAAGGTGAGGCATCGCAGGCAAGGACCAGCGGCCTGGATTCACTGTACTGTACCAGCACACTGTCCGATGAAAGGAGAGCCTTGACCGCGTTGAAGGCCGCCATCTCCCGATGACCCCAGGACCAAGGCGTCTTTGTGCTGAGGAGTCGGTGAAGAGGCTCAGCCACCGTGGCTTTGTGGGGCAGGAACATGTTATAAAAGTTCAGCAGCCCCAGGAACGCCTGCAACTCCGTCTTGTTCTTTGGGATGGGGGCCTGCTGGATAGCGCGGATCTTGGATGTGGTCGGGTGAAGTCCGGAGGCGTCGATAAGATAGCCCAGGAACTCCACCTGTGGAACGGCGATCTGGCACTTCTCCCTCTTTACCTTGAGCCCAGCCTCTTGGAACCTGGTCAGCACGGCACGGAGGCGCTCAAACAACTGCTGGTGTGAGTCTGCGGACACCAAGACGTCATCAAAATATGGTACCACGCCCGGAAGCCCTTGCAGGAGACGCTCCATAAGGCTTTGGAAGATGCCAGGAGCCACACTCACCCCGAACTGCAACCGGCGGCAACGGAATGCCCCTCGGTGGGTGACGATCGTCTGGGCTTCAGCAGTGGCATCATCGACGGGCAGTTGTTGATAGGCTTGGGCAAGGTCCAGCTTAGCGAAGACCTTACCTTCACCCAGGGAATGCAGCAGGTGTTGGACAACAGGAACCGGATAAGCGTGCTGCTGAAGTGCCTTGTTGATCGTGCACTTGTAGTCAGCGCAGATTCTCACCGACCTGTCTGGCTTGACAGGCGTGACGATGGGGGTTTCCCACTTGGCGTGATCAACCGGCTCCAAAACTCCTTGGGCGATCAGCTTGTCCAGTTGTTCGTCCACCTTAGCCTTGAGAGCAAAGGGAACCCGGCGTGGCTTTAGCTTGATGGGGGCGACTTGTGGATCAAGGCTAAAGGAGATGGGCGTACCTGTATATTGCCCCAAAGTGCCGTCAAAAACCTCGGCAAAGTCTTTGATCAGACCCTCAGTCTCTGCGTTAGAGATGCAGTTGATGCTGGTGACTTCCAGGCCGAGGGCATCAAACCAGTCTAGCCCTAGGAGGCTTGGCCGCTGGCCTTCGACCACCACCAACCAGAGCAGGCCCGAAAAATCCTTGAATGCGATCCGGAACCGGCCAACGCCTACCATGGGAATGTCGTTTCCCTGGTAGTCTCTCAGGTGTACGCGGTGAGAGTCAAGTTGCCTTTTGGACACTCTGGGTACCAGTCTTTTGATGGTGCTCCAAGACACGATGGACAGGGCAGACCCGGTGTCGATCTCCATGTCACATGGAGCTCCTTCAATGAGCACCGTGACGTTCAGCTTGCGTCGCGTAGGCGAGTAGGTTTGGCCAATCGTGGTTCCAGACGGGCAGCGGCAGTTGGTGAGAGCGAAACAGCTTTCCTTGGCAGACTGGAGTGAAGACTTGGACTTGCGAGTTGGTGAAGGGGGGGTGTCAGACGGAGCCGATCGGCAGACCTTAGCGATGTGGCCCCTTCTGGAACACTTCCTACAGATGGCGTCTCTGAATCGACACTTGGCACGGGAATGGTTGCCTCCGCAGCCGGCACATTCCGGTTGGCCCTTGGACGTCTGTTGGAACTTCCTGCGCTCCCGCTTTGTCTGGTGCACGTCATCGTCTTCACTGGAGGATGCCTCATCACTGCTGGCCTCTTCATGATGCACTGGAACTGGCTTCCTAGCAAGACGCGGGCTGCTGGACTTGCGGATCTCCTGGGCGGAGCGTTCAGCAGCTTCTGAGGCCACAGCCTCCTCAATGGCTTTCTGTAGCGTCAGGTCTGGCTTGGCGAGGAGACGCCGTTGCAGATGGATGTCCCGGACCCCGCAGACGATTCGATCCATCAGGGCATCGTCTAAGTCTCGGAACTCGCAGTGCATTGCAGCCTGTCACAGGGCGGTGGTGTAGTTGTTGATTGACTCCCCCTCTGCCTGGTTCCGGTGGTAGAACGCATGGCGGGCAGCAATCTTGGACGGCTTTGGTGCATAGTGGTTGCAGAGCTTCTCTTGGATCGTGTCCCACGGTGTTGCCTGGACTGCTTCAGGCGCAACCAATGCTCGGGCCGTCTCAAACACCTCAGGCCCACAGAGGCTGAGGAATAGGCCCCGCTTACGCTCCTGTGATACTTGCGTCAGCTCGTTGGCTTGGAGGTAGCAGTCGAACCGAGCGAGGTAGGAGTCCCATGATTCAGAGGCTGGCGCAAATGGCGGTAGAGGCACAAGTGAAGCCATGGTTCCAATGCCGGCGTGAAGGCCGATGGATGGAACACCGAGCTCTAGCCAGAACAGTCAGCTCTGAATTGGTTCTGTTCAGTGATTTCGCTCAGTGATTCAGCTCAGTGATTCAGCTCTGCTCAGAGGGTGGCTGCATCTGGCTGTGCTCTGATGTCCATCGATCCCATCCTCGTCGCCAGTGTTAAGTTGTGGGCGAACATAGTAGATGACACAGTGATTTCTCCAGAGCAGCTCTTTATTGTAGCTGGACAGAACTGAACAGCAAACAGCTCAGCCGGCCTGCTTTTATAGGAGCCGGCTGTCAACATTGTATCAACAACAACCCAGGGTTTCCCGCCTAAAATAACTGACGTGGACCTGAGTGAAAACTATCTACAGTATCCCCCTGCTGGCCCAGGGGGAGAACATCAGTACATAACATTCGCCATGCAAGGGAAGGCTCTTAGACCCTGCCAGAGCATCATGCCTTCCTCCCTAAGCTGAGCAGAAACTACCGGGGCTTTGGGAAGGAGGCATGACGCTCTGATTTGGGGGGGGGGGTGCAGGTACTGTGTACCGCTTTGCAGCATCAGAGAAAAAGCACTAGTTGTACCCAACGTAGCATGAATGATTTAGCACCAGGTTCCCTATGAACAACAGGGTGCTATGCATGAGACACATCCCCATGAGACACATTCTGGATGGGCCCCACTCATGCGACAGCTGTCTGTCTGCACAGGTCCAAACAAGGCCAACGCAGGCTCCTTGGTGCCGCAGTGTCATTCTGTTTTGTGCAAATTTTGTTTATGGCTTCCCACAACCCAAAGGAGCAGATTTGGGGAGGAGGCGGCCTGTGTGCAACAGAGAGAGTCATAGAGTCATAGAATCATAGAATCATAAAGTTGGAAGAGACCACAAGGGCCATCAAGTCCAACCCCCTGCCAAGCAGGAAACACCATCAGAGCACTCCTGACATATGGTTGTCAAGCCTCTGCTTAAAGACCTCCAAAGAAGGAGACTCCACCACACTCCTTGGCAGCAAATTCCACTGTCGAACAGCTCTTACTGTCAGGAAGTGCTTCCTAATGTTTAGGTGGAATCTTCTTTCTTGTAGTTTGGATCCATTGCTCCGTGTCCGCTTCTCTGGAGCAGCAGAAAACAACCTTTCTCCCTCCTCTATGTGACATCCTTTTATATATTTGAACATGGCTATCATATCACCCCTTAACCTCCTCTTCTCTAGGCTAAACATGCCCAGCTCCCTTAGCTGTTCCTCAGTCCTGTTGCACAAGTGGAAATCTTTGCCCTGATGGGAAACCATAGTTGAACAGGAAGCTGGACTAGATGGAGCTATACACTGCCCTCTGTTTCTGTGATCTTAACTCCAGGAATCCCCGCTAATCAAATTTAAACAACGGCATTCCTCAAGGCCCAGAATAGAAACCCTGATTTAGCACTGGGACAGGTTCCAGGCAGTTTAGTCCCCTGTCTGCATTAGCATTCCAAAGTGGTCCTGCCCAGGAATTATTTGGCCGCCCCATCTGTTGTGTGTGTTTGTGTGAATTAGGCCAGAGTTTACCAGAGCCCTCCCCACTAAACACTGGTCACTTAACCAAACACGACTTTTCTAAGTGAACTTTTAAAAGACTACTAAATGCCAGGGACCGAACCTGGGATCTTCTGCCTGCAAAACAGCTCTGCCCTGCCACTGATGAGCTCCAGCCCTTTCCCCCGACCTCCTTTGAGAAAGGCCCCTTGCCTTTTCCTGCGACGCTCCTTGCAGTCGCGCTGGTGTGTATTTCAGGGCTGAGCCAAGAGCCTGGGAAAATGCCATCTTGACGAACCCAAGTGCTACATCAGATCCCAGGAGATGGTTTCGATACCTCCACAACTCAGACTCCATCCAGACTTCCCAAACAGCTTATTATAAATATATATATTTGAAAAAACATTTCTCATGTCTTTTCGACAGGCATACAGGCCCACAGCCAGAAATGTTGTGGGGAGATTAAATCACCCTAGACAGGGTGGGAGTGTGCGGCCGTAAGTTTCAGCAAAAGATAAAGTATATGGATGCTTAAAGATGGGGACACAGTTCTGCACATGTTGAAATTCAGTCGTTGGAAACCAGTTGTTCTTTTCCACCTTGGAAAACAAAACTACAAAGTTGGAGGCATTCTCCACATTATGTTTCTTAGTGAGGGAAGGTCCCATACAGCAATTCAGTGTATGGGCATCAACATTTCAAGTCTGGCTCTAGGCAGCTGATAAGGCTGACAAGGCTTAAATCTGTCAATTTCACTTTCCCTTTCTTATTTTTGCAGTCTGTAGCCCAGTTCTCCTTATTTCTGCACCATCAGTGTGTTTGTGTGCATTTCTTATTATGAAATGCATTGTTTCGGATCCTTAGATTAGATTGAGTGGGTTGCCAAAATTTTATTTTGATTTTACTGTGATTTTGAGCTGTGTGTTAATCAGTCGTTTGATTTTGTGTTTTTAATGTATTATATACAGTGGTACCCCGCAAGACGAATGCCTCGGAAAACGAAAAACCCACTAGACGAAAGGGTTTTTCGGTTTTTGAGGTGCTTCACAGGACAGATTTTTCTAAGGGCTTGCTTCGCTAGACGAAACAGCCCTGCCTCTCCTGTCATGGCGACGGTCACTGCACGCACGCACGCTCGCTTCCCCACTCCTCCGGCTCCCTCCCACCTTCCGGCCGACCTTCCGACTGCCTCGTGCCGCTGCCCACCGCCCTCGCGCGCTCCCCTCAGGAGCCCTTGCTGCCAGCAGCCAGCGTTGCAGCTGGAGTCGTGCTCCTGAGCCCCGCCGCCCTCCAGCAGCCGCGTCGCGCGGTGTCCACAAGGCACGGGTGAATCCAAGGACCGGCTGCGGCAGCTGCCCTGCTTCTCCCCATCCCTCCCCACCGTGGTGCTTCGCAAGACGAAAAAACTCGCTCTACGAAAAAACTCGCAACAAATTAATTTCGTCTTGCAAGGCACCACTGTATTTGGTGTTAGCCGCCCTGAGCCCTGTCTTGACTGGGGAGGGTGGGGTATAAATAAAATTTATTATTATTATTATTATTATTATTATTGCAACACATTATATGTATGGCTGCCTCTCAAGATGGTTCGGAAACTTCAGCTGGTGCAGAATTTGGCAGCCAGGTTGCTCCCTGGGGTAAGACTGTTTGAGCATATTATACTGATCCTGGTCCGACTGTACTGGCTGACGACTAGTTTCCAGGCCCAAAACAAAGGGCTGGTTTTCACCTATAAAGCCTTAAATGGCTCAGGACCACAATGCCTCAAGGACTGCCTCTCTCCATATGAACCTACCCGGACCCTGAGATCACCCTTTGAGGCCCTTCTTTGTGTGCCTCCTCCACGTGAGGGTGGCAACACAAGAATAGGCCTTTTCTGCAGTGGCCCCCCATTCGTGGAATGCTCTCCCTAGGGAGGTTTGCCTGGCACTTTCATTATGCACCTTTAAGTGCCAGGCGTCTTCAACCAGGTCTTTGGCTGATTGACACCCGATGCCCTTTCAATTGTGTTGTGTATGTGGTGGTGGTTTGTTTTTGTTCTTATTTTTACTTTGTATTTTGTGTTGTTTCTATTAATGATGATGATGATGATAAATTTTATTTATACCTCGCCCTCCCCGGCCAGAGCTGGGCTCAGGGAGGCTAAAACCAGTAAAATGACAGTAAATACATAATGGAGGGGGGGGGGACCAATTTAAAATACATGTTAAAATGCAATTTAAAATGCAGCCTCATTTTAAAAGTAGCCCATGGATCAAAACCATAAGGGGAGGGAAAACATAAGGGTCAGACTGAATCTAAAGCTCTGTCTTGCAGGCCCTGCGGAAAGATGTCAAGTCCCGCAGGGCCCTAGTCTCTTGAGACAGAGTGTTCCACCAAGTTGGGGCCAGTACTGAAAAGGCCCTGGCCCTAGTTGTCATTTTATGTTGTGAACCGCCCTAAGATCTCTGGATGCCGGGTGATATACAAATTTAATGAATGGATAGATGGATGAATGAATGAATGAATGAACAGATGCAGCTGCACACAGCTGAAACAAGGTGACCCCAAATAGCCTCCTCCTCTCTCTGAAGCATTGCAAGCCAATGGGGTGAGGCAGGCAGGGACTGCTGTACTCCTGCCTGGACCCACCTCAGCACGGCAGCCAAGGAATGTGACACAGACAAGGATGGGCAAGGCACAGACAAAACAACCTGAAAGAGACAGGTGGGTAACCCTTCCAGGAAAAGCAAAACCTGATCCGTGCCTCACCTGGGGCTGGCTGCTTCCAGGAGCTGGACACCAGGAGCCACCCACTGGCCCCTACAGATTGGAGCAAAGATCAAAAGCAGCAAAGTTGCCCAGAGGTGCAGCACAGCCATCAAAGACATGCAGTGTATGAGAGGCATCAGCACTGGAACACTGGCAGTGGTTTATTCCAGGGCTGGGGAACTTTTATCTGCCTTAGGGTGACGTGTCTTTTGAGGAGTGCATGCCAGAGTGAGATGGATGTTACTCCATTAGACAAATGCCAGCAGTTTTTACAACTGACCTCTCTCTATCCAGGCAAGCATGGTTGCAGTTCAAAAAAGACACTTTCCAGCCAGGCAAAATAAACTGGGGGAAGGTGTGGAGCAGAACCGGTGAGAGAGACCTGGGGGGCTGCATTTGGGCACTGGGCCTGAAGGTCCCCACCTATGGTTCATTCCGTTGTGGAACAACGATACCATCATGGACTGGTTGGACGCAGAGGAATGGTGGGTGGAATCAGCTGGTGAACCCCCAAGGGAAGAAGGCCCAGAGCCTGGGGAGTGGTGGCGGGCAATGATGGGTGGACAGAGGGAGAAGACTGGGGAGAGGAGGAGCTGGAAGCTGAAGAGGTAACAGGACTTAGTGAGCAGGGGGAGTCTGGGATAGAGAGAAGCCCAGAAGCAGAAGCAGAAGCGGAAGAGGAGGGAGGCCATGAGGCAGAGATAGGTCCTGCTGAGGAAGAGGCATGGGGGTCTCCCCCTCCTGCTGTGACATGCTCTCCCTCCACCCTGTCTGCCAGAACCAGAAGAGGGCTGAAACGGACAGGCTGTAGACAAGCGCAGTCTCTGATTGCTTGGAGAAAGCCCTGGAAAGGAGGGGCTTGGATGTCTGTGGGGGGCAAGACCTACAGGGGAGGAGCCACTGTGCTCAGAGGCCTGACACTCTGCCAAGTACAATGGTACCTCAGGTTAAGAACTTAATTCGTTCTGGAGCTCCGTTCTTAACCTGAAACTGTTCTTAACCTGAGGTACCACTTTAGCTAATTGGGCCTCCCGCTGCTGCCGCACCACTGGAGCACGATTTCTGTTCTCACCCTGAAGCAAAGTTCTTAACCCGAGGCACTATTTCTGGGTTAGCAGAGACAGGGGCCATTTCAACAAAGGAGCTCTTACTCCTTCTTGCTTACTTCCAATCCATGGGGTGGCTTTGCCTGTCGGTTTCCTCCGTCTCAATCTCAGTTTTGCCCTTCTGCCGAATGCAGCAGGAAGGAGGAGATAAAATGGTAAAGGTAAAGGTACCCCTGCCCGTACGGGCCAGTCTTGCCAGACTCTAGGGTTGTGCGCTCATCTCACTCAAGAGGCCGGGAGCCAGCGCTGTCCGCAGACACTTCCGGGTCATGTGGCCAGCGTGACAAGCTGCATCTGGCGAGCCAGAGCAGCATACGGAACGCCGTTTACCTTCCCGCTGGTAAGAGGTCCCTATTTATCTACTTGCACCCAGGGGTGCTTTCGAACTGCTAGGTTGGCAGGCGCTGGGACCGAACGACGGGAGCGCACCCCGCCGCGGGGATTCGAACCGCCAACCATGCGATCGGCAAGTCCTAGGCACTGAGGTTTTACCCACAGCGCCACCCGCGTCCTAAGGAGGAGATGGAGGAAGACAAAACTAGAATTCATTGGCTCTGCCTGGCACTGGCTCTCTGGCTCCCCCTCCTGTTGTCCTCCTTCCCTTTTGCCCCGTCCCTACCATTGGGCACCAGCCACCACTGGCCCTCCCTTCGGGGCCACTGGAAGATGCAGTGGAGAGGCAAGAAGCTCATCCAATGGAGACAGTCCACTGCTGGTAAGGAGGCGCACCCTTTTGCCACAAGACACCAGCGCTCCAACAGGCAGGTGTGTGTGTGTGTGTTTTCATGTTGGCACACAATGAGGTGTGCTGGGGATGCCTTTGGCAGTTCCAGCTCCTGCTCAGATTCCTCCTTCCGCCACCAATATCCTAGCCATTCAAGACTCTCTGGAAGACAGAATCAGACCCTGAAGCCCCTAAGGGAAAGTTGAAAACGTCTCTCTCTTCCCGCCCCCTCCCACCCATTTTTATTAAAAATATATTTCCCATTTCTTTGAGCAGCTGTGTGAGATTTGACTTCCCTGCTTTCTTCCTTCCCACACACAGCCTTGACTCACTGGAGGCTACTAACGAGCTTCCTTTCTCTGAACCAATTAATGATCCAACGTGCAAAATGTGTTGGTGGGGGGGGGGCTGAATTGGGGCAATCCCTGAGCATGGGAGAGGTGTGGGTTTCAGAGCTCATAAAAAAACAAAACAGAAACAATTTCCAATACTGCTTAAAGTCAAACAGAAGCATACGAAAGGAGACTAGTACACACACACACAAAACACACACACACACACACACCACTGCCACCACCAACACAAAAATCCTTATCTGAATCATCGTCACATAAAAACAGCTCTGCTGGATCAGGCCAATGGGACGCAGTTGGTGCTGTGGTCTAAAACCACTGAGCCTCTTGAATCAGAAGGTTGGTGGTTCGAATCCCCGTGACAGGGTGAGCTCGCATTGCTCTGTCCCAGCTCCTGCCAACCTAGCAGGTCGAAAACACACCAGTGGAAGTAGATAAATAGGTGCCGCTGCGGCGGGAAGGTAAACAGCATTTTTGTGTGCTCTGGCTTCTGTCACGGTGTTCTGTTGTGCCAGAAATGGTTTAGTCAGGCTGGCCACATGTCCCGGAAAGCTGCCTGTGGACAAACGCTGGCTCCCTCATTCTAAAAGCGAGATGAGTGCCACAACCCCATAGTCACCTTTGACTGGACTTAACCATCCAGGGGTCCTTTACCTTTACCTTTTAATGGCCCATCTTATTGTGCTTTCACCAGAAACTTGCCTCCCCACCATGGACGCAGAGCAGAGCCATCGTGGCTCGCCGCTATTGATAACCTTCTGTGCCACGAATTTGTCCCATCTACTTTGGAAGCCCTCTAAGTTGGGAGCTGTCATTGCTGCCTCCTGTGGGAGCGAATTCCACAGTTCATGCGCTGTGTGAAGAAGCACCTCAAGCCCGTCCATTTCCCCTCTTCCATCACGCCGGGTGACATTGTTCAGAGTCATGGAGTCCAGAGTTCCCCTTGGCTATCGTCTAGACTTCCATGGATTCCTGTCAATGTGACTTCTCCCCTGTGTCTCTGTAGTTTCCGCCAGTGCCTCTCGAGTGTGGGTTTCTGAGCAGGGTGACAGTGCCAGCTCAGGCTGGGGGAGGAAGGGGAAATGCTCTTTGTTCGCGGTGTTTAGAAAGAAAGACAAACCTATTGAAACCATGACCTGTTTGCCATGAGTCACTCTGTTTCCCCACAACTGGATGGGGCAGGTTGACTGCCAGTCAAGGTCCTCAGCTTTGGTTCAGAAGGCCTCCATGCCAAATGGGGGGGGGGGATGTTTGTGTTTTGTTTGTGTGATGGGCGCATCAGCCCACCGAGAGACGGGGGTGGCGAGGGTCCGACGCCTTGATCACCGTAGGAGGGAGTGGCGGTTGTTTGTGTACGCAGCCTGAATCTTACACAAACGAGACCAGGAGGGGTGTGAGCAAATCCGGTGGGGCGTGTTTAAATGCTGAGGTATGCAATTCGATGTTTTCATTGCTGAGCAAATAAACCTCCATTCTGGAAGGATTACTTCCAGGATGGCGGGAGTGGCTGGGTGTTTTCCCCAAGCTTGGCTTACAGTTGGCAAAAGCAGGGAGGCACAAATCCAAGTCTCCCTCGACTTCAGCCAGCCACCATCTAGGAAAGCCCTGGTGTGCGTGTGTGGTGCGTGCAACTGCTCATAACTCAAGCAGCACCCTGGAAGGGAATATCCCTCCATTCGCTGATTTCCAGAATTGTAAGGAAGGCACATAGCTTGGAGGCAGAGCGCATTCTTCACAGAAGTGAGAGAATTGATCTCTGGCATCTTTGGTTAAAAATTTGACGGACGGTTAGCAGGCCTGAGGACCACTTCTGCCTGAAACCCCAGAACAGCCGTGGAGCATCTCTGACCTCCAGGCCTAACTAGGCTCCACCAGACCTGTCCATTGGGCCGGTGAGGACATTTTTCAGCCAAGCCATACCCACCTTCCTGACACCACAAGCCTTATGCTATTGACTGACTGACTGATTGATTGATTTATAATCCACACTTTCATAAAAGGCTTTTCCTGTCTTCGGTTTCTGGGATTTGGAAAGCTTGCTTATGGAGGTGGATTTTGCTCTTTCTGCTCATTACATTCACTTGTGGGGGGGGGGGAATCCCCCTCTTTGGGTAAGTGATGTGCATGGGCAGTCATGCGCACTGGACAAATCACTGGACACATCACACAAACCCTCCATGTGTCCCTATTTTCCAGGGACAGTCCCAGGTTCACAGAAGCCGTCCCTGTTTTTGATTTGATCCCAGAATGTCCTGCTTTTTGTTATGACATTCCTATTTTCATCCAGTGGCGTAGCGTGGGGGGTGCAGGGGGGGCCGGCCGCACCAGGTGCAACATCTGGGGGTTAGGGTTAGGGGGCGCAAATTACTTGCCTTGCCCCGGGTGCTGACAACCCACGCTACACCGTTTTCATCAGAGAAATGTTGGAGGGTACAGAGTTATGCGACCTCCGAGCCAAGGAGATAAGTAACTATACAACCTTTAGAAGGCATCTGAAGGCAGCCCTATATAGGGAGATTTTAAATATTTAATGTTTTATTATTATTTTATGTATGTTGGAAGCAGCCCAGTGTGACTGGGGAAACACAGTCAGATGGGCAGCGTATAAATGTTGTTGTTGTTGAATAAGACATCCCTATTTTCATCAGAGAAATGTTGGTGGGTGTGCATCACATTCCCCCACACCCACCCCCAGCACAAATTCATGTGCGCCATCACATCAACATTCCTTTTCGTTAACAGGAAGCATATGTGTGCATATTATGCACAGCCATTAATTTCTTTCTTTCTTTCTTTACCAACCTTGAAATGTCATGTATATAATTCGGACTTCTTGGTCTGCATGCTGGCACTTGCCCAGGCTAAGCCTTCTCCAGCTGCCAGCTAGGTGATGCCAATGCAGGGAGACTTGAGAGAGAGGAAGTTGGCAGTCTGTTGAGTCAGTATGTAGTTGTTGCCGTACGAATAAAACTCGGGGTCCCTCCAGATGTCCTGTTCACTGTGCATTTGGGGTTACTGGTACTCAGGATGGTAACAGGATGATTATATGTAGTTCTGCTTCCAAAACTGTGCCTGCAAAAGCTTCTGGGCAAACATGCACTACTTTGTTTCCCATCTGTGCATGTCCTGTAACTTCCTGCTGAAACCCTGCATGTTCCAGAGTTTTCCCCCTCCTGCTTTTTTTGGTGCAAGATAGTGCAAGTTTGCCCATCCAGATGCCAATAATGGAATTACACTGGCAGACCCTCCAAGCACCCCTATTTTCCAGGGACGTCCATGATTTAGGAGAAGCCATCGTAGTTTCTGATTTGATCCCAGAATGCCCCACGTTTCCTTAAAAGGGAAAGGGACCCCTGACCATTAGGTCCAGTCGTAACCGACTCTGGAGTTGCAGCGCTCATCTCGCTTTATTGGCCGAGGGAGCCAGCGTACAGCTTCCAGGTCATGTGGTCAGCATGACTAAGCCGCTTCTGGCGAACCAGAGCAGCGCATAGAAATGCCATTTACCTTCCCGACAGAGTGGTACCTATTTATCTTCTTGCACTTTGATGTGCTTTCGAACTGCTAGGTTGGCAGGAGCAGGGACCGAGCAACGGGAGCTCACCTCATCGTGGGGATTCGAACCGCCGACCTTCTGACCGGCAAGTCCTAGGCTCTGTGGTTTAACCCATAGCGCCACCTGCGTCCCTGTTTCCTTAGGATGTCCCTATTTTCATTGCAGAAGTGTTGGAAGGTATGGAGTTATCTGACCCCCAAGCCGTCTGAAGGCAATCCTGTATAGGGAAGCTTTTTTTAATGTTTTATTATTTTTTATATATGTTGGAAGCTGTCCGGGGCGGGTGGGGCAATGCAGTATAAATAATAAAATTATCATTATGGGATGGGACAACCTTATTTTCATTGGATAAATGTTGGAGGGTATGCAGTGGGGAAGCCATTGCAGAACAACAAATAAAGCAGAATGGTTTGTGGACGATCCAGTAAAATTTACCACTAAAGATTGCATCAATGATGTGTTGCAGAATATATACACACACACAGAGGGACCCTCTTTTTATCATAACAAAACAACAACAACTGGGGAATCAGATAAGTGCTAGCCAGCTAGGGAATGCTTTCAGATGGAAGATAGAAAGCTAGAAATAATTTACCGATAGTCTCCTTTCACTGTTTTGCAGATGGGATTCACTTGTATTGTATACCAGCAAATTCAGGTTGCACCATTGAAATGGATTTGGTCCTCTTGTACAACAAATCTTTTTTCTTTCTTTTTTTAATCCATCTTGTTGCAGGAAGGAAAGTGACAGTAAAATGCATAGGAAAGTGTATAATAGTAATTGCTTGATGCAATAGTATGATGTATCTGCAAAGAAATCAAAATGAATGCTCAATAAATAGAGGACATTGTATTATCTCCCTGCAAACTTTCTGCAAGAAAATCAGGATGAATGCTCAGTGAACATGTTGTCTGGAAGCAACCTTAGAACATGTAAGCTAGTTACACATGTTATCTAGTTTCCTAATTGGTACCTAGTTAGATTATATGATAGCTAGCCGCTTTCTAATAGATAAACTAATAGCTGGTGCCTCTGCACAATATTTCAAGGACAACAAAAGTGTTTCCTAGTAAGTGAAAGAAATGCATTTGTAGACATGGTCTCATGCCAGTGGTGGACCTTGGCATCTGAATTTCAGTAGTGCCCCATGCAATGCCAAAATCCAGCACACACAAACCCCAGCCTCTTGCCTTCCATTGGACACCATAGTTTCGGCGCCTGCTGCAACGCCCCAGAAGCTCCACACCAGGTGCAACTGAACTGCTTGCACTCCCCTAGATCTGCCTTTGCTCCAGCTGGAGCACAATCACTCATGCACACAACTTACTGGGAGGAGACATGGCTGAGAAAGAAAGGAATGGAAAGCAGTGTGAAGAACAAAGTGTGCATGGTCAGTCATCCAAATTAAGCCTTAGAAACCTGTTTAGAATCAGATCGCAAGAACAGAATGTGGTGCAAAGAAAACTCAGGGAATGTAAGAGCATAAGGAGAGCCTGCAGGATCAGGCCAATGGCCCATCGAGTCCAGCATCCTGTTCTCACAGTGGCCAACCAGATACCTGTGAGAAACCAGCAAGTAACCATCAATAGCCACCTCCACAGATTTGCCCAATCCTCTTGGGTTGGAAGCCATCACTGCCTCTTTGTGGCAGTGAGTTCCATAGTTTAACTATGCACTCCGTGGATAATTTTGATATTGGATGGGAAGCATGGATACAAACCCATCTCTGAACCCTCTGTCATCCACAGCTTCACTAGAATGCCTGAAATGAGACAATGGAAACTACACAAATTTGCTTCTGATGTGATGGGACTGGCAGGGAGGAGGATCATTAAAGAGGTATAAAATTGATATAAGCTTGTAATATAGATAGGTCTGTGGCACAGCAAGTCCCTTAGGAACTATTGCTTTAATTTAATTCAAAGGGATTGCTCCAAAACATCCTGCAGGATGCATATTTTCAGCTCCCTGGAAGACCATCAAAAGGGAAATGATATAGCTCCATAGACCTCAATTAGCAGAAACTGCAGTTGAACCTGATGAATGGTGATTGGCACAGGATCAGTGCCAGGCTCCTAAAGTATGGTGCTTAAGTCACGGCTAAAAGCCCTTTCAGAATCAGAGCTCCAGGTTATTAGCCAATCAGGCTTCAGCCTAGACTGGCCAGTGAGGAACACCATGAGGTCACCTAAGCATGACAATGTCCAGCAAGCCTGTGAGGTCACAGCAAGCCTGAAGAACATACAAGGAGATACAGTGCAATCCATACAGAGCACCATCACATAGCTGGGGAATCTGTGGCCCTCCAGAGGTTCATGGTCTTCCAGCATGGCCCACGGCCAGGGTCCATGGATAATGGGATCTGTAGTCCAACATCTGGAGAGCCACGGGTTCCCACCCTGACCGAGGACAAGAGCTGAGTTCATAGGAACTTTGGACTTGTGGGGGTCATTGGAAATTGCTGCAAATTGTTGGCTTCCTACCCATTGCCTGAAGATAGTACAAAGTCACCATGCACACAGATTTGGGAGAAGCCTCGCTTTGAGTCGAGCTCAAAGCAGCACGACCCTCTCTTGCAGCATCCCACTTGAAATATACTTGGAGTCGAGTGTGGATTTCATTCTCTTTATTCAGCTCTTAGTGGTGAGAAGGAATGGAAGTTCCCCCAGAATGTCTGCTTTATATACATCGTTTACACAATGTGACTGGCTAATTCCGGGATTCATCTGTAGGCCAATCAGGTTGCGGATTCACTTCCACCTGGAGCTGGATTGGGTGGCTTCTGTGGACCAATCAGACTGCTGCATTCTGGATCCTATTGTTCTAGGACCAATCAGGCTACTGCATTTTGAATCCTATTCAACTCAGTACATAACACCACCATTCATGGAAAAACTGGCCAAAGCAAGAGAGGGGGCTCCATTCTTCCCTCCATGGTTGAGCTGGGGATTAGAGTAGGCAGGATTGCCCAGAGGATTGCACCAAGATTCAGGTCAGTGGGCTGCTTAACACCCTCTGGCCTCTGCTGAGCAGTTAAATGCCAGCCATGCAGTAACCTTCATCATTATTGGGTCCCAGGAAGGAAGTTCCTCACAGTCATCCTTCAAAACTGGGGTAACGAACCTTGGAGGGGTCTATGCACACACCTGCAAGCCAAATATTGTGGGCACCACACCAACACCCACACCCACCCACAACCTATCCCATCAGCTGCAACAGAATACTTCTATATGTCTCTGGGGGCATATATGTGCATTTGCAAAGATCGCATTGGTAGTCATGTCCTTGCTTGATTACAAGCCTTCTCACCTGCAACTCCAAGGGCCAAAGAAGAACATGACATTTCAGTTACTGTCAGTCTTTGACTACCCACTGCGAGCAAACCTGAAGGCAAGGGGGTGCAGATATCTGCAGGCCTCTGCAGAGCTCAGAATCCACAGACATCAGGGAGAAAGAAGGCAGACCAGCAGGTGACAGCTTGTGTTGCCCTAGGCTAGTGCAGGATTCCCTGCCAAGCTGCTGCTATTGTTGTGTGTGTGTCTGTGTGTGGATGTACCTGCCCAGGTGTGCATGTCACCACTCCCATCTACTGGGTAGACTCAAAACTGCTCGCCTGTCTCAGGGCGCTCTTTCTACACCCCTCCTGCATCGTCTCCCCTTCCATTCCCTTCCTCCACTTTGAGCAGGAGGGAAGGGGGGGGCGGGCACTGAATTTTGGCCTTGCACAGGGCGCCACTGAAATTTGAAATACCAAACCATGCACAGCTTAAGCACTTCAAGAACTCGGCTTCCCAAGCCTCTTCCTCTGTGTCCCACTCAAGTTCCAATCATCCCTTCTGGACAGACTCATGGGGCCGAGTTAACATGAGGCAGCTTCCTAGGGGATCACATCCCAGCTTCCTGCCACCAGGAATCAGAAATCCAGTGCCCTCTCCTGGTGCCCTCAGAGGTTTCTGAGGCATCAGACTTGCTCCAAGGCCAGGGCCCTGATCTCCAGAGATCCCTTGCCTGCCACTGGCACCCTGGCGCGAGGCAGAGCAGCCCTGTGGCATGCTTGGCTGCACAAAGACAGACCGCCTGGCTTTGCTGAACAAGCGTCTTTCTCTGCTTCTTGAGTAAACGGCCGGCCGAGCTGCAAGGGGAACATCTGTTTAGGAGGACAGGACCAGGCCTTGCCCCAGCGATGCTCGGCTGCCTCCTCCCGCTTCCTTGACGTTTGAGAAAAACCCCAATCCTTCCCCCACGAGCCTGATGGGATAAGCAGTGGTTCTCAACCTGTGGGTCCCCATATGTTGTTGGACTACAACTCCCATCATCCCTGAGCTCTGGCCTTGCTAGCTAGGGGTGATGGGAGTTGTAGTCCAACTACATATGGGGACATACAGGTTGAGAAAGGCTGGGATAGAGCTCCTGTTCCAACCCCCACAAACACTTCCATCTCTTTATGGGTCTCAGGAATGGACAGAGTTTCAACAGGCAGGCTGCCTTGGGCTGAAAATGTCTCCCACTCCAAGAAACAGCCTCACTTAGCTCACGTGCCATCGCTTGCCGCACACTGCTTCTCCTGCTGGCATATTTGAGTTGGCTCATGCAGTGGTGGAGCATATGCTAGCACTGGCAGGAGTGCCCCCCCCCCTGCAGGGCAGGCATGGAGGGAGCCCACTGTGGGTCGCCTTGCAAAGTGCATTTGGGGTGCACCCAGAAGCGGAACTGCAGCCAGGTGCAAAGAAGTTTCCTTGTGAGCCCAGGAGAGTGGGGTGGCAGCATTGCTGCTCAGTTTTCTCTCTCTGCCCCTAAACAGGCTTGACCCAGGGTGGAGCTACAGCTGGCGGTGTTGGGCTGTTGTGCGAGGAAGCTGTCTCTGCAGCTCCTTTGCTTGCCGGAGCCAGGCTCTGATGTGTGAGCCTGTCATGGGGGCACCTGGTCGTGCACCTGGCAAAAAATGTGTCCAGGCCATGGCCCCCCAGCCCCCCACACTGCGCCACTTGGCTCATGTGGCTCCTTCCCTGCTAGCCTCTTCTTCTCTCTCCCCACCAACCCCCGTCCCCACATGATTACAGAGCCAGCCAATTAACCTGACATAAACTCTGGGGCAAAATATATATTGGTTTCCCTCAGCTCTCGCGTGGGAAACAGACGACAAAACAAGGTTCGCCTAATCTAGGTCAGCGCAGGTGCCGGCGGCTGAGAGCTGTGACGTAACTCGTGATGCAAGGGAGCTGCGGGCGACAAGCAGCAGCCATGGTAGGACAGTCCCAGATCCCTGCCTGCCGCTTCTAAGGGCCCTGTGGGAGAAGGAGGCCCAGAGCTTGTGATGGCTTCACTTCCAAAGGCCTGGGATTGCTTCTAGAAGGTCTCCAAGCTCAGAAGGTGCTACTCTTCCTTATCCCTGCACAGGATGAGACAGGAGTATGCTTGCTTGCAGAGCCGGTCTGCCCAGAAATCACCCTACAATACCAACCCGCAGTTCTTGGGTCACTTCCAGGTGATCTGTTCCTTGAGGATTCATCCCACTTTGTTTGCACAAAGTTTGCAAGGCGATTCGATCACCATTTGTTCCTGCTTGTTTGCAAGGAGGCCAGATCACGTTGCGTCAACAAATGGTTTCCAGTACATCTCCCTGTCACTTTCCTTGTTGCAAAAAGCCCAGTTTCGGGGGAGTTCATAGAATGATAAAGGAGGACGTGGCCAGAGACTGCCATTGACCTCCATGAAAACGGGAGTAGATTTTCTGATTCCTTCCTTCTCCACCCCTCCAGCTGGATGTGAAGACCAGTTCTGGCTCCCTCCCATCTCAGAGTAGAGCCCTCTCTCTCCCCACAGACCTGGGCAATGGCCACTCCCTGCTAAAGAGGGGAGAAAGCCTCTCGGGCTGGTGGTGCTGTGGGCTTCCTGAAGTGGGTCCCAGCAGTCTGCCTAAAGAAAGAGTGTGCAGGATGGGGTGGTGGAGGAAGCAAATGTGTTGCACAAGAGCTCCAAATCAGCTTCCCTTGTGCAACTTGAATTTGCCCATCTGCGGCTGAATCACACCCCAAAATAGCATCCACCTGGGAATGCCCCATGCCGACAACAGCAGCTGAGTCAAGGGCCAAAAGGACATCGCCGATTGCCTAAGCTCATCCAAGCAGAGACTTCCCATTGGCCCAATCCAGAGGCCAATGTATCCTTATGTGTTGGCATCAACATGCCGGAGGTACCATCACTATGGCTATTGATTGCTGCCATGTCACTATCAACACACGGATAGGGCAGCACTTGTGGACAGCTCAGTTGGCTAGAGCGTGGTGCTGATAATGCTAAGGTCGCAGGTTTGATCCCCATATGGGACATCTGTATATTCCTGCATTGTAGGGGGTTGGACTAGATGATCCACAGGATCCCTTCCAACTCTACAATTCTATGATTCTATGTGGAGGTGGATTGAAACATGACTGGACCTGCATGGGAAGCTTATGCTTTCCCTGTGGCCTACATGATGTATAAATCGGGTCTTAATACTGGGGAAGCGGGAACATTATTTTCTCAGCAACACACGGGCTTCTGAGTAGCCTGCTCAGGCTTGTGAAGTTAAATACTTTTGAATACAGTTCTGTTTTTTAACAGCACAGAGCTGGAATGACAGACAGCACCTTTTCATAGATCTAACCAGCTTATGTTATGGTTGCTTATTTATAGAATTTGGTTTCATAAATGCAGGATGGGCTTTATATTTCACTTATTTATTTATTTCACAGAATTTATACCCCGCTCAATTGTGGGGGTTTTTAAAGCAAGCCTCAAAGCAGTTTGCAAAAGGATAGAACAATAAAACGATCGCTAATGAAAATTAACAATAAGGCTTTTGGAAAGGAGACCGAAACAGATTAAATCTCGCACCAGCTTTCTGAACATCTGGGAAGGCTTGTCTTAAACAGAAATGTTTTTAGCAGGGGCTGAAAAGAGGATAGTGAAGGCCCCTGCCTGATATCACTAGGCAGGGAGTTCCAAGTTCAGGTGCTCATACTAAAACATCAGGTTCTTACAAATGTGGAATGGAGATTATGCAGCACCTATGACAGGGCCAGTTCCACCAACTAAAGCGGTCATGGATAGCTCAAGGCTGCAGGTTTGATCCCCTTAAGGGGCAGCTGCATATTCCTGCATTGCAGGGGGTAGACTGGATGATCTTCAGGGTCTCTTGCAACTCTATGATTCTAGGAGTTCTGTGAGTTCTAAGTGGGTGCATATGGGGTGCAAGATGACCAATGGCTACTAGCTGCAGTGGATACCTCCACGGCCACAGGAATTGTGCCAATTGCTGTGAGTTTGCAGGTGGGCGGAGTGCTGTTTGGCTGCAGTCCTGCCTGCGGAGTTCCTAGAGGCATCTAGCTGTCCCTTGTGAGAGGAGAATGCTGGACTAGATGGTCCTTTGTCCTCTTCATACGTTCCGATGTTTTTAAAAATCCTCACAGCTCTTTTCAGCCGGCTTGCAGATGAACTCTTGACTCTTCCCCACGTGAACCTCCGAGAGCCCCGTGGGTGTAACCGTCTCTGGGAGACAATGGGTTACCTAAACAGCAGGCCTGCCTCAGCTAGCTGGGTTGGCGTCCTCCTGATCCCTCAACTTCCGATCCTTGTAGCTTAGCCCAGGAGAACACGGCGAAGCAGGATGATGAATGAGGAGTGATCAAAGATCGCCTTCTCTGCCGGGGCTGGTGCGCCGATAAAGGTGACGGCATGAGTCAGCCCCCAACAAGCTGCCAACTCGGAGCCCTCGCAGGCTCCCTTTATCTCGCCTGATGTCACCCGTGGGATTCCAGTTCGAGGGGTATCAGCCTTTGCCAATCAAGCCAGGCAGCTCAGGCCGTCAGCCCTGCTTCCTTCAGCCTCCAGCTCATTCATTTCCTCCCCTGGTAAGTCATTGCATGATACCGCCAGAGTTATCACCTCAGCTGGAATCCAGGAGGAGAGCAGGACTGACCAAATCCCTCTAAAAATCCCCTGCTCTAAGGTGCAAGTCAGCTCTGTGTCCATGGCAACTGTCTACCAGCTCCACCTGGTATACAGGCTGAGAACCTACCTGCCCCGTAGACTGTCTCGCCAGAGTGGTACATGCCCTGGTTATCTCCCACTTGGACTACTGTAATGTGCGCCATGTGGGGCTACCTTTGATGGTGACTCGGAAACTACAACTAATCCAGAATGTGGCAGCTAGACTGGTGACTGGGAGCAGCCACTGGGACCGCATAATACCGGTCCTAAAAGACCTACATTGGCTCCCAGTACATTTCTGAGCACAATTCAAAGTGTTGGTGTGACCTTTAAAGCCCTAAACGGCCTCAGCCCTGTATACCTGAAGGAGCATCTCCACCCCCATTGTTCAGCCGGGACACTGAGGTCCAGCTCCAAGGGCCTTCTGGCGGTTCCCTCACTGTGAGAAGCGAAGTTACAGGGAACCAGGCAGAGGGTCTTCTCAGCACTGGCACCCACCCTATGGAACGGACACCCATCAGGTTCCAAGGAGATAAATTATTATACGGCCTACTGTAAACATCAGGAAGAAGCTCTGTTTCAGGAAGCTTTTAATGTGCCATGTTCTGTTGTGTTTTTGTATATTCTGTTGGAAGCTGCCAAGAGTGGCTGAGGCAACCCAGTCAGATGGACGGGGTACAAATAAAGAAGAAGAAGAAGAAGAAGAAGAAGAAGAAGAAGAAGAAGCAGCAGCAGCTTGCTAAATTGCTCTCTAAGCTAGTGATAGTGGAGAAGCTGCTTCCGCAGGCATGCTGCAACTCATGTGCAAACAAGGAGGCAGGCAATGCCATTCCAGAACCAACACCACGCTCCCTCTTTTAGGGATGGGTGGATCAGTCCCTTTTTGCTTTCTCGTTTTCCCAATCTTACATTCAACTTTGCCACATTTTTTACATTCATTTGTTGATTTTTCTGTTTTATAATAAAAACAAGTCCTCATGAAAATTTGTTGGCGTTTCGGTGTGCATTTTCCTAAGATACACATTTTTTTGTATAACGTTTTGCTTAGCCGGCACATTTTTGGCAAGCAATTCTCTCTAATACAATTCATTTTCGCATGCTCACTAATTCAATAAGTAATAAATATTCTTGGCAACCCAGAAGATAATCGGATGGAAGAATATTTTTTAACCATAACTGCTTTTAAACTTTTTTTAAAAAAAAGAAATTGCAATTGTTTTTAATTGTTTTAATCTGTTTTAGAATGTTTTTGCTTTTTTTTAAAAAATTGTGTATCTGTCTAGATCTGGTTTAAGGATAAAGAACACAACAGGGGCCTTGGAGCTGCCCATCAACAGACAGCGTTTCTCAAATTTGGGTCCCCATCAGTTGTTGGACTACAACTCCCATCATCCCTAGCTAGCAGGACCCATGGTCAGGGATGATGGGAGTTGCAGTCCAAAAACAGCTGGGTGTCAAATTCGTAAAACACTGAACCTGGACAGCAGACAGAGCAGGTACACAAACCACCTGCTCACAGGTTTTTAGCCAACATATAATTGCATGAATGTTCCATCAGCACAAAGATTTATCCTCTTTTTCCCTCCTTCCCCTATTCCCCTCCCTAAATCTGCTATAAGGGTTTCTTTCCCCCAACAATTTGGGGTAGATTTGGGGAGAGTGGGGGGCATATGCAGGGAGAATAGAGGAGAGAAGTCTCATTGCTCAGAAACAAATCCTTGCACTAGCAGGACAAGGTAGCTGAATACTACCCACAGTCTTCCACACTAGGCTGAAATGTATTGCATTTCTGTTAAAATTACAGTCATTATTCCTGAATTTGCACCTACAAATTAGCATAGAAAAATCTTGTGCAAACCCATGTCCTCTTTCATCCGTCGCCGAGGACAGAAGTTGAGAGTGTCATCCATCCCTAAGCAAAATGGGATCCCTGAACATAAACTCGTCATGCCTTCATGGTTTTAAGTGTTCATATGCTCTCTTGTTTCGTAAATTAAAAACACATTGGCGGACCACAGGGATTCGAATCAGGATAATTTTAACACCAGACCACCAGATGAGAAAGGCTGGCTTCTGCCCACATTTCCTCCAGGCCATTGGCAAATTATTCTGGGATAAGACATTTCCCCCGTTCTCAATCAGAATTTCCCCGGATTAAGGAACGGCTTTGACTGTGCCCCTTTTGGTCTTTGTTTCCTGTTCAGCCTAGACAAAGAGGCAGGCTCTGGATCTTGTGTGGGGAGAGGACAGAGACCGCGGCGTTTCATTGCCCACGGCTGGGATAACAGGAGCTGCAAGAGAGAACAGGGAATAGCTGTGTTTTGGGGACGGATCTTCCTGCAAAGTTGCATGACGGAATGCAGTGATCCAAACTTTGGGTTTGTAGCGCTAATAAAGAACGCTTTGGGTTTATTTTTATTTTTCATTTTAAAAAAGAGGTGATAACATTTAAAAGAAATGCCTTGAGCACCATGTCCCATATTCAGAAACAATTTAACGATGGTGAAAAAAAGGACACAGAAAGGCACAAATAAAGGAAGGTTGGGGGTATTGAACGTCTTCTAGGTTTGGAAGCAGTGGAAGAATATTGAGCAGTACTCCAGAGTGGAATTTATTTTCTTTACATTCCTAGGCCACCCACCCTCATCCTGGAATCAGGATGAGGCCATGTCAGAGGAACCTACTTGGACCCCAGACTTCAGATGCACAGCGGCACGCATGATGTCATGACGTAACCTTGCACCCGCGCTGCTCCCTCTCTGCAGGCTGTCTCTGCGGCATCGCAGCAGCAACTGGATCGGGGCCTCTGTTGGGGTCCATGACAGATGTACCCCAGAAGCACACCCATTTTTAAACTTTTAAAAACTTCCATATACAGAGCTGCCCTCAGATGTCTTCTCTTGTATAGTTACAGGTAGGTACAGTGGTACCTCGGGTTAAGAACTGAATTCGTTCTGGAGGTCCGTTCTTAACCTGAAACTGTTCTTAACCTGAAGCACCACTTTAGCTAATGGGGCCTCCTCCTGCTGCTGTGCCGCTGGAGCACGATTTCTGTTCTCATCCTGAAGCAAAGTTCTTAACCCAAGGTACTATTTCTGGGTTAGCAGAGTCTGTAACCTGAAGCGTCTTTAACTCGAGGTACCACTGTAGTCATTAATAGTCATCAACAGGTTTACCACACCTATCAGCCAATCACCCATTCCCACCACCCTTCTGAGTAATACCCCTCCCCACCCTCTTGCTATATATAAGGGTCTGGTGACTTCTGGTTCAGTGTATCTGAAGAAGTGTGCATGCACACGAAAGCTAATACCAATAAAAAACTTAGTTGGTCTCTAAGGTGCTACTGGAGTGGGACGCGGGTGGCGCTGTGGGTAAAACCTCAGCGCCTAGGACTTGCCGATTGCATGGTCGGCGGTTCGAATCCCCGCGGCGGGGTGCGCTCCCGTCGTTTGGTCCCAGCGCCTGCCAACCTAGCACTTCGAAAGCACCCCCGGGTGCAAGTAGATAAATAGGGACCACTTACCAGCGGGAAGGTAAACGGCGTTCCGTGTGCTGCGCTGGCTCGCCAGATGCAGCTTGTCATGCTGGCCATGTGACCCGGAAGTGTCTGCGGACAGCACTGGCTCCCGGCCTATAGAGTGAGATGAGCGCACAACCCTAGAGTCTGACAAGTCTGGCCCGTACGGGCAGGGGTACCTTTACCTTTAAGGTGCTACTGGAAGGATTTTTTTATTTTATTTTATTTATTTTATAAAGGTTGTATAATTACTTATCTCCTTGACTCAGGGGCTGCATAACTCCATACCCTCCAACATTTCTCCGATGAAAACAGGGATGTCCTCAGGAATAGCAGGACATTCCAGGATCAAAGCAGAAACTGGGACAGCTTCTGTAAATCCAGGAATGTCCCCGGGAAATAGGGGCACTTGGAGGGTCTGGGATCACAGGGAAACCATGTTTAATAGCTAGCCCTGTATGTGTCTGCTCAAAAGACCCACTGATTGCAAAGACGACTTTCTCTGAAGGAAGCGTGTTCAGGATTCCAGCCTGAGGAGCAAGTCATTCTGGATTCTGCCCCCCCCCCGTCCCCCCCCCCCCCGTTTGCTGGCAACTGCAGGAGCTGAAAACAGAATATGATAAGAAGTGCAGCTCAGAGGAAGTTGGGCTATTAACATCCTCCGTTTTTCTAACTGCTCGCTATGACGTGATAGACAGTTGGAGTATTCCCTGCGGACAGAGAAGCTGTGAATAATGAAATCCTCTTAAATTGCTATTTTTACAGGTAAGAGATTAATAGTGCAAACTTGGTTCTCCCTTCGTAGAGTCCCGGGGGCTCTATAAGTCACTCTCCAGGGCGGAAAGGCCAGGCCAGGGGTGAGAAGGGATGCTAATTTTGTTTCAGAGGCTCTCAAAGGTATCTAGACATGACATCCTCTTACCAGGAACCCTGAACTCTTAATTTCAGGGCCATGGGGGCTGGCTGTGGTTACCAAGGATGGAGAGGAAAGCACTCTAAACATGCTCAGAAGCACTTTCTCCCTTCTAACAGCAGAAGTTCCTGTAAGGATTGCCATATTTCCGAAAGTAAAAACCAGCACTCCCGGGAAGTTTTTAGGAAACCACCGAAATTGTTGAGGAATCTATTGACGGACAATTTAAGGAGGAGGTTGACAAGCTGGAAGGTAGAATCATAGAATCATAGAATCATAGAATCATAGAGTTGGAAGAGACCACAAGGGTCATCGAGTCCAACCCCCTGCCAAGCAGGAAACACCATCAGAGCACTCCTGACATATGGTGTGCAGAGGAAGGCAACTAAGATGATCAAGGGTCTGGAAACCAAGCCTGATGAGGAACGGTTGAAGCAGCTGGGCATGTTTAGCCTAGAAAAGAGAAGACTGGGAGGAGACATGATAGCCATCTTCAAATATCCTAAAGAATGTCATATGGAAGAGGGAGCATGCTTGTTTTCTCCTGCTCTGGAGGGTAGAACATGCACCAATGGCTTCAAGTTGCAAGAAAGGAGATTTGACTAAACATTCAGAAAAATGTAAGAGCTGTTCAGCAGTGGAACAGATTTCCTCAGGAGACAGTGGACTCTCCTTCCTTGGAGGATTTTAAGCAGAAGTTGGGTGTCCATCTGTCACTGATGCTTTCTTGCACTGATGGGGTCCCTTTGAACTCTAAGATTCTATGATTCTATGGCAGTCCTCCAAATTAGAGGACTGTACTCTGAAAAGCAGGACACATGGCCATCTTCAGGCTTAATTACCTGGGGACTGGGCACGAAGTTGCCGATTCCTCAGAAAACACTGGCCCAGCTTGCTTTTGTCTCATCAGCGGCTGATATGGTGCTAACAGTAGCCACCTGCTCATTGCTGTGTCAATCAGACCATCCCTAAAAGCACAGCTACATGGGCGGGTTAAAAAATTGGCAACACGAGCGAACACAGTTGCATGGAAGACCCAGAGGCTCTCCCAACCTCCTCTCTCTCCTGCCCCCTACAACTCCAAGCCAATCCTTCTGCAGGACCGCTCCAAGGCAGTTTGGTATAGTGGTTACAGTACCCTGGGAGAGACCCGAGTTCAAATCCCCCTACACGGCCCATGAACCTCACCGGGTGACCTTGGGTCAGCCATTGCCCCTTTCGGCCTAACCTACCTCACGGGCTGGTTGTGGGGATCAAAGGAGGATCATGTGATTTAGTTGAGATTCCTGCATTACGGGGGGTTGGGCTAGTTGACCACCGGGGTCCCCTTCGAAACCTAAGATTCTGTGAAATGCAATCAGTCAATATGGTGCTCAGTGTACTGCATGGCGCAACAGGGATGTCTCAGAATCCCTTGCAAGGCAGCCCAGCATGCTGGGACGCAGTTTCTAGATGGTATCCCAGCCTCTTCTGCGCCTCTCAAGGAAGGCAGTGATGCCCCTCTAAGTCTTTTGCTGCCCCAAAGCAAGGGCACTGCTTGGCTTGTGCCAGGGATTCCCTTCTCTACCCCTGCTCCATGCCCTGCCCGCTCCAGGCAGGGTGACGGTCAAAGGGGTCTTCTCTCTCTGCCCCTGGCCAGCCCCATGGCAGCAGCAGCCGCACCCCCTCCTGGCTGCCTCAGACAATCCCCTCGTAATTTTTACAGCCGCTAATCTTAAACAGAAATAAACTAACGAAGTGCAGATTAAAAGGACATTGATTAAATGCCAGGAGAAGAATTACGACTCTAATAAATGGCAGGCTTCTCTTGCGTTTGGGGGTCCTTTTATGAGGCTATTTCAACTTCATTATCAAAAAAAGTGTATTAAAAACCATAAAGGCGAGCGCTCGCCTCACATCCCCGCACAAAGCCACCCGGCTCCCCACAACTCGTAAATCCCCACTTGTTCTCACTGCCTGGTGAGATGGAGAGAGAGGCAGGCAGGTTGGAGGAGGAGAAGGGGGGGGGGATGGATTGAGACTTCTGCCGGACCCAGACCTTCCAGAAACCCCTTTCCCCAGGTATTGACTCTCACTTTATAACAGGTTAAAAAGTGGGGGGGGGGGGTTGTACCCTAGTTAAAGGAAAGATAATAATCATGATTATTATTATTTTGCAAAAAAAAAAAAAAAGACTGCAATTTCATTAAAAAAAAATCAAAGCAGTTTGCAACAAAAGTGCATAAAATATATCAAAAAAATTAAAAACAGACATAATAGTAATAAGGCAGGAAGCATCACTCCAAGAAGGCAAAGAATCCAAAGAATTCAGTAAGAAGTCAGTTGTAGTCAGTAAAATTCATGGCTTCCCCCAGTTTTATTTACCGTATTTTTTGCTCTATAAGACTCACTTTTTCCCTCCTAAAAAGTAAGGGGAAATATGTGCGCGTCTTATGGACCGAATGCAGGCTGCGCAGCTACCCCAAAAGTCAGAACAGCAAGAGGGATTGCTACTTTCACTGTGCAGTGATCCCTCTTACTGTTCTGGCTTCTGAGATTCAGAATAATTTTTTTCTTGTTTTCCTCCTCCAAAAACTAGGTGCGTCTTGTGGTCTGGTGCATCTTATAGAGCGAAAAATACGGTAAGTTGCATCATGAGTCCCAAATCTGGCTGTTTTTCCCTAAGCCAGGCCCACCTGCCCCACATCTGAATCCCGTGTGATGTGCAGCAACAGTGTGGTGCAATGGTTAGCGTGGTGGACTGTGACCTGGGAGGGCAGAGTTCAAATCCCCACTTGTGGAATTCTGAAGGGCATCAGTTTGGGGGAGGCTCCTCTGTGCTGTGAATTTACATACCTCCCACATACCAAGAGAGAGATTTTTTCCCCATGCACATCCTGTCTCAGAATAATCCATACACTAAATGTAGAATGCCGGTATCGTATTAAAATAACTGCTTAAAACTTAACCATGCCTGCAAGCGGGCTGGGAAGGGAGTGGGTGGGCTTTGTTACCACCGCCAGTCAGTTGGCATTTGCAGAGGACAGGGCTTGGGGGTCACTGCTGAGGCCCCACTTCACCATGCCTTTATTTATTGCATTTACAGTCATACCTCGTGTTACGTCCGCTTCATGTTACATTCTTTCAGGCTATGTCCCCTGGCAACCCGGAAGTACCGGAAACGGTTACTTCCGGGTTTCGCCGCTCGCGCATGCGCAGATGCGCAAAATGACGTCACGCACATGTGCAGAAGCGGCGAATTGCAACCCGCTCATGCGCAGATGCGGCGCTGCGGGTTGCACTCTTTTCATGTTGTGAACGGGCCTCCGGAACGGATCCCGTTCGCAACCAGAGGTACCACTGTATATGCAACCTTATCTCCAAAGAGCTCAAGGTGGCATACAACAAATCACAGAACTTTATAGAGTTGGAAGGGACCCGAGGGTCATCTAGTCCAACCCTCTGCAATGCAGGGTTCTCAACTAAAGCATCCATGACAGATGGCCATCCAACCTCTGCTTAAAAACCTCCAAGGAAGGAGAGTCCACAACTTTTTGAGGGAGTCAGTTCCACTGCCAAACAGCTCTTACTGTCACATAGTTTTTCCTGGTGTTTAGTCGGAATCTCCTTCCCTGTAACTTAAAGCCACTGGTTCGAGTCCTACCCTCTGGAGCAGGAGAAAACAAGCTTGCTCCATCTTCCATGCTACAGCCCTTCAGATCATAGAATCATAGAGTTGGAAGAGACCACAAGGGCCATCGAGTCCATTTGAGGTCCTTTGATCCTGTGAGTTAGGTTAGGCTGAGAGAGGCAACAACTAGCCCAAGATCACCCAGTGAGCTTCATGGCTGAGCTTCATGGCATATTGTTCTCTGCATAATGTAAAATTGTACAGATCCTTATATTATCTATCTACTATGTTAACAATCAATAAATTTGTGTATGTTTATTCAAAACCTGCCAAGGGGTCCAATTCATTTTGTCGTCTTTTCAAGTAATTTGTAAAAAGTTCCCATTCTTCTTTGAAGTCACAGTTGTCCTTATCTCGCAATTTGTGTGTCAATTTAGTCAGTTCTGCATAGTTCATCCATTTCTCTTGCCCAGGCCTGGTCAGTCTTAGTCCAACACTCTAAGCACTACACTGATTTCGGTTCAGTCCCCATCCTTCTCCTTGCTGAGTTTTGCAAGGATGACACCAAGACTAAGGAAGGGGAAAGTGGGGTGCCGTCCCCCCCACCCCAGGCAGATGTAAGAAGGCAGATGTGGGGGGCAGCGTTCAGTGCCCCATTTGCCCAAATGGACCAGCCTAAGCTGAGCTTCCTGTGAGTTAGATCACAGAATCATAGAACTGCAGAGTTGCGAGGGACCCTGAGGGTCATCTAGTCCAACCCCTGCAGTGCAGGAATCTCAACTAAAGCAGCCATGACACATGGCCACCCAACCTCTCCTTAAAAATGTTAGCGATGGAGTTTTTCGGGCAGACATTCACTTAGGGCTCCAGCTCTTGGCTGACCCTCCTACCATCCCCGTAGTCAAGGTGTGAGTTGTGTCACCCAGTATGGAATGTGAATCGTCTTTCCCTTGAAAGAAAGAAAGAAAGAAAGAAAGAGGGATTTATCCTGTGAAATTGGAAAGTGAAGTAATCCTCCGTTGTCAATCCTTTCTGCTTTCACCTCATCAATTCCCATTTCTCTTCCTGCTCCTCCATTTCTACCCCTCCTCCCCCTGTTCTTTCTGCACCCTTGGCTGCTTTTTAAAAACTTTTGGTAATTATTATTATTATTATTATTTTCCTGGTGGGGTGATAAGTTGCTTCGCTCTCATCTCGGAGCCTTCTTCCTTTTGCACCAGGGATGTTCTGCTCCCTCGGTTTGGCAGGCTGCCTCCTCCCAATTACAGGAGGGTGAAGCTCATTTTAATTGCATGAAGCGGCCTGGGATTAAGAGGACCTTATCGTGTAATTCCCTCTTTATCTCTTAACTTCATACTTGCCGCCCTCAACGAAGGGAGGACTGCCTTGTGCCAGCGCTTGGAATTTATGAGGTAACCTTTGTTGGCTTCCTCGCTTACGCCATGGAAAAAAGAGACAGAGACACAGAGAGAAACTGTAGCAGCAAACTTACCTGTGGAGTCGGTGCAGTCTGGTGACGCCTTCTGTGCTGGGAAGAACAGACCAGCCCCAGTGTGCTTTTAATGAAAGGGCTTCGCAAAGGATCTACAACACACTGGCCTGTCTTTACCACTTTCCTTTAATTTGCGGTCCACGCTAGGATTAAAGGCATGCAACAACTGTGCTCCTCATTAATCCTTCCGTCAGCCTGGAAGGTAGGCTGCTACGGACAGGGCTGCCCAAGCTGCTTCGCTGCCTGAGGCCGAGAACAATGGATCAGGACCGCAATACTTCAAGGAACCTACCTGGATTCTGAGATCATCTGCTGAGGCCCTTTTTTGCGTGCCTCTTCCACAAGAGGCCTGGGGGGTGGCAACATGAGAACGGGGCCTTTTCTGCAGTGGCTCCTCATTTGTGGAACGCTCTCTCTGGGGAGGCTCTCCTGATGGCTTCATCACACACCTTTAGGCACCCGGCAAAAACGTTCCCCTTTAACCATGCCTCAGACTGATTGACATCCGACACCTTTTAAAATGTGTTGTGGAAGGGGGAATTAAGGAGAGCCTCAAGGTCCATAAATAACAACACCCTAGTGGCCCCAGGCCCTAAGGAAGTTAGATTGGCTTCAACCAGAGCCAGGGCCTTTTCAACTCTGGCTCCGGCCTGGTGGAACGCTCTGCCTCATGAGACCAGGGCCCTGCAGGATCTGATTTCTTTCCGCAGGGCCTGTAAGACAGAGTTGTTCCGCCTAGCCTTTGGCTTGGAGCCAATTTGATTCCCTCCCTCTCTTTCTTTTTTCTTTTCCTTCTCCTCCTGCGATGAGGCTACATTTTAATATTTTAATGTTGTATTTTACTTTTGTTTTTAAGTTGTAATAATTCATCTTGTTTTTATTATTGCTTGTAAGCCGCTCTGAGCCCAACCTTGGCTGGGGAGGGCGGGGTATAAATAAAAAATTATTATTATTATTATTATTATTATTATTATTATTATTATTATTTGCCTTTGTTCTTATTTTTACTAAGCATTTGTGATTTCTATATTGTAATTTTATGTTGTGAAGCACCTTGAGACCTACAGATGAAGGGGCTGTATAAATAATAACAACAATAATAAATTATAATAATAATAAGATGGTGTCCCCAGGTTCTGGCAAGATGGGCAATTGAACTTTGTTCCAACTCTAGCGAAGGGGCAGCATCCTTTGCTGTGCAGGACAGTAGGCTAGGTTTGGAAGGACAGAGAGGGCACTTAGGGGACTCAGGAAGAACAGTGGCAACTGATGTTCATTGGGACTGCGTGGGGCAGGAGACAGGGACCCCCAGCATAGTAGATGGAGGCAGAGGCTGACTGGTTGAAATTAACAAGCTATGCAGGCGGGGCAGACTGTGATTGGTGGGGAAGTGCCCCATTTCTTCTGCTGAGGGGAAGTGGTCAGGGGACTGCTGCCACACACACCCCCAGCACCTGCCACCTGAGGCAGCTGCCTAATGGTAGAACCGGCCCTGGCTTTGTAAGGTATAGCAAAGGAATCCAGCTGAGTGGTGTCAAGTGTGGAATTCATTAACGTTTGCATGCTCGGCTGTTGCTGACGGCTAGCATTGCTCGGCTGACATTTCTAGAGTGAGCTGAAGAGGCTTGATTTGATAGAAAATAGATGTAAAAGAAATACCCTAAAAATACATCTTCTTGTTGGCATCTGTCTGCCTCGGGAGACAGTGGAATGCACATCCAGGGGTGAAGTTAAACTGCTGCTTTAGTAGCACCAAAGTGTCCTCTCTGGGGCACAAGCCTGGGCAGTGTGTATGAGGGTCCTGGGCTGCCAAGATGACAAGACCCCCCCCCTCACCAGGCCTCACTGATGCGGTCCAAAGGAGAGCAGAGCAAGATGTTTGGCACCAGCTTGGCTGCAGGAGTTGCCGGAAGGAGATGTACAAGGCGCCATCCAACTGTCTTAGGGACTCCGCTCCAGATTTGTGTAGTGTTTAGGATCAGAGGTTCAGGATCAGAGTTTTCCTTCTCCAAGATGGGCTACTTTCCCAGGTGGACAAGCCCCACCTGCCCCCCACTTCCCTCTACAGCATGTGCAGAAACCACCTTCTGCAACCCACTTTATTTATTATACAGTGGTACGTACTTAATTTGTTCTGGAGGTCCATTCTTAACCTGAAACTGTTCTTAACCTGAAGCACCACTTTAGCTAATGGGGCCTCCCGCTGCTGCTGCGCCACCGCGCGCAATTTCTGTTTTCATCCTGAAGCAAAATTCTTAACCCAAGGTACTATTTCTGGGTTAGTGGAGTCTGCAACCCAAAGCGTCTGTAACCCGAAGCGTCTGTAACCCGAGGTACCACTGTATAGACACCTGGTGGGCTACTGTGAGAACAGGGTGCTGGCCTAGATGGGCCACTCACTGGCTTGAACCAAAGTCTGTGATGTTGGTGTGTCACCCACTACAACACACACCCACTACAACACACACCCATCAAGGGGTGTGTGTGTGTATGTTTGCGGTCTGGTGCTTTTTTAAAGGGAAGGAGATCGTTCCTGTTTTTCAGACAGGGAAGGAGATTATGCTGAAACTCTGACCTGAAATGTGAGGAATGCAAAGCGGGCAAAGCAATAGGGTGCGGGCTGCTGTCAGCTATTTGAGCTACACAACACAGGGCTCAAACAAGTGAGGGTCTGCCATGCACAACCTGCAATCCTACACACAAGTCCAATGGAGCTGAGTGGGGGCTTGGCCAGTCTCTGGTCAATCCAGGCAACTCTGGATTCATTGCAGCCAATATAACATCCAAGGTGGATATACAAAGAAGAGACCTGTTGGATCAGGCCATAGACCCGACTAATCCAGCATTTTGTTCTCACGGCAATGAACCAGGTGCCTACAGGAAGACTGCAAGCAGGATCCAAGCGCAGCAGTGCTCCGAAATCCCCAGAAGCACACCTCCTCCAACAGAGGAGGGAGAATGCAATAGCCGTTGTGGCAAGTATCCATGGACAGCCTTGCCACCCATAAATTTGGCTGCTCCTCTTTTGAAGTCATCCAATTTGTGGAGCAATAAAACTGCGAGCATATTCGCAAAGCTAAGCAGGGTCTGGTCCGGTTTCAAACTGGATGGGAGACCTTGTATTGAGAGTCGTTGGGCGAGATGACTATGACTGCAGTGACCAACATGCATTCGTGAGGAGCTGCATGGGAAGCCCCTCCTTCTCATGTATGCTAATGAATGCAAGTAAATTGGGGCCAGAACTTGCCCTCTTCCATCTGCGTTCTTCGCATTCACTTTGATCTGCGAGCCAAACAAATCCAGCTATTGCAGCAATCAGCCTAAAGCAAAACCACACACTAGGGGTGCTTCCGGATGACTGCATATTATGGGACGGGTGCTCTCCACCCCCCACCCCCCATACACGCAAGGTGGTTTGTTCTCTTTTTTTGCAGAGTCCGCATGACACTCCGTATTTCCCCCCACCCACTTAATCCTGATTTACCTTTTCTGGGGAGAGGAATGAATCCAGTAAATTTCTTTTTTCACAACGCCCCCTGTTGCCAATTACGCATTTGCCATATCTCAACAACCGATTTGCAAATTAAACCCCCATCTGGAATCACCCCCAAAGTGGCAAAATTCTGTGTCTCAGCCCATGGGCGTAGCCAGGATTTGTGTTGGGGGCGTGTCAGAATTTATTCTAGGGAGGGCAGAACCGAGCTATCTGCGACGCGATTGGTCAATTAGTTAAGAATTTTTATTTAATTACTTGCACCCCTGCACCACCCCCCGGCTACGCCCATGCTCAGCCCCCACAGCGGGATGTCAGTGCCAATCTGCTTACAACTTTTACTGAAATTATTATGAGTACTGTTATTATTTCTCAGTCTTGACCAAATAAATTCTTCACATCACCCAAGTGCTGCAGATAAACCCACTGTCCTTAACTGATGTGTTGGCTGATTTTTGGTGCTCCCTGTGCGCCCCCCCACCCCCTGCCAAGTTCCATAGCAGAAATAAAATCTTCCCGGTCCTTTTTCTCCCTCCTTCCTTTCTTTCTCCCTCCCTTTCTTTCTCCCTACGTGCGCGCTGGCCTCCGCTACTCGGCGCGGGGAGCCGCCCCCCGCCGGCTCTGGCTGGCGACAGACCCGATGGAAGATCCTCATTAATCTTCATTGATGCGGACTGGAGAAGAGGCAGCTTGGAGATGAGACGCGACAGCGAGGGCTGAGCCTCCCGCCCGCTCGCCGGCAGCACCTCGCCCGCCCCGGCGCGCACTCGGCTGCGCTCCGCTTGCCCGCTCGCCGCGCGCGTCTAGATAGAGCTGTCGCGCCGTCGTCGGAGCCTTGGACAAGTCCTTGGGAAAGAGGCGGGCGAAGAGGCTGCGGGGCTGCGGCGGCTGCTCCGCATCTGCCCCACATGCCGCTGCCGCAGCTTCTCCTCCTGCTCCACTCTCTGCAGGCCGCCTGCGCTCCTGTTCCCCGGCGTCCCCACACCACCAACCTTTCTTACCCCGGGTCCATCACCATAGGAGTTAATTCCTAGGGGCCAAGCTCCCTTCGCCCCTCCATAAAATATTCATTTAAATGGTGTGCGCACAGCGGCTTGTGATATTATTATTATTATTATTATTATTACTATTATCAGTCCTTTTTCTTTAAAAAATGTTTATGGGTACTCTCATTTTGACTCAAGAAAACCACCATTTTATAGTTCAAATCTGGAAAAATAAATACAGCAAATGGACAAAAGTATGAAGATTCACAAAATGTTTAGAGGTATGTGTACTCCTGCGTCCCTCCAGAAAAAAGCACTGATTATTATTATTTAAATTTGTGTACCACCCTATTATTCAAATTTGTGTACCGGGTGGTGCTGTGTCTAAACCACAGAGCCTAGGGCTTGCCGATCGGAAGGTCAGCGGTTTGAATCCCCGCGACGGGGTGAGCTCCTGTTGCTCGGTCCCAGCTCCTGCCCACCTAGCAATTCGAAAGTACGTCAAAGTGCAAGTAGATAAATAGGTACTGCTCCGGCGGGAAGGTAAATGGCATTTCCGTGCGATGCTCTGGTTCGCCAGAAGCTGCTTTGTCATGTTGGCCACATGACCCAGAAGCTGTCTGCGGACAAACACCAGCTCCCTCGGTCTATAGAGTGAGATGAGTGCACTCTTACCACCCTATACCTGCAGGTCTCAGTGCCATCATGCAGGGTGGGGCTCCCCCCCCTCCAATATTCAAGTTGCCACTCCTGTCCATCACAGTGACATTCCCAATCTCTTCTCTGTTTTTCTGCCCTCTGACCATATGTTTGCATTTCCCTGCTTGCTCCCCTCCCCACTCATCTCCCCATGGCTTCCACATTGCAGAGAGAGAGAGAGAGGAGTTCATTTCCCCCAGGACCGCCTGACAGAAGCCAGATCAGATCCCAGCTTCTCCTTCTGCTTTAATCATCCAAAGGCACCCTGGGAGGTGGGGGAGGTGGGGGCACTTCAGCTGACCCACTTGTGACCCTCTCCCCAAGGATGCAGAGAAATGGGTGAGGGGCGGGAGGGGGACAACCCAAATGTGGGAGAGGTCTGGCCAGTGAGGTCTGGCGCTGGGCCCTCTGGCCTGGCCTCCTCTCCACCTTTCGGAAGCCTTATCAGTTTGAGTTACTGAGTGGCGAGTGAAGCCAAGCCCCGTCACCCTGCCCTGAAGCCAGTGGAGGGCCATTGGGGGGTGACCCCCCAAGGAAGAGGGCCTGACCTGCTGTTTCTCTCAGGAAACCCATCATCAGCAGTCCCATACCCTCCAACATTTATCCAGTGAAAATAGGGACGTCCCATTCCATTCCCAAAGGGGGTGGGGTAGGGGGCAGCTGCCCCCCTCCTAAATCAATAAAATTCAATAAAAATGCATAGCTAACTGAGGTCTCCCCCCCCCCAAGAAAAGGCCTCCCCCCTAACAGAAATCCTGGTTACACCCATGTCCCATTCCATAATGATAATTTTATTATTTCTATCTGCCCATCTGAATGGGTTGCCCCAGTCACTCTGGGCAGCTTCCAACATTCAGTGGTACCTCTGATTGCGAACGGGATCTGTTCCGGAGGCCTGTTCGCAACATGAATAGAACGCAACCCACAGCGGCATGTCTGCCCATGCTGGGGTTGTGATTCGCTGCTTCTGCACATGCGCACGATGTCACTTTGCGCATCTGCGCATGCGTGAGCGATGACACCCGGAAGCAACCCTTTCCCATACTTCTGGGTCGCTGCGGGACGCAACCTGAAAAAACGTATCATGAAGCAAACATAACATGAGGTATGACTGTATATGAAAACCTCTCAGCGATGAGGAAGGAATGGATTTCCTGTACACGAAGCATTTCCCGTAGCCAAGCTGAGAAAGACCTTGGAGAGAGAGACTGCTGCCAGTCCGAGGAGGAAGCACTGGGTGGAAATGGCGCCATGGACCGACGCAGAGCTAGACAAGTGATGCTATCTATGTTATTGCCCTCGTGATCTGATCTATGGGAATGACCCAGAATACTGGCTTGATTCACAAAGTAGGCAGGGCAACAGAAATGTTGAAACACCGGATTATTGTTATTGTTAGGGCTGGGCACCAGATTTGGCTGAGGCCAAACTACTGAGAGCCATTCAGAGGGATCCAGGCATCGTCCAAGTTGCGTTGAGACAATCTCAAGCCAGCTCTTAGAATCCCAAGACAGCCACATGCCTCGTACCCACTTCGCTACTGCAAGGAGTCATTAGGCTGAGCTCGGTCAAAGCACAGCAATTGCACCCCTTCCAATTTTGAGTTCTCATTTGCAAGCTCCTCCAGACTGCCTTTCCCAAACAGAGCTGTCATCTACCTCAGAGTTAAAGTGTTGCAAGCAGGGACTGCAAAACTTCAGATCTCGGCTGCCGGCCCGGCACACGATTCCCCGCTCAATCGCAGCTTCTTTGTCAGAATCCTAAAGGCTCTGCTTTTTGTTTGTTTTTTAGAATCCAGGAAAGCAGAGTGGAGTAATGTTCTGTTCTGCCTTCTGTTCAGCCTTACAATGTGGCAATGGAAAGCCTCTTATATGTACGTGTTTTCTTTCGTTCTTGTTCTGAACGTGCGTCCAGGAATATTATCTGAACAAATGCAGCCATTGAGTGGGTAAAGGACGGACACGGTGCGGCTGTTTATGGTTGGGGCAGTGTGTGTGTGTGTGCACATAATGCGCAATGTGCATGTGCGTGTGTGGCTTTATGGGACTGTGGGCAACCTGTTTTTGGTGGTCTCCCACATGGCCCTTTTCCCGCAGGGCCCAGAGACATTTTAAAGAGGTGCCAGGAGAACAGTCCTAAAACTGTCAGATTTTACTGCTGGGAGAGTGCAGGCGCTTTGCCCCCTTCTCTCCCCCTCCCCTTTTTATTTTACTGCTGGGACAAAGCAGACCCTCACCCCAACCCCAACCCCCCGCCTCCCTGGTTTCCTGAACCCATAGTCCCACCCTGGCCTTGTGTGGCCTGAAGAGCCGGGGTCTGGACTGCGGGGCAGGGGGTGGGGGTGGGGAGAGAGGTCACCAAACTTGTGGGAAAGTTCTGCGGAAGTCCTGCACCTTGGATCTGGGATGGAGAAAACTCAGGTGGCATTTAAAGGGGTGGGCCAATGGTGGACTGAAAACTGCAAGTTTGGAAGGGGAAAATGACTCCTCTCTTGGGGCCACCATAACAGACCAACCTAAGCTGCTTTACTTGGAAGTAAACCCTCTTTTGTCCCATATGGCTTAGCTCCACGGTGCATAGCATGGCAGCCAATGCCTAGGGGCCGAGTTCCCTTCGTTCCCCCCAATAAAATATTTGAGGGGGCCAGGGGACCCCAAAGTTGCTGGGAATTACCATTCAAATGTTGTGCATGTGCCATGTCTTGCGATTGATTATGTGGCCTGGGGCTTACCTGTCCATCCCCTCCCCCCGCCCCATATTTTATTCAACTTGGCATCGCAGCCAAGCATTGCAACTAGGATGGATGTCTATTTCGGCTCCTCTTGGGCCTCATCGGCACCACACATTTGAAGCCGTAGGGCACCCCTTGAAACTGTAGCTTGTTAAGTTTGCTGGGAGTCCTTGGGAGACCCCTGCTCTCCTCTTGGAGCTAGAGCGGTTTAATGATCCATGTCTCTTCCCAGGGAATTGCAGCTCTCGAGGGGACTAGGGGTCTCCAAGCAACTCTCAGCGCAACCTTAACAAGTTATAGTTTAAAGTGGTACAATACTGTTTTTCAGGTGTGGTACAGATGCAGAAGGGACATAGGTGGCGCTGTGGTCTAAACCACAGAGCCTAGGGCTTGCCGATCAGAAGGTCGGCGGTTCGAATCCCCGCGACAGGGTGAGCTCCCGTTGCTCGGTCCCTGCTCCTGCCAACCTAGCAGTTTGAAAGCACTTCAAAGTGCAAGTAGATAAATAGGTACCACTCTGGCGGGAAGGTAAATGGCGTTTCCAATCGCTGCTCTGGTTCACCAGAAGCAGCTTAGTCATGCTGGTCACATCACCCGGAAGCTGTACGCCGGCTCCCTCGGCCAATAAAGCGAGATGAGCGCCGCAACCCCAGAGTCATCCGCAACTGGACCTAATGGTCAGGGGTCCCTTTACCTTTACCTTTACAGATGCAGTTCACAGAGAAACCACAAGTGACAGCCAGCCATCATTGCCAGGATTGCAGGTGAGGTCCAGGTTTCTTGTCCTTCTAGTCTTAAGTACAATTCTCCACATTTCTGCATCAGTTCACAGGCTTTTTTAAAAAAGACCTCATGGAAATTTGCCAGCATTTTGGTGCAAATTCATCCCAATAGCCCTATTTTTGCAAGCCATTTCCTCTAATGTAACGCATTTGATATGTTTATTTTCACTAATGCACATTTTCCCCTAATACATGCATTTTTGTACACATTATTTGACTGGAGAATGGCAGAGCAAAATTCAGAGAAGTGTCGCCTTCAAAAGGTGTTTCGGTCTGCAGATTGTTTTAGAAGGTGCAAGTTGAAAATTGAACTCCAAACCAAACCAAATCTCTCTCCCAAGATTCTGAACGTGTTTTCTCTCAGCGGCAAGTCTCACGAAGGTTAACTGGGGCTTACTCTTAAGTAAGCGAGGTTAGTTTAGCAACCTTCAGTGCAGTCATTTTCATACAGAATCGCAGAACTATAGATTTAGAAGGGACCAAGAGGGTCATCGAGTCCAACCCCCTGCATTGAGGGAATATTTTGCCCAATGCGGGACTCGAACTCATGACCTTGAGATTAAAAGTCACATGCTGTACTCAGAAGTAATAGTGTTTGGTAGAACTTTCTCCCAAGTGTGTGCAGACAACATTGTAAAGGGTATAGAATTCTTCCTGCTTAATCCATGAACTGGTCAACCCTTTGAACAGAACAGGGGTGGGGGACCTTGTGCCCTTCCCAGTGGCATAGCATGGGTTGTCAGCACCCGGGGCAAGGCAAGTAATTTGCGCCCCCTAACCCTGAGTGAGCCAGGTAGGGTCAGAGAGCTGCGAGCGTGAGCGTCCCCCCCCCCCCCGATGTTGCGCCCGGTGCGGCCGGCCCCCCCTGCACCCCCCACGCTACGCCACTGGCCCTTCCCCCAGGGCTGCCAGACTCCAACTCCCATCAGCTCCAGCCAGCATGCCCAGTGGTCAGGGATAAAAGGATGGCAAGTCCCAACAATGTTCCACAGGTTCCTCAGCCCTGCAATACAAGGAGCCTCCAAACAGAAGATTGTCCTCTAAAGTAGGGCACAATTGCTACTAGACTATGGCCGATGTAAGCAGCGCTAGAGGAAAAATCCACAGATCTTTTAACAGCGTTCAGAAATAGCTTAAATCTCCAGATGTTTCTGCTCCAGAGCACACTAATTTGGCTTTTAAACATCCCAAAGAAGAGTGGAGTAGACTTTAAAGTCTGCTTGGAGCTGTGCTGTTTGTCTCTGGAGCAGCTTCTTCTTACTCCCAAGCATAACATGGGAACAAGCTTCAGGTGATTGGGAGTAAAGGAAAGACACTCTGCAAATGGTCAGAGGCACTTTGAATGTGGTTACTTCCTAAAATATTCTAGGTGTCGTTTCTGGCACTCAAGTCTCAGAATGCTGGACTTTTGTCCAGATGAGTAAGGTTGCCTTCTCTCTCCCTGCTGCAGCCTCACTCTGCTCTTCTGCCTTTCAAAGCAGCCTGGTGCAAAGAAATTAAGTGCAAGCGATGCCTTTTCCAAACGGAGAGATGAAGTGGCAGTGGGGCTGCTTCACCTGTTTTGTTTCTTCCTGTCAGCTGCTCTCAGGTGCCAGAGGAGGGCCAGCGCTAACTGGTAGGGAGGGGAAAAGAGATTCTTCTTGGTCCACATTTTAAATTAAACGTAACTAATTTTGCACTTGCTGAAATAATACATGAATAATACGAGAAATTTGCATGTCTTTGAAATTTATGACGTGGTTGTTCTCCAGTAAAGTAATGCGAAGAAAAACTCATATACAGTGGTACCTCGGGTTACATACGCTTCAGGTTACAGACTCCGCTAACCCAGAAATAGTGATTCAGGTTAAGAACTTTGCTTCAGGATAAGAACAGAAATCGGGCTCCAGCGGCGCGGCAGCAGCAGGAGGCCCCATTAGCTAAAGTGGTGCTTCAGGTTAAGAACAGTTTCAGGTTAAGAACAGATTAAGTACTTATCCTGAGGTACCACTGAATTAGTGGGAAATATGCATTGAAAAGCACATTTTACTGAAGGATCACATCACCCCATATGTGCTCACTGGATTCCTTAGATCTGCAGAACTGTCACTTTTACGTATATGGGGCTGCTAAAATCTTTTAAGTGCTTAGGGCCTCTAAAGGTCTTAATCCGGCCCTGCTCACAACAGCAATTAAGCAATTCAAAGATCATTCTGCCTCCGACTCCCTGCTGGCTCCTTGGGGAAGGCTGATCACGATCCCAGGAGTATCTGTTAAGAGCAATGGGGTCCAGAGGGACTCCCCTGGGCGAATCTAGCATGAGCAATGAAATAGGTGGGGACAACCCCAGTTTGGATGCTCAGCAAGGTCAGAACTGGGTCTCTTGGTGCCACCAGCTTTGCAGCATGCTTCAGAGAAAGGCGCTTGGCAACGAAAGGGTGCTTGCTCTGTAATCCAGAGCTCCCGAGAGCAGGCCTGGGCTAGCAGCTGTGGGGCTCGGCAGGCCCATATTGGCTGTTTGTTCAAGGGATATGCCAGTTTGTTCAACAATCCCTCGGAGGGCCCTCCTTTCTAGACGGATTAGTTTCTGTGAGAGCTGCTGCAGGGTGTTTGTGTGAGAGGCTGGGGAGAGGTGACCCCCATGAATATTCCAGATTGTGAGAACTGAGCCTTGGTAGCCAAACAGAAACAAAAAAAACCAGAGAAAGAAAGAAAGAAAGAAAGAAAGAAAGAAAGAAAGAAAGAAAGAAAGAGCAAAGTCCTGCCTCAAGTTTGCTTTCTGATGAACGAGCAGCTGTAAATGGCAGGCAAATCCTTCCTCTATGCCCTGCTAAACCTTCCCATTCTTAGACAGGCTGAGAGATTAGATGGCTTGGCCAAATGAAAAAAAGAAAATTCTGGACCTGAATTTGACTGGTCCTGTAAGAACGTTATTTTCCAGAACACTTGCCGAAAACAGAGGCTGTAAAATTATATGCAAGTACCCGAAATGAGTCTTCCCTACTTTCTATAGGATGCATTAAAAAGAGGTCATGGGAAGGAACTCTTTGTACATGCTCAAAGGCATTTTGGACTGCAGTGGCCTTTGGGTAAAAAAAAATAATTAAAGTAACAGGTTCAATACCCAAACATGAAACGTGCTTCGTGTCTCCTGAAAGCCACAACCATATCTACAGTTAACTGCCTCCGTGTTCTACTCTGCAGAGCTGTCGTTCGGATTGCAGAAGCAATTTGCGTGAAGCCCTTTGGGCATGCAGTGGATGTGCCCAAGCATAGATGAATCTGTTTTGTGGAGCTGCCATCCCAATGCACACTCACGGCTGCCCCTAGTCCTGCCCAGCTTTGCACAGCTGCTGCTGCTGCTAATTGATGCTGCTTAATGTGCTCAGTTTGGTTTCATTCTGGGGAAGTGCTGTGGCTGATCTGCTTCGCATGCTGAAGGTCCCAGGTTCGATTCCTGGCATCTCCAGGTAGGGCTGCGAAAGACTCTCGTCTGAAAAGTTGTTTACAGCCTTGGAGAGCCAGTGAGTGCAGATAATACTGAGCTCGATGGAGCAATGATCTGACTCAGTGTAAGGCTGCTTTGCACATTCCATTGATGTGATTTGCGTTTTTGTCACACTAAGTATTCTGTGGAACTACGTGACGGATTAACGCTCCCTGCCCCCATTCAATATCCTGCCATTCCAACAAGAAAATAGTAGGTCCTTAGTGTGGAGAAGACAGAAATGCTTTTGGGTGACAAGACAGAAGGCAGAACTGCTCAACACCTACATTGCCTCTGCCTTCACCCAAAAGGAAAACAGTGCCCCACCTGGTGATAACAGAATTAACAATGCAAGGAGGGAGCTGCAGCCCAAGATAGGAAAAGAGGTGGCAAGGGAACACCTAGCTCAGGGGCAGCAAACTTACCACGCCTCTGGCTGGTGTCTCCAGTGCCGATCGTGCGGCGGGCCAGAGGGCAGGGGAGCATATGCCCATACGTGTGCGCATATGCTATTTCCGGCACACTTCCGGGTCGGAGGAGCACTGGAAATAGCTTGTGTGCATGTGTACGGGCCTCCTCCAACCTAGATGTGCACCGGAAATAACACTTGTGCATGTGCAAATAACGCTTGCGCATGCTCACCAGCTATTTCTGGTGCTCCTCCGACCCGGAAGTGGGTAGACGTGCAGCGCAGTGCCAGTAGGAGCGGGCAGCGGCAGCGGGCAGCGGGGGTCACCGCAGGCTGGATAAACGAGACCCTCGGGCCTTATCCAGCCCCCAGGCCTAAGTTTGGGGACCCCTGACCTAGCTCCTTTAAATGAATTCAGGTCTCCAGGGCCTGATGAGCTACACCCAAAGGTACTAAAGGAGCCTGCAGATGTGGTCTCAGAGCCTTTGAGAATAATCTTTGGGCATCTTGGTGAATAGGTGAGGTCCCTGCAGACTTGAGGTGGGCAAAAAAAAAAAAAAGGTAGGGGAAGAAGACCCAGGTAACTATTGTCTAGTCAGCTTGACCGGGAAAGGTCCTAGAACAGATAATTAGACAGTCAGTCTGTGAACACGAAGGATGCTATGTTTACTAAGACCCAGCACAGGTTTCTCAAAAACAAGTCATGCCAGACGCATCTCATTTCTTTTTTTGATAGAATTACAAGCTTGGTGATTCAAGAGAATGCTGTGGGCAGGACAAGGTAACTGTTAGGTGGATTTGTAGCTGGCTGACAGATCGAACCCAAGAAGTACTCATTAAGGATTCCCCATCATCATGGGGAAAAGTGACAAGTGGGGTGCCGCAGGGTTCTGTCCTGGGCTCATTGTTGTTTAACATCTTTATAAATGACTCAGATGAAGGAATTGAGGGGATGCTCATCAAATTTGAAGATAACACCAAACTGGGAGGGGTAGCTGATGTCACAGAAGACAGAATCGGGATTCAAGATGACCTCAACAAAGTGGAGAACAGGGCCCAAGCTAACAAAGTGAATTTCAATACAGACAAATGTAAGGTTTTACACTTGTTGTTGTTTACCCATTTTATCATGTCCGACTCTTCGTGACCCCATGGACCAGAGCATGCCAGGCACTCCTGTCTTCCACTGCCTCCCGCAGTTTGGTCAAACTCATGCTGGTAGCTTCGAGAACACTGTCCAACCATCTCGTCCTCTGTCGTCCCCTTCTCCTTGTGCCCTCAATCTTTCCCAGCATCAGGGTCTTTTCCAGGGAGTCTTCTCTTCTCATGAGGTGGCCAAAGTATTGAAGCCTCAGCTTCACGATCTGTCCTTCCAGTGAGCACTCAGGGCTGACTTCCTCCAGAATGGAGAGGTTTGATCTTCTTGCAGTCCATGGGACTCTCAAGAGTCTCCTCCAGCACCATAATTCAAAAGCATCAGTTCTTTGGCTATCAGCCTTCTTTATGGTCCAGTTCTCACTTCCATACATCACTACTGGGAAAACCATAGCTTTAACTATACGGACTTTGTTGGCAAGGTTTTACACTTAGGCAGGAATAATCAGATGCAGAAATATGAGATGGGGGACACCTGGCTTACTAGGTGTGAAAAGGATCTAGGGGTCTTAGTGGATCAGAAGTTTAACATGAGTCAATAATGTGATGCAGCAACAAAAAAAGCTAATGGTCTTCTAGGCTGAATCAACAGAAGTCTTTTGTCCTGATCAAGGAAAGTAATAGTACCACTCTGTTCTGTCTTGGTCAGACCACAACTGAAATGCTGTGTCCAGTTCTGAGAGCTACAATTTTAAAAGGATATTGACAAGCTGGACCATATACACTTGAGGGCAACCAAGATGACCAAGGGTCTGGAAACCGAGCCTTATGAAGAAATGCTGAGGGAGTTTAGTATGCTTAGCCTGCAAAAGAGGAGACTGAAAGGAGCTCTTCAGATATCTCAAGGGCTGTCACATGGAAGATGGAGCAAGCTTGTTTTCTCCTCCTCTGTAGGGTAGGATGCAAAAAGATGGCTTCAAGTTGAAAGAAAGGAGATTTCGACTCAACATCAGGAAGAACTTTCCAACAGTAAGAGCTGCTTGACAGTGGAACCGTCTCCCTAGGTAGGCTGTGGCCTCTCCTTCCTTGGAGGTTTTTAAGCAGAGGTTGGGTGGCCAGCTGTCATGTAGTTGAGATTCCTGCACTGCAGGGGGTTTAACTAGATGTCCCTTAGGGTCTCTTCCAACTCTACAATTCTATGATTCTACAGCCATCAGCTCTCAGAAGCTCCACTTTCATGGGAAAAGCCAGTGAGTGTATCTGACAATAACAGTGAAAGCTCACCTTGGGATGAAAGGATGTGAGTCAGGCCTCTTGACCATTGCTCTTGGGAAAGACCCCACAGTGCCAGTCACCTTTCAGCAAACCCCAGAGAATCTGGCCATCTGCTGATAGGGTCAGTGAGTCACATAGCCTGCAGGAGAAATACTGGTTTCCTTGTCAACAGTCTGGGGTCCACCTGTTCCACAAACAGAAACCCAGCTCCACAAATCTGGTTCCTGGAGGGTGGCGGCGATTTTACTATTCCTCTGAGTTACTTCCTCATGATCCCAACCCAGAATAACTATGGCCAAAGTGAAACACATGATTTGAAGGAAAATCTCACCATTATTTGATTGTTTCAGATACGAGACCGAGTCATGATTTGGTCCTACACCAGCGAGGCAAATGCTCAAGTGCTCCTTCCTTTGCTGGCTCTGATTTCCCCTCTTGCTTCTGATTTAGCAGCAAAGCAATGTTTCTCATTGCATCCTAATGATAAATTATGGTTTGGGCAAACCATCGTTTACCCACTACCCAGGATAGGAAACATTAGCCTGCAATGGGTTTCCAATCCTCGTTTGCTGGAGCCATGGTTTGTTGAGTTTAGATGCAAACTGTGGTTTGCCACTAAATTAGGAGGGCAAATCAAGTTGGAGGGCTAAACCAGAAGTTGGAGAGTGGAAGAATGGAGAGGTAGGGAGCATGTGAAACAGGAATGGGGAACTAGCGGCCCATGAACCAGACCCTGTGGGGTCTACCCACATAGCCCAAATTGGTAGGACCCAAATAGAGGGCAGTATTCGACTGAATAGTTGCACTAGTGCAAGAATTAGTGCTAGGGCATTAAGATTTACACCCCCCATCCCCAAATCTGCTCCAGAGAATTGGCGGAAACCCCAGAATAGATTTATAGCATATGGGGGAAGGAGAACATTCTGTTGTATAAGAAAATATCCTTGTGTTGATGGAATATTTTGCATTGCTCACTACATGGGAAACAGCCCGCAATCATTAAACATTAAACTCTGATACTTTAACCTCACCATGTGAGTGTTGAAATCGGAATGTGTGGCAAGACCAGGGTCATTGGCAGGTTCTCTTCTCTGAAGCTTTCTCGCAGCAGTCATAACTGAGTCACTCACAAAAATCCATAACCGGCACCAAATCAGAGCAGTAACTAAAAAAATTAAAATAAAATACGGTGGTGGGGGAGAGAGACTCTCCTAAGAAAAAAATACCTCCAGAGTTTTTGAAAATGTCAAATTTTAATTTCAAGTTTGAAAAAGAATCACCAGGTGTCAAATTCTGCCTGTGCTATGTGATTAGACTCTATGGTTCAGTTTTACTGGGGTTTTTGTTTTTGTGCTTCCTTTAGTATGGTATGGTTGTATATATGTGTGAATACAGTGGTACCTCTGGTTGCGAATGGGATCCGTTCTGGAGGCCTGTTCACAACATTAAAAGAATGCAACCCTCAGTGGCGCATCTGCGCATGCGTGGGTTGTGATTCGCCGTTTCTGCACATGCGTGTGACGTCATTTTGCGCGCCTGCGCGAGTGGTGAAACCTGAAAGTAACCCTTTCCGGTACTTCTGGGTCCCCGCAGGACGTAACCTGAAAGAACGTAACATGAAGTGGATGTAACATGAGGTATGACTGTAAACCTATATCCTAAAGACACCACGGTCTCTGCTGTGCCTCATTCCCCAAATGAGACATGAAACCTGGGAAAGCGCCTGGAAGTCTTGGGATCTCACATCGCTCGGAGATTGGGGCGGATGCAACAACAGGGACAAAATAAGGCTGGTGATTTAGCTGGGAGAGAGGTCAGGAAATGGGGGCAGTTGAAAGCTCTGAAACCCACCGTCCCCATTTTATTCTGTGTAGCTTTGCCTTCCTGAAGGGATAAACAATTCTTTCAAAGGTGCAATATTCAGCAGGTGTAGAGACATCCTTTCAAAGCTGCTCCTGTCCATTTCCTCTCTTCCGCCTGTTGGGTGCTGCCTTTTCTTCCTTGTCTCAATCTACATTCGCACACCATTTTCCGTGTGTGTGTGTGTGTGTGTGTGTGTGTGTAAGACATGCTGGGAAGTGCGGCCGCTCCAGGAAAAATGCTGTTAACACCTTGGAATAAGGCCCTTGGCAGAGAGCAGGTTCCATCAGGCCCCCCACAAAATGGCAGCTGAGATACGGCCCAGCCATCAGTTTCAGGGATCGCATCTCTTCCTCTCCGCTGATCGAGGGGAAAACACCTTCCTGGGTTCGAGCCAGGTCTGGGCGGACAGGCAAGGAATGTCTGCAGGCCCAGGCAAGGCTGCCTCAGATACATTCCACAGCAATTAGCAGCACAACCAGCTCGCTTCCTTCTCCGGAGGGGCCCAGGGCTGCAGCAGACTGGAGAGCCTTCCCTTTGCCTGCCTTGATTCAGCTGGCAGCCTCCATGGCAGCTTCCCTGGGCTACAGAAGGGCCAGGTCGTAGCTCAGTGGGAGAGCAGCTGCTTTCATAAAGCAGTTCCCAGGTTGAGTCCCCAGCATCTCAGGTAGGGCTGAGAGAGACCCTTATCTGAAACCCTAGAGACCTGCTGCCAGTCAGTGTAGACATTGCAGGGCTAGATGGACAAGTGGCTTGACTCAGCATTGTTGTAAGAATTTTAAGGTCTCAAATATAGAATAAATATTCATAAATGCACACCTATCTAAATTTATCTAAATAAAAAGGGATGCGGGTGGCGCTGAGGGTTAAACCACAGAGCCTAGGACTTGACGATCAGAAGGTCAGCGGTTCGAATCCCCGCGACGGGGTGAGCTCCCGTTGCTCGGTCCCTGCTCCTGCCAACCTAGCAGTTCGAAAGCACGTCATGTGCAAGTAGATAAATAGGTACCGCTCCGGCGGGAAGGTAAACGGTGTTTCCGTGCGCTGCTCTGGTTCGCCAGAAGCGGCTTAGTCATGCTGGCCACATGACCCGGAAGCTGTACGCTGGCTCCCTCGGCCAATAAAGCGAGATGAATGCCGCAACCCCAGAGTCTGTCATGACTGCACCTAATGGTCAGGGGTCCCTTTACCTTTACCTATCTAAATATATAAACAATGTGTCTGAAATAGTGTGGGAGAGCAATCCTGAAGCCATTTTTACTCTCCCAATGACCTCAAATATTCCTCTGCAGTAAGGAAGGCAAATGGGGAAAGCCTTCCCATTGTCTTTTCACTTACAAACCCTGTCTTAAGGGCATATTTGTGTATGAATAGGGTGAGCCTGTGACTTGAATTCAGGAACTAAAGTATTAAACATCACAAGAGAGTGGCCAGGCTGCCCAGGTAATGCATCCAGCGACCATTATCAGGTATCCTGGCAGACAGGACTTCCACTGTAGACCGCCTCCTATGACGTATGTGTGATGAATTTGGGGTGGTCTTTGGCTAAGGGGTTGGGCAGTGTCAAAAATCCTTACAGGTTCCTGGACACTTTTGTTCAGGGTCTCTCCTTCCTTGGAAGAAGAGAAGTCTATTGCAAGAGAAAAGTGAGTATCTGCCTTCCTTTCCACTGGATCCTGCCTCCATCCATTCTTCTCTGACTGATCATGGGCTTAGGGGGACTCAGAGTCCCATGGGGAGTTGAGCAGCAAAACCTAAACCCCAATTTTTACATCAGTATGGGACAGCTTGCTATGTCACTTTCTTGCTGGTGCTGTTGTCACCTGCTCTCTGCAGGAAGCTGCTTCCGAATCCATTGTGGATGACCAGTTCCAGAGATGTTTCTTGCAGTTAGTGCTCTATCACCAGGGCTGGCGCTGCCATTGAACAAAAAGGAGGTTTGTCCCGGATGATAAATCAAGCAGAGGCTGGGCACCCCTCCTCCTTTCAGAACATCCATGCACCCAAATCATAAAAGCAACACACTTGCCCTCTCCATGGGAGTCATTGCCTGGGCATGATAGACTTCTTATCCACCAGTGGGAGAAACTCACAGGAGATCAGAACGGGACAAAGCAGATGGACACATGGCAGATGTTCAGAGGGCACAGGGGATTTTCCCATACAGTCATACCTCGGGTTACAGACGCTTCAGGTTGCACATTTTCGGGTTGCGCACCATGCCAAGCCCAGAAGTACTGGCACGGGTTACTTCCGGGTTTCAGCGCTCATGCATGTGCAGAAGCACTAAATCGCACTTTGCGCATGTGCGGAAGTGCCGAATTGCAACCCGCGTATGCGCAGAAGTGGCGCTGTGAGTTGGGAACGCTGTGGGTTGCGAACATGCCTCCCCACGGATCACGTTCGCAACCCAAGTGTCCACTGTACCTTAGTTGGAAAACTAAGATTTTTTTTACTCTGGCAGGACATGATTCCAGCTCTAGAGTGGCCATGTGTCCTCCTTTGCAAGAGACAGTCCTCTCTTTGAAGACGCTGTCTTTGAAAGCCTGTCTGGTCCAAGTTTGGTTTAAAGGGAACCCTAAGAAGGGCAGGGACGCGGGTGGCGCTGTGGGTTAAAGCCTCAGCGCCTAGGGCTTGCTGATCGAAAGGTCGCGGTTCGAACCCCTGCCGCGGGGTGCGCTCCCGTTGTTCGGTCCCAGCGCCTGCCAACCTAGCAGTTCAAAAGCACCTCCGGGTGCAAGTAGATAAATAGGGACCGCTTACCAGCGGGAAGGTAAACGGCGTTCCGTGTGCTGCGCTGGCTCTCCAGATGCAGCTTGTCACGCTGGCCATGTGACCCGGAAGTGTCTGCGGACAGCGCTGGCTCCCGGCCTATAGAGTGAGATGAGCGCACAACCCTAGAGTCTGGCAAGACTGGCCCGTACGGGCAGGGGTACCTTTACCTTTTTAAGAAGGGAGAATGCAGAGTGAGTGGGGCTTGAAACTGCCCATCAATAGATCCCTCTGCTTCGGAAAGTAGGACTTGAACAAATGGTTCCTATTACAAGAAAGGAGATTCCGACTCAACATCAGGAAGACCTTTCTGGCAGCAAGAGTTGCTTGACAGTAGAACGGACCCCCTCGGGAGGTTGTGGACTCTCCTTCCTTGGAGGTTTTTAAGCAGAGGTTGGATGGCCACCAGTCATGGATCCTTGAGCTGAGATTCCTGCATCGCAGGGGGCTGGACTAGATAACTCAGGATCCCTTCAACGCTACGATTCTAGGATTCCATGAGAACAGGATAAAGCTATCAACAGCTGTTAGTCATGATGGCTATGTTTCGTCTCCACCATTGCACGCAGTATGCCTCTGAATACCAGTTGCTGAGAATCACCGGCTGAGAGAGTGCAAATGCATGCAGTTCCTCCTTGCAGGCTTCCCACAGGCATTTGGCTGGTCCCTGTATAAACAGGATGCTGGACTCAATGGACCTTTCATCTGGTCCAGCAGGACTGTCCTTACATTCACCCAGACAATCAAGAGAGCAGGCATACGGCTCAGCTGCTCACTGTCTTCCCCACTATTGTGAGACTGTACAGTGGTACCTCGGGTTACATACACTTCAGGTTACAGACGCTTCAGGTTACAGACTCCACTAATCCAGAAATATTACCTTGGGTGAAGAACTTTGCTTCAGGATGAGAACAGAAATCATGTGGCGGCAGCATGGTGGCAGCAGGAGGCCCCATTAGCTAAAGTGGTGCTTCAGGTTAAGAACAGTTTCAGGTTGAGAACAGACCTCCAGAACGAATTAAGTTCTTAACCCAAGGTACCACTGTACCACAAGGGACGTGGGTGGCATTGTGGGTTAAACCACAGAGCCTAGGACTTGCCAATCAGAAGGTTGGCAGTTCGAATCCCCGTGATGGGGTGAGCTCCCGTTGCTCGGTCCCTGCTCCTGCCAACCTAGCAGTTCGAAAGCACGTCATGGTGCAAGTAGATAAATAGGTACCGCTCCGGCGGGAAGGTAAACGGCATTTCCATGCGCTGCTCTGGTTCACCAGAAGTGGCTTAGTCATGCTGGCCACTTGACCCGGAAACTGCATGCCGGCTCCCTCGGCCAATAAAGTGAGATGAGTGCCGCAACCCCAGAGTCGGTCACGACTGGACCTAATGATCAGGGGTCCCTTTACCTTTACCACTGTATTGTGTTTATATTTACAATATGTAGCCATTACTTCTAAATTTGCATCTGTACACCAAAAATGGCACATGCAAATGTTATGCAGATCTCTGTTCCCTTTTGAACTCTGTTTGTTCGTTGACATGTACCATGGCCAGTCTATTGAACAGGCTGCTGGCTGCACCTGTGGAGTTCTCCCCACCCCGCTCACAAAATCCTTCCCCTTTCACTTTTATTTCTTCAGGCATCTGAGTGAGAAGGTGGGGGCAGGCTATAGGGTCCTTATATGACCCCTCCAACAGGAAAAGCTCCAATGCTTGCGTGTAAGAGCTATTGGACAGTGGTACGGACTGCCTCAGAAGGTGGTGCACTTTCCCTCATTTGAGGTTTTTAAACAGAAGTTGGATAGCCAACTGCCAGAGATTCTTTTGCTGTGATTCCGGCATTGCAGGGCGTTGGACTAAATGGGCCTTAGATGTCCCTTCCAACTCTGCTATTCTATGATTCTACGTTAGCTTCTAAAAGGCAAATGGCTTAGGGCCCTCGTATCTACGGGACCGCCTCTCCTGGTATGCCCCGCAGAGGACCTTAAGGGCCATGAATAACCATAGTTTAGAGGTCCTGGGCCCTAAAGAAGTTAGACTATCCTCCTCCAGGGTCAGGGCCTTTTCAGTGATGGCTCCGAGCTGGTGGAATGCTCTGTCCCATGAGACTAGGGCCCTTCAGGATTTAACCTCCTTCCATCGGGCCTGTAAGACAGAGCTATTCTGCCTGGCCTTTAATTTGAATTCAGCCTGACCTTTTATTTTGCTTCCCTTCCCTTCCCTTCCCTCCCCTCCCCCTCCCCTTTTATGAAGATTACCCGCTCTGAGACCCCACAGCTAATTCTCCCCATGCCTCCTCATTGGCCCAAGTAGGACCAATTCAGCCAGCTAGCCCTGGGGATTATCTAATTGATTTTTTATTTTTGAATTTTATTGTTATTCATGTTTTTAAACTGTGTTTTATGCTGCTTTTATAATTAAGTGTTTTAAAGTGTTTTAAATTTGTTGTTAGCCGCCCTGAGCCCGGTTTTTGAACTGGGAAGGGCAGGGTATAAATAAAATTATTATTATTATTATTATTATTATTATTATTATTATTATTATTATTAATGTCAGAGACATTAGTATCTAGCTGTGTTTCTTAGCATTGTGTCGCCAAATGAAAGCTTGATGGACTTATTATTACCAAACAGGAAGAAGCGTTCATTTCATGGATGGCTACAATTCTGCTCTTCATGGAAGATGGGAATATCTCCACAGACAAACATGACCTTCCCTCAGGCCTAAAATAATGTCCCAAGAGGCATCTGGCTACCCTTACTTCTCGTCTCCTGTGTTTTAGCTTTCCCGGGTCAGCAGAGATAGCCATCCCTCTCCTTTCCTGATCTCATCTTGGTCCCATCACACCTCACCGTGCAGACAGAACTAAAGCTCTGGTTAGCATCTCTGCCCAGGTCAGGGCACAAGCCTGATAACCTCTGCAGATAAAGGCCCTTCTGGTGGCCTGGCCCGTAAGTGACAGCCCGGGTGTGGTGAAGACTGAAATGGCCCCGTTATCTTCCCACCTCGCTCTTATTGACCTCGAGGCAGGGGTCATCTCCCCTCTTGCCACCGGCTCATTGACCCAAAGGCAGGGGTCTCTCTACAAGGCAACAAAGCTGGAGGAGATGGTGGGGGCAACTGGTCAAGTGGAGCCTTCTGCACATAATGCTTGGCTGCTTGTTGTGAGTTTAGGAAAGTTGTGCATATTTTCCTGGGCGTAGTTATTTCAGGGCCTGTGCTTATCTTCCTCCATGCCCTGTAAGGCAAGCGTGAGGAACCTCTCCTTAGGAGGGTCATGCATTCTGCTCTACAGAGGACAGTCCTCTGTTTGAAAAGCTGCTGGTGGACAGCCCTCTGTTAGAAGACGTCCTCTATTACAGGGCTTGCCAACCTGGCATCCATAGGAGCAAGATGGCACCCTTGGCATCTTCCCTTGGTGCCCCCTGAAACCCCAGAGACTCCACTCACTACCCCTTTGGTCGTGAGTTGGATTTTTCCCCCCCTTGAAGGTCAACATATTCCCACTTCCTCTTTCAGCTCTATGTGCTTTTCAAGACCCAGATTAATTCTAGTGGACCTGACTTTTACCCTGATCCTGTGGGAAAGCAAAATGTCTGTGCAGAGCCTCCAAGTGTCCCTATTTTCCAGGGACAGTGCCGGATTTACAGAAGCTGTCCCAGTTTCTGATTTGACCTCAGAATGTCCTGTTTTTCCTTAGGATGTCCCTATTTTCACCGGATAAATGTTGGAGGTTATGCAGACCTCTGAGCCGAGTAGCTAAGTAACTATATAACCTTTAGAAGACATCTGAAGGTAGTCCTGTACGGTGGTACCTCAGGTTAAGTACTTAATTCGTTCCAGAGGTCCGTTCTTAACCTGAAGCACCACTTTAGCTAATGGGGCCTCCTGCTGCCGCTGTGCCGCCGGAGCACGATTTCTGTTCTTAACCTGAAGCACTATTTCTGGGTTAGCGGAGTCTGTAACCTGAAGCGTATGTAACCTGAAGTGTATGTAACCCGAGGTAACACTGTATAGGGAAGTTTTTTTAAAAGTTTTTATATATGTTGGAAACTGCCCAGGGTGGCTGGGGCAACCCAATCAGATGGGTGGGATAGAAATAATAAAATGATGATAATGATGATTGATGATGATGATGGAATAGGATGCCCCTCTTATCATCAAAGAAATGTTGGAGGGTAGGTGCACACACTTTCAGTCTTTCTCTGGGGTGGGGGCTGACCTGAGGGGTTGGGGATAAAAGTGATCAGAAGAAATGGCGCTGTCCTCACTTGCTCAAAAATCCAAATGTGCCTACAGGCCTAAAAGGTTGCTAATGCTCGCTCTAGTTGCAGCTATGCATATAAATTAGCATGAGTAAATTGTATGCAAACGTTCACGGTCTTTTGTTGTTTTTCTGGTGATGAATAAGAAGCTAGGCTGCCTGTGGCCTTCCAGATGTTGTTGAACTTCAACTCCCATCAGTCCCAGCCAGCATGGCAAATGAACAGGGAAGATGGGAATTAGGATGCAACCACTTTTGGAGGGCTACAGATTCCCCGGCCCTGCTGTAAGGTATTTGGGTCAAAGCTGTGGCAACAACAAGCACTGTTGTAATTTAATACAGTGGGCCATCCAGCAATCTAGTCCAGCCTAGGGCCGCAGCTCAGTGGTAGGGCTGTTAGAATTCCTGCTCCATGATTGCAGTCATGGGATTTTTGTCTGTCACATGACGGTGTATGTTTTGACTCCACAGAGTGGGAAGTGACGGAAACAGGATGTTTGTGTTACTGTGTTCCGTGAAGTGGGATTATTGTCCTTTGTTCTCTGCTGTCTGAATCTAGAGAGAGAGAGAGCCATGATGCAGTGCTCCGTGTGTGTTTATATGTAAATAAAGTAGATTAGCCAAAATGCTGAGTTGCTGAGGTCTGTTACACAACTGCACAAACTCTGCGGAACCCTAAGTGTACCGGTATCTGCTGGCATTGGTCGCTGTGATGTTCAGGCAGAAGAAAGCTTTTGAAGCTCCCGAACGATCGACCAGGAGGGAGGGAACATGCTAGTCGGGCATGTGTCTCTGCAAGGGTCCTACTCGAGTGTAGGCTGAGCTCCTAACAGGGGCATCTGCTTGGCATGCAGAAGGTCCCAGCTTCCATCACCAGCATCTCCAGGTGGGACTCTTGTTTGAAACCCTGGAGAGCTGCTGCCACTCAGTGCAGGTAATTCTAAGATAGATGGAGCACAATGTCTTGACTCGGTAAAAGGCAGTTTCCTATGGCCCTGCGCTGTGATCAGGCAGCATGTTGGTGCACACAGCCTGTTCATCTCCTCTGTGCTCCTCCCTCCGCACAAGCAGGTGAAGCAAACCAGGAGGGGATGATTTAGCATGGGATCAGAACCCAAGATTCTGGTTTCTTGGGGAACAGCAGAGCAGAATCCTGTCCTGGGTTCAGGTGTTTACTCGCTTGCAAGAAGGGAGAGAAAACATGTTGCATGCACAGGCTTAAGGAAGCCAGGAGAAGCCAGGAGTCCTGCTTAGGGCTGCCATACATTCGGAATTCCACGGACATAGGCAGGATTCGACCGTCAGAAACAATGTCTGGGCAACCCATATCGGAAGTGAGATTTTGCTAAATTAAAGCTCAACAACTTTGCTGGATTTTCGCTTTTAGGAATATGGCCACTCTAGTCCTGCTGGTCCAATCTTGCCAGGTAACATCGTGGGTGAGGGTGGTCTTGAACCCTGGTCTCCCCTGACTTCGTTCAACACACTTGCCACTACCCTATGCTAGCTCCTGCAATGTGACATCACTGCATTGCAATTTCCCCACCCACTCCCCTGTTTCATTGGTTGCCATTTGCAGGGGCAGGAGGGGAAAATGCTCCCCCCCCCCAATTACATGCTACATCTCTGAACTCGTTTGCAAATGATGTGAGGTTCTTCTATATCAAATGTAAGTCTGCTTCTAGGGCCTTCTCTCTCCTGCCTCTCTTTCCTTGAGGTGACAGCTCTCTTTCCTCATCCAAAGCCTTAACAACCTTTCTCCTCTCACTATGATCATAAAGAATATTACAAATAATTGATACAGCGTCTTCTGTACTCAGTAGTACGTGTACGTTATTACACACTTGCCATGGACTGATTATCAGTTCGGAAATTACAATTATTTATGAAGACAAGATTATTTATTCATCAACGCTGCACAAGGCACTTGCCAGACTCTAAAGATATACAGCTGCTATTCTGAGCAATGTACAGTTTAAAGAGAGCATTAAGCAGGAAAATCCAGTCTTGCAAGGAAAATCTCTCTGCATCTCTATATCGGTATCTTTATATATGAGGAAAATAAAGCATGCAAGGAGAAGGGAGGTGAGATAAGCAGGAGTCAGCTGCACACACAGCCCTCTGCACACTTACTCAGGACAAAGCCCCTTACTGAGCACAGTGGGGTTTATTTTCAAATTAATGTGCCGAGGTACAAGCTGAGTTTAGTGTGGCCGAATAATTGCACTTTATATATATATCTATCTCTGCATCCTTGGAATTGCATAGCAAAATTCTACAAGTGTTTGGACACTCAAGACAAGATGCAGGAACAAAGCATGCCACCCTTAAGTAAGGATGAGTGAGAAATTCAGTGCAGTTTGCATATAAAGGCGAAATTTCAAAATTCGCATTGTCCGAAACAGCTTGAAATTCGTACTTGTCCACCTTTTGCCATGCACTTCTCCAGTGTACGAAAATGCACTTGCTATGGAGAGGTCTGTCTATAAATGTGTGTATTGGTGACAATAACATGCAAAAACACATTATGTTAGGGAAAACTGATTTGCAAAAAATGTATACATTCGGCAGAATTTTCATATAAAAATGTGTACCGTAGGATCAATTTGCACTGAACTGAAACGCTGATGTATTTGCATGAGGGCTTTCTTTAAAAATTGCAAACTGCTGTAAAAATGTGGGGAACGAAGCTTTAAGACTGGAAAACCGAGAGCGACTGAACTTGACGTAGTTGCCTATCCCTACCTTTGAGGCATCTGCACGTCTTCCAGAAAGCAGATCTCCACAGGAAAACAAACGGTGCGAGTTTGGAGGGAAAGACTTTGAGGGTGATGTAATTGGGAACAGCCCTGTCTGCTTTGGAGGCTTTTAAAGGCTTTTCGTAAATGTTTAAAAACAACAACCCCTTGTCTGCCTGCAGGCCTTCCCAGGTATCTTGTCCCCATACTGTGCTTCATTTTGACACAGGCAGGCAAGGATGGCACAGTGGGGGGGGGGGTCCAGGGCAGTGCAGACTGGACGGGCAATGGTCAAGAGCAAGTGGGGATTTGCTTGGGCTGCCAACTCTTCCACTGACCCATGTAGCTTTGCCATTAACGGCAGCGAGATTCACAGCAATGCTCTCTGCATCTTCATGCTTTTAAAGGGGTCGCTGTTGTTAAAGGCCCATTTTCATCTGGCCTAGGGGGCAGGGACAAGACTCACCCTAACCAGCTAAAAGAAGATCCTAGAAGGCCAGAGGGACAATGGTGGAACACCTCTTGGGTTGGGGTAACTGGCTAAAATGTTTTTAAATCTTTTAAACAGTTTTAATTTTGGTTCCTCTGTTTTGTTTTTGTTGGGTTGGGGTTGGTTAAATGTTTGATTGGGGTTGGCAGTTATTTTAATTTGGGTATAAATTTAAATTTCTTCTTCTTCTTATCCATTTTCTATTGATTTATTGATTTGTTTATAGTCTGTATAAGATATTTTAATTTTTGATGTTTGATGTTTTATTGTGTTTTTACATATGCTGTAAGCCGCCCCGAGTGGCTGGTGAAACCCAGCCAGATGGGAGGGATATAAATAAAAAAAATATTACATTTATTTTTTATTAAAGGCACAATGACAAAGATCAGTTGGCAAACCTTAATTATTAGTTTGGGGTGGGGAGGTTGGGGGTTTATGAATCAAATTCTGGGATCTTGTGTTGAAGGGAGGTATATAAATATTAACAGTAGTAACAACAACAACAACAACAACAACAACAACAACAACGTAAATCTTACCCCAGTCTTCCAAAATGGACTAAGGGGATGTTTAAGGAAACCTGATTTCAAACTTCTGCTAAACCATGAGTCTCAAGGACGTGACCTTGGTTGTTTCAGTCTAAGCAACCTGATTCAATTCACATTTAAAGTTGAAACTACCTAAGATGCAGTTTCCAAAACAACATGTGAACCAAAACATAAAGGTAAAGGTAAAGGGACCCCTGACCATTAGGTCCAGTCGTGCCGACTCTGGGGTTGTAGCGCTCAACTCACTTTATTGGCCGAGGGAGCCGGTGTACAGCTTCCGGGTCATGTGGCCAGCATGACTAAGCCACTTTTGGCAGCGCACCGAAACACCATTTACCTTCCCGCCAGAGCGGTACCTATTTATCTACTTGCACTTTGACGTGCTTTTGAACTGCTAGGTTGGCAGGAGCAGGGACCGAGCAACAGAAGCTCACCCCGCCACAGGGATTTGAACCGTCGACCTTCTGATCAGCAAGTCCTAGGCTGTGTGGTTTAACCCACAGCACCACCTAAACTGCAGTTTCCAAAACAACATGGGAACCAAAACATAGCCATCCTTATAAATTAACACTTCGCTAAATTTTGTATTTCTCTGGGCAAGAAAGATGTACAAAAACGCATCGCCTGGGATAGAATTTGCATAAAATGCATATATGCTGGTGATCCTAACAGCAGACGACAATGCATTATATGAGGGGTAACTGCTTTGTAGAAAATATGTACAGTATATTAGGCAAAATTGCATCGAAAGAAGTGCATAAGGAGGCATTTTCACTAAAATGCAGGTGAATTTTCATGAGGACTTTCCCCTCCCCCCATCACTGCAAACTTATCGGGAAAAGTGGAGAATGTATACTGCCTTGAACTCATGGGAAGATTTATCCATTTGTTACAAATGTAATAAATCCAAGCTATTAATCACCATCTCCACTACATGCAGTTGTGTTGCCACCTGGCTGATTCTTGATTAAACTGATCGGCTTTCTAGTGTCGGGAACAAGAACCTGTCCTGGCACTAATAAACCCTGTTGCAAGGACAGGAGGGTGTGAGACGCTGCCCTGCCATTAGTACAGGCTCATGCTGCTTTTGCAAGCTGCCAACCCTAATTTCCTCCCCCTCCCCTGCGCCCTATTTTTTGTTATAGACGCTGCTCCAGTGTAGTTGGCACAGTGTTTAATCTGGACCTGGGACGCTCGTTGATTGACAGCTTGTTCAGCCAGCGAAGCTGCCTATACATGGAATAGCGGTTGATCCTGCTGCACAGCCCCTCCCAAGACAAGGCTGGGGGCTGCTGCGAAGCACCCCTAAAAGCACCTAGCTTCTGCCAGCCTGCGCTTCAGAAGGGAGTTTGCCAGGATGTGCTGCGGCCGATATCTAAAGAGAGTAATTTCCGAGACTCCTGGGGTGTCTGTACGTGAAACATGTGTTGAGGAGGCTTGCTAAGTATTTATTTAGGCACTGTACTATTTCATGGCCGGCATTTCCTTTGAGTTAGGACCACTGCACACACCCCTTTGGAAACTGGAATCCTTTTGTTTTTCATCTTTCTCTTTTCAAGTCCGAACATGCCACATCGTCGCAGCCGGTCCTCCCATCTTGCTTGCTGTAACTTTTCTTCCAGTTCCCTTCCCCCATAACCCTTTCTGGTTGTATAACCATCTCCACCGCCACCCGCTCCAACTGTACACACACCGACACCCTCCTCTCCTTGCCCCCCCCCAAATAATTCAATCCCCCGAGTCTCTATGGTTGCAATTGGGTGGTTATTGCTCACGTCGAGGTGGCTATTGACTGATAAGAACGATTTTCAGACTTTTGTGCAACGCCTGGAGGGAATTCTATTTCACGCACAAAATCAATTTTTGCACATAACACTTGATTGCTATTGCATCTGAAAGTGTTTGCTTCGTAAATACCGGCAAAGCCGCTTGCGGGAGATGGCTTCGCTGTCTCGTTCCCCGCCTGATTCCGCCGTTCTGAAAAAGGCCCTGGATTTTGCACACTTTATTGCCTTCCCTTTTCTTCCAGAATGTGTGCTTTTTTAAAAAAAAATAAAAAATAGAACCCGCCTTTATGGCTGCATGTGCTACGTGTGGCTTTCTTGAAAGTAAACAGAGCCTGGTTTAGACCGCCGCCTCGTTCCTAGGTTTGGCAAAAACAGCCTCTTCCCCTTTTGCACAGCCCCTTACTAAAGCAGGGTGGGGTATTTTGCAATGGGACTCTTAAAACACACACACACACACCAACAACATTCCCTGCCCATGTGCCCATTTTCATGCAGGGGCAGAAAGCCACTGTCCTGCACAGAAGACATTCACTTGGTAGGGGGCTGTCAACTTCAAGCAAATACCATTATGCACCAGGAGCAGGAGCATAGCTGTCAACATTTCCCCTTTTTTTAAGGGAAATTCCCTTATTCCGAATAGGATTCCTCACAAGAAAAGGGAAAAGTTGACAGCTATGAGCAGGAGAGGAGCAGCAGCAGCAGCAGCAGCAGGGAACAGGAGTGTAGGGGTGGTGTGGTGTGGGGGTGGCTATGGGGTCAATGACCCCAGTTGCGTTTTCCCAGGGGGCACTCTCAGTGTGTCGTGAGGAGGACACAACAGGCATGCCTTGTAAGGAAGAGGAGAGGTGGTGGAGCATCCCTGGACCAAGGATTGACAGCAACTGGCCTTGATGTCAGACATTTTGGTGGGGCAGGGAGATTAAAAAACAAAATTCCTAGGTTGATGCGAATGATTTTGGGACCGCTCACTTTTTACTTTTATCTACTAGTTTGCTGGTTGGGGGTATTGCTTTGTTTACTGCTTGCGTGCAGCTCCTGTTTTCTATCATCGTCACAGGATGGTTGTGATGCTTTGTTTTTCCAATATGTTGTATGGAATATTGAGGCATTACATGATGCTTCCCCCTTTGCTGCTGCATAATGAATCTATGCATATTTTCCCCATCGTAAGTTGCTTGGAGACCCTTTGGGTGACAGGAGACAGATATGTATTATTATTATTATTATTATTATTATTATTATTATTCACCTTAATCTAACTTAGGGCCACTTGAGTTAAGCCCCGCAACAATATTGTGTGGTTGGTTAGGCTGAGATGATCAACGGTCTGGAAACCAAGCCTTATGAGGAACGGTTGAAGGAACTGGGTATGTTTAGCCTGGAAAAGAGGAGACTGAGAGGAGACTTGACAGGCACCTTCAAATATCTAAAGAGCTGTCACATGGAAGATGGAGCAAGCTTATTTCCTCTGAACAAATGGCTTCAAGTTACAAGAAAGGATTTTCTGACTAAATATATGGAAAGAGCTGTTTGACAGTGTAACAGACTCCCTCGCAAAGTTGTGGCCTCTCCTTGCTTGGAGATTTTAAAGCAGAGGTTGGATTGGCCATCTGCCATGGATGCTTTAGCTGAGATTCCTGCATTGCAGGGGGTTGGACTAGATGATCCTTGGGGTCCCTTCCAATTCTGATTCCATGAGAGTCAGTGAGTAGCCTAAGGTGGCTCAGTGGGGATTGGAACCCTGGTCTCCCAGGTCCCAAGTCTGATGCTCTAACCACTACACCACACTGGCTCTCAATAAATTAGAAATCCATTCCTCCATATTGACTGGCAGAAGTTAACCAGATTTTCAAACAAGGAGGTTTCCCAGCCCTGTCTGGAGACGTGGGGGTTGAGCTGCTCTCCTGCTAAGCTATCCTTTCTCTTTTTTCTGTTCTCTGCTTTTCCTCCCATGGCACTTCTGCTGTGCTGGGTTGCATCCTTTTGCACAGGCCCGACGTCCGGAAGGGAGCCCACGCCAAGGTTGTTCTTCCTCCCCCTCTGCTGCATTGCTCCAGAGCCCTCCCCTCCGGGAGAAATATCAAGGGGCGTCCGCGGGGTGCTGAGCGCTGGGCCGAGCGGCCACCTGCCGCAGCACCCTCCCTGGCCAGGTGGTTTTGGAGGAGGCCGGTCCAAACCGCACATTAGCCTGTGGCGTTGGGCAGCAGTTGTGCGCGGTAATTGAGGGATGTTTAACGTCCCCCATCTGCAATTATGTCAGGTGCAATGTGGAGTTCATCAATCAGGGGGGAAACAGCCCTGATCTCACCCCAGTAATCCACCGCCTGCTGCATTGATTCATGTGACCTTCTTCTGACGAAGCGCAGCCCATCCAGGGGATGAGCCCCTCGCCCCCCCTGTACGTAGCTTGGCGAGGATAGCTGGCCCGAAGGGAAGGCGGAGCAGGGAGCTCGCAGGAAATGAGGGATCAGAAGAGAGCAGAACGGCCACATCTGCAGAAAAACAGCTGGTAGGGGGAAGAGTGGGCTGGGAGGAAGGATGACGACGACGATGGAGGGCTTTTCTGCATTGGGGGACAAAGCGAGACCTAACTGCATCGGGTTCTCTGCAAAATCCGATTCAGGGCTAATAGTGTGACGGCCTGCAGACACATAATGAGTCAGGACGGTGCGAGGGCAGCCTGGCTTTAGAAGGAAACCGCTCATTCCATGCCACAGTTTTGAACAATTGATTGATTGGTTCTATTTCTATGCTGCTTTCTATTCAAATAAATCTCAAAGCGGCTTACAAACAAAATATAGAAATAACATAATGGAACATCACAAATGCAGCATAAATCGTATAGAATACTTAACAAATCACCAGTAAAACAATCACAAATCACAAATAAAACACAAATAAATCTATGTAACGTTTAAAGCCCTATACGGTCTAGGACCCTCGTACCTACGGGACCACCTCTCCTGGTATGTCCCACGGAGGACCTTACGGTCTTTAAATAAAAACATCTTGGAGGTCCCGGGCCACAGGGAGGTTAGGCTGGCCTCAACCAGAGCCAGGGCTTTTTTGGCTGTGGCCCCAATCTGGTGGAATGCTCTGTCACAAGAGACTAGGGCCCTGCGGGACTTGACATCTTTCCCCAGGGTCTGCAAGACAGAGCTGTTCCACCAGGCCTTTGGCCAAGGCACAGTCTGACCCCTTCCTTCTGTAATCCTCATAGAACTCTAGCCCAATGGTTGCCATGAATTTGATTCTGAATTGATTTTAGAATGTATTTTAATTAATTGATTGTGATTTTATATAAACTGTGCTATTTTTATTGTTGTTAGCAGTGGCGTTGCGTGGGGGTGCAGGGGGGGCTGGCCGCACCGGGCGCAACATCTGGGGGGGGGGCGCTCGCACTCGCAGTGCTAAAATCCACAGGTTAGGGGGCCCAAATTACTTGCCTTGCCCCGAGTGCTGACAACCCACGCCACGCCACTGGTTGTTAGCCGCTCTGAGCCTGGCTTTGGCTGGGGAGGGCGGGATATAAATAAAATTTTATTATTATTTTATTATTATAACACTATTAACAAAACAACTAAAAAAAATAAGCTAAACATCACAGTTACACCAAAATGATTAGAAGTCAAGGGTCTGGCACTTGCAATCCCTTGTAGCTGAGTAAGATTGTCTTCCATAAACACGGTTTTAAAATTCAGGTAGATAGGCATGTTGGTCTGACGCAGTCTATATATATATATATATATATACATATATATATATTATATATATATATATATATATATGTCCAGTAGCACCCTAGAGACCAACTAAGTTTGTTCTTGGTATAAGCTTTCGTGAAGTGTGCATGCACACGAAAACTTATACCGAAAACAAACTTAGTTGGTCTCTAAGGTGCTACTGGACAATTGTTTTTATATATATATATTTCAACGCTTTTAAAAGTGAGTTTGTAAGTGACTGTGGAGGCCAATTCTGGATCCACACGTCCTTTCACAGTGAGGACATAGGTTTCCAGGCGGGAGTGGATCACGGTGAAGGTTTGCCAAGTGCACAAACCTCTTTATAGCACATTTCCCCCTTTCATTCTGAGTTTTAGCATCTTCAAAGCCCACAACACCTTTGGAAAAGGCTGTTCTCCAATTGGATGTCTCTATTTCCATTGGAGAAATGTTGGAGGGCCACCCAGCTTTGTTATTTAGTCATTTAGTCGTGTCCGACTCTTCGTGACCCCATGGACCAGAGCACACCAGGCACTCCTGTCTTCCACTGCCTCCCGCAGTTTGGTCAAACTCATGTTAGTAGCTTCAAGAACACTGTCCAACCATCTCATCCTCTGTCGTCCCCTTCTCCTTGTGCCCTCCATCTTTCCCAACATCAGGGTCTTTTCCCAGGAGTCTTCTCTTCTCATGAGGTGGCCAAAGTATTGAAGCCTCAGCTTCACGATCTGTCCTTCCAGTGAGCACTCAGGGCTGATTTCCTTAAGAATGGATAGGTTTGATCTTCTTGCAGTCCATGGGACTCTCAAAAGTCTCCTCCGGCACCATAATTCAAAAGCATCAATTCTTTGGCGATCAGCCTTCTTTATGGTCCAGCTCTCACTTCCATACATCACTACGGGGAAAACCATAGCTTTAACTATACAGACCTTTATCGGCAAGGTGATATCTCTGCCACCCAGCTAGATGGCTTTAAAAGAAGATTGAACAAATTCATAGCTATCCATGGCTCCTAGCTACGATGGCTATGCTCTGCCCTCCGCAGTTGGAGACAGCAATGCTTCTGGATACCAGTTGCTGGAAATCACAGGAGGGGAGAGGGCTCTTGTGTTTGAATCCTGCTTGCTGATTTCTCGTTGGGGCATCTGGTTGGTAACTGTGAGAACAGGATGCTGGACTCGACGGGCCATTGGCCTGATCCTGCAAGCTCTTCTTATGTTCTTACATTAGGCTGAAAGTCAGTGATGGGACTGGCTTGCTCTTACCCTCATTTTTAATCTCAGCATTCCTATGAAAGCCCCACACTGGAGACTTTTAATACACCCCAGCTGAGAACTGCTAGTCTAAAGTACAGTTCGGTTGGCAAGGTAAATTACTGAAATATTACTACCATTATCCTCATGAACACCCTCTGTCATTTGCAGCATCCGTGTCTGCAGAGCATTAGCCAGGAAGGCAAAGCCCTGTTCCAATTTGTAGCCTGGCAGCGGGGAGACAAGCAGGCATGAAGAGGGGGCAGCAGGTGCCTGCTGTGGGTCAAACTTAAAGGTCAGCAAGGTAGAATCAGAGGCTGTTTTATGGGGGAAGAGTTTCCAGCCACAGGGCTGCATTACCATCTTGGCAACCTTCCAAAGGTGGGCAGACCAACCAATTTAAGCTTATCCTTTGTACAGCAGGCTGGTTTCTCTTCTCCATCTGGGCAAGCAAAAAATGGGGGGGGGGGACATCAACATCTGACACATTTGAGGCAGGCGTGCAAAGCAGGGGTAGGGAGGGGTGTGACCTGGGGCTCAGGGCTAGATGGACCATTTGTTCGATTCAGTCCAAGGCAACTTTCTGTGCTCCCGTGATGGTGATGGACAAGTGATGGACAAATAATAACAATAACAATAAAGGGTTTTGTGTGCGCATGCACCGGTTAATTCCCAGGCTTTTATAGAGCAATAGCTGGCTCCCCGTTCCTGCAAAACAGCGAGAGCTCAGGCTAAAAAAGCCCACACCTGGAATGCACCTGGGTTTGTGGTGGGTGAGATCCTGCTTCCACAGGGGAAAGAGCCGAAGGCCTTGGAAATCAAATGGCCAGCAGGCTTTCCCAACAGGCCTTTCAGCTCTGAAAAATTCCACCCGGCCTGGCCAGGGGTCAAGAGGTGAGCCTCGCCCTGCCGGCTTTACGGCCAGCGCAGCATTTCTGATGGCTTTTCAGGGCAATAAAGTGTCCAGATGCAGCGAAGGCAGCCCCCCCCCATAGCAAACTGCTTTCTGTTTGCTCTGCAGCTTTGCTAGCATCAAGAGCTTAAGCAAAGGACTAGCTACTTAGCCCAGCCTTTCACTAATCCCCGCGCCCTGAGTTTATGGTGAATCTTCCCATTCAGGGAAGGTGGGCTTGCCACATCTGGAGAGGAGACCCAGAGCCGTTTGCACACATTTCGGCAAACAGTTTTGGTGGCCTTGGGGCCCTGCCTTCCCTCAGCCTCCTTCTGCCCCCTGCCTCTGTCTGCCAGTGCTTTTCTTCCCAGCCTGTGCTGGGTGTGGTGGCACCTTTTTGTTTTGCAAAGCATTTAGCTGGCAGAGGATGGGCAGCCCAGCTCAGCTCTACCATTAGACAGAGTGAGATGACTCTCCTTCTTAAGCAGAGGTTGGGTGGCCATCTGTCATGGATGCTTTAGTTGAGATTCCTGTATTGCAGGAGGTTGGACTAGATGACCCTTGGGATCCCATCCAGCTCTACAACTCTATGATTCTATTATTCAAATCACTGCCACTCTCATGGGAGTCTCTTCTACTGCTGAACAGCCCTTACTGTCAGAACGGTTTTCTGAATGTTTAGTCGGAATCTCCTTTCTTGTAACTTGAAGTCATTGGTTCAAGTTCTGCCCTCCAGAGCAGGAGAAGCATGCTTCCTCTTCCATGTGACAGTCCTTAAGACACTTGAAGATGGCTGCCATGTCTCCTCCCAGTCTCCTCTTTTCCAGGCTAAACATGCCCAGCTCCTTCAACCGTTCCTCATAAGGCTTGGTTTCCAGATCCTTGATCATCTTGGTTGCCCACCTCTGCACACTTTCCAGCTTGTCAACCTCCTCCTTAAAATGTGGTGCCCAGAACAGCACACAGTATTCCAGGTGTGATCTGACCAAGGCAGAATAGAGTGGGACTATGAAATACCTTGATCTGGACACTATACTTCTGTTGATGCAGCCTGGAATAGCATTGGCCTTTTTTGCTGCTGCATCCCACTGTTGAAAGGCTGGGCTGGGCTGGATGAATCCCTAGCGAAAGGCTGGGCAAAAGGCTGGGCTGGATGAATCCCTAGCCGGAATTAAGATTCCTGGAAGAAATATCAACAACCTCAGATATGCAGATGACACAACCTTGATGGCAGAAGGTGAGGAGGAATTAAAGAACCTTTGATTGAGGGTGAAAGAGGAGAGCGCAAAATATGGTCTGAAGCTCAACATCAAAAAAACGAAGATCATGGCCATCACCTCCTGGCAAATAGAAGGAGAAGAAATGGAGGCAGTGAGAGATTTTACTTTCTTGGGCTCCATGATCACTGCAGATGGTGACAGCAGCCACGAAATTAAGAGACGCCTGCTTCTTGGGAGGAAAGCAATGGCAAACCTAGACAGCATTTTAAAAAGTAGAGACATCACCTTGCCAACAAAGGTCCGTATAGTAAAATCTATGGTTTTCCCAGTAGTGATGTATGGAAGTGAGAGCTGGACCATAAAGAAGGCTGATGGCCAAAGAATTGATGCTTTTGAATTCTGGTGCTGGAGGAGACTCTTGAGAGACCCATGGACTGCAAGAAGATCAAACCTATCCATTCTTAAGGAAATCAGCCCTGAGTGCTCACTGGAAGGACAGATCGTGAAGCTGAGGCTCCAATACTTTGGCCACCTCATGAGAAGAGAAGACTCCCTGGAAAAGACCCTGATGTTGGGAAAGATGGAGGGCACAAGGAGAAGGGGACAACAGAGGACGAGATGGTTGGATAGTGTCTTCGAAGCTACAAACATGAGTCTGACCAAACTGCGGGAGGCAGTGGAAGACAGAAGTGCCTGGTGCGCTCTGGTCCATGGGGTCACGAAGAGTCGGACACGACTAAACGACTAAACAAAACCCACTGTTGACTCATGTTGAGTTTGTGGTCCACCAAGACCCCTAGATCCTCTTCACATGTACTGCTCGTAAGCCGGGTGTCCCCCATCCTATATTTGTGCATCTGGTTCTTCCTGCCTAAGTGAATCTTAGAGTTGAAGAGTCATAGAATTTTAGAGTTGGAAGGGACCCAAGGGGTCATCTAGTCCAACCCCCTGCAATGCAGGAATCTCAGCTAAAGCATCCATGACAACCTCTGCTTAAAAACCTCCAAGGAAGGAGGGAGAGAGGAGAGTAGATAACCCTTGTGGTCCCTTCCAACTCCACAGTTCAATGGTTCTACTCGCCATGAAGGTCTTACTATGTCTCCATGGTCAGAGGCAGCAATGCTTTTGAGTACCAGTTGCTGGGAGCGACAGGAGAGGAGAAGGATCTTGCGCTCAGTTCCTGCTTGATGGTTCCTGCTTGATGCCCACTGTGAGAACAAGGAGGGGCTACTGGCTTGATCAAGCACATAATTTATTATTCTTATTTTTCTTCACGTGTGACACAATTCACCAGCTAAGAAATATACATTGTTCCTTCTGTTCTCCCCCTATTAATCCCCACCCCCCAGGTGCTGCCACTCACTGCAGGACTCAATTCCGTTTTTATGCCAGCTGTTTGCACAGCCAGAGGAGTGGGGGAAACTGAAGCCCCCAGTTCATATCAACTTGTTGGAGTCGGGCGCCCTGTGCTCTGATTTTGGAGCTGCGTACCAATGCAGACAGGCCCTCCAGGCAATATGTACAGCTGAAGCAACTCTTCCTGTATCCTAGGCGATCAGGGAGAGAGCCTTGGGAGGCCTCCAGACAAGAAGACGAGGTGACAACAGCCTCCCTCCGCTTCTGAGCCTCTTGGGCGTGAAAAGAGGTTCTGGATGCCAAATTCTTTCTTTCTCTCTCTCACCCTCTTGCACGCTTTCTCTCTCTCTCCCTCCCTCCCTCCTGTCCCATGACCGGGGCTTCATCACACTTGCTTCTGGTATTTGTAACCTTGAACCAAGACTCTTCTTCCTCCTGCCGCGGCTTGGGAGGAAGCCAGTTCCCTGCAGAATAATTACTTCTCTCTCAGAGAGCGAACGCAGCAGCACAGATGCTGGCTTCCAGGCCGCACAGCACACCATCCTCCCTGCTCTGAAAACAGCTGGGATGGAGACAGACCTACCACAAGGAAAGGGGGCAGAGGTGGTTCATGAGGCATGCTTAGCGGTGAGGTGTGGCCGGGGCAGGTGAGCAGATGTGGTGGGATGTTCAGGCAAACAGGAGAGCAGGTGAGTGCCTTCCATCCTCCAATTTCAGGAGAGAACCAAGATGCTGTTCTGTACTAGGATCGTAGAATTGTAGAGTGGGAGGGTACCCAAGAAATCATCTAGTCCAACCCCATGCAATGCAAGAACCACAGCTTTAAAACCCCTGACAGATGACCATCCAACCTCTGCTTAAAAACCTCCAACGAGAGCAAGTCCGTTCCAAGGGAGACCGTTCCACTGCTGAACAGCTCTTGCCACCAGAAAGTTCCTCCTAAAGTTGAGTCGGAATCTGCCTTTACAGTATTGTATTTTGAATTCATTGGTTGGGTCCTGTCCTCCAGAACAGCAGAAAACAAGTTTGCCCCATTCTCCAGGTGACAGCCCTTCAGATGTTTGGAGATGGGTGTTGTATTGCTTAGTTCTGAGAGCAGCAGTAATCTTGTGATCGCTGTATCGCACCCAGCCTACATGTGGATACAGCATCAGCTACAAAGCAGAGAGAAGGCCAACACAGCATGAGTCCTATGCTCAGCACCATCATCTGACGCCCTTCTTGTGCCGCCTCCAGAGGGTGGTGACATGAGAACGAGCCTTTTTTGTGGTGGCTCCTTGCTTGTGGAAAGCTCTTCCCAGGGAAGCTCACCTGACGCCTTCATTGCCTATCTTTTGGTGCCTGGCACAAACAGTCCTCTTCTCCCAGGCCTTTGGTGGATTAAACAATGGATAGCCTTTCAAACTGGTGGTGGAGATGATGATGATGATGATGATGATGATGATGATGATGATAATGATATAATGATAATGATAATGATTTATTTATACCCCACCCATCTGGCTGGGTTTTCCCAGCCACTCTGGGTGGCTTCCAATAGAATATTAAAATACAATAACCTATTAAACATTAAAAGCTTCCCTAAACAGGGCTGCCTTCAGATGTCTTCTAAAAGTCTGATAGTTGTTGTTCTATTTGACATCTGGTGGGAAGGCGTTCCACAGGGCAGGTGCCACTACCGAGAAGGCCCTCTGCCTGGTTCCCTGTAACTTGGCTTCTCGCAGGGAGGGAACCACCAGAAGGCCCTCGGAGCTGGACCTCAGTGTCCGGGCAGAATGATGGAGGTGGAAACACTCCTTCAGGTATACTGGACCGAGGCTATTTAGGGCTTTAAAGGTCAGCACCAACACTTTGAATTGTGCTCGGAATATCAGAGGGTGGATACTGTTTTTGTTTGTTGCTATGTTATGCATTTTTGTGTTTTTACATTGTAAACTGCTCCGTGATCCTCGGATGAAGGGCCCTATACAACTTTAATAAACAATAATAATCCCAGATGCATCCAGATGACTAAAACCAGTCCCCAGTTCAAATCTCACCTCAGCCAACAACTCATTTGGTCTCTTGAGGCAAGTTGCTCTCTCTTCGTCAGCTCTCCCACCCCATAATAGAGGGTTCTACAATCCACAATTTCCCAAAATCTCGGTCATCCTGGCTGGGGCTGATGGGAGCTAACATCCAAATTAAACTGCAGAGCACTGCATTGGCTGCCCCTGGAATACTGTATAGGCAGGATCCGATCCCTCTCACCTGTGAGTGTATGAGGCCAACCATTCTGTGGACTCTGTAGCCCACTCTGGCCTGCCTCTGCCAGCTGCATGGATGCCTGCTGTTGAATTGTGAAGGCTGAGAGCCCTGAAATGGCCCTGTTGATTCCATGGCAGTGCCCAAGCAGTCTAGCAGTGCCCGTGTGTGACTAGCTGATGTTTTGCAAAGTGGGTGGACAGCAACCCAGCAGGATTGCAGGGGAACTGCAGCCCCAAGGAGAGCAGGGTGGGCAGGGAACAGACGAACAGACTGAGCCAACAGGAAGGACAGCAAGCCTCCATAGGGGTTCCATACAACTGGAATTTCCCAGACATATCCGGGTGGAATTTCTGAAGATTGGTAAAAATATGGCAACCCATGTCGGAAGTGAACTTTCTTTAAAATAGTTCAAAAACTTCCTTTTTGTGATTTTGCAAAATAGGCTCAACACCTTTTGTGTCCAGATTTTCACTTTTTGAAATATGGCAACCCTAGCTTGAATTGCAATGTGGTGATGGACTGTCTCTGATGGTGGGTGTTCAAGTTCCCAAATTGCAACTGATAATCTGGCTAAGATAGTTTGACCCCCCACTTTACCAGTCACTTTCTCCGATGGGCTACAGCAGTCACACAACTTAGGTCCACGGCTTGATGGTAGAAGATCTGCTTTGCAAGCACAAGGTCCCAGGTTCAATCCTCAGCATCCCCAGGTAGGTCTGGGAGGGAGAGAGCTGCTACCTGTCAGTGTGGCCAGTACTGAGCTGCATGGACCAATAGTCTGACTTTAAGAAGGAAGTTGACAAGCTGGAGGTTAGCAGAGGATGGAAAAGAGGAGATGGAATAACAGATACAATCTTGTTTAAAATGTATATAGAAAGTGCAGTGTAAGCGATGGAAGTCAATCAATGAAATTTTATTATTGAGATATTTGTAGAATAAATTTAGAAGAAATTCTTCCAACTTCTTTTCTCCTCCTCCTCCTCCTCCTCCTCCTCCTCCTCCTCCTCCTCCTCCTTCTTCTTCTTCTTCTTCTTCTTCTTCTTCTTCTTCTTCTTCTTCTTCTTCTTCTTCTTCCTTTTCTTCTTCTTCTCTTTATTTTTTCTTTTTATTTTTCTTTCCTTCCTTTTTTCTCTTTTGTTCTTTTTATATATATGTGTGGTTATCTGAAATATATATGTATGTATGTATTTGCAATATTTTGCTTAGATTTTGTAATAATTATGTTAAATAAATTAAAGGAAAAAAATAAAAGAGGAGACTGAGAAGAGATCTTCAAATATCTCAAGGGCTGTCACATGGAAGATAGAGCAAGCTTGTTTGCTCCTACTCCAGAGTAGGACTTTTACCAATGGCTTCAAGAAAGGAGAGTCTGACTCAATTTCAGGAAGAGCTTTCTGATGGTGAGAGGTGTTTGACAGTGGAACAGAGAACCTCAGAAGGTAGTGGACTCTCCTTCCTTGGAGGTTTTTAAGCAGAGTTTGGGTGGCCATCTGTCAGGGATGCTTTAGTGAGATCCCTGCATTGCAGAGGGCTGAACTAGATGACCCTTGGGGGGGGGGGTCGCTTCCAACTCTACAATTCTATGAGTTTGTTTAAGGCACCGTCCTAGTTTATATGTTCCACAAGGTGCTGTTGGGTGAGTTCAAGCAACTCTCCCTAGTGGAGCATACAAAGCACTGAGCCTTGCCCACAATATTGGGTGTCCCTTCTGTCTCTGCCGCAACACTGGCGAATTCAGCATGGTGAAACTAGATGCATGCAGGGTCTTTGCTTGATGACGAACCCTGATCACGCCGGGGTTGCAACCAGCTGCCAAGCCCAAAAGTGGCCCCCTGAATGTCTTATGGGCAGGACCATTGGGAGTGGGGCTGGCAGATACAACCCCCCCCCCCTTGTGTAGACAGGCTATCCAAATGCCCCTCATCTCAGGGCCTACAGGCCAATCCACCCCCACCCCCAATGATCAGAATGGGCACCGAAAAACAGAGTTGGGCCAATCTCAGGTTGGGCAGATCTGATTTTTGTTGTTGTTGTTGTTATTCTGGTGCAAAATTCAAGAACAGGGGTGGTTGTGTATGCAAACACTCTTGGCACAATTTTGAGCCTAGGAATTTCTTGTCAGGACCAGAACTGAACTGTGCTCTCCATCCTTTCACCTGAAAGGCCACTCCTGGCTGCCTTCCTTCCTTTCTGCAGCTTAAATTAGGTGGGAACTTCATTTTCTCGTTGCTGCAATGATTCAACCCATTGCGAGTCCAGGAAAGAAACCCTGGCTGATCAGCCGGAGATACGACAGGAGATCTCGATCGACTTTCTGCTTATCGTGCCCTCAAACATGTCTCGGAATAGTCTGCAAATTCTGCAGGAATTCTCAGGGCACACAAGCCAGGCTCTCTCAGGACGCAACTCAATAGAGGAAGAGTTCTCCAGAGGCTTGAACTCCACTGCACTGATACCTCTTGCAGTTTGTTATAAACAAAGGCTGATGCGCAAGATGGAGGGTTTCATCACAGGCCTGTAGCACTGAAATGATTCTGAAACTAATCAAAGAAAGGAGTCAGGCACACTAATACTTTTACTAATACTGATACTGAACTCGTGTGTGTGTGTGTGTGTGTGTGTTTGCCTCTTTCCCTCTTCCCCCTTTAATTTGTTTTTTAAAAAACCTTCCTGCCCCCTCCCGTAATGCTCTGCTGTGAATTACTTCTGGCCATTTTGCTCCTTCTTGCAGGAGGATTAAGTTCTCCTTGCACCGAAAATTAACAGAGCAAATCAGCCGGCTGCTTTGGCAATGCGGAAAGTTTCTTTTAAATAAGACAGGAGGGAGGGAGGGAGATGGAGATTGCCGGGCCTGGGGGTGGGAGGGTGGGCAAAAGAGGCCAGCGCTTAGCAGGGTGGTGGCGAGGAGTCGTGGTTAATATGACGGGGATTAAAATTCCAGTCCGATTAATACACCCGAGGTGACAGATTTTTCGCAGAGCTGGGGCTTGAGACGCACACACACACTCACCAGCAGGATCAGAGCTGGGGATTGTGGCGGTGGGGGGGGCGGGCGAGGGGGGAGAAGGAAGGGCAGGACAAGGAAGAAAGGAACCCATTTACATTGCTGGGGCCAGCCAGGCAGAAAGGTCAGGGTGACAGACAGAGGCAAACAGCTCCATTACGGCAGATGGATCCCCCTTTCACCCCCACCCTCACCCCCGGCAGCTCTGGGGGATGGGCACATGGCAGCCAGGCCCTGGAGCGCACCAGGGTGACAGAGGAGAGCCAGCGTGGTCTATGGGTGCATGCGCACAACAGGGGGTGGGGGGGAGTAGGATGAACCCAACCATGAAGCACTTGGCCTTCTAGCAACACAGATGCCTGTTTGCTGCGCTAGCAGAGCGGCTTATTGAAGTCCTGAGTGTGTGTAAACAAAAGCATGAGATCCATGCGCAATGTGGGCATCACTGCGTGCTCTTGCAGACTTCACTGAGGGCATGCGCACATGAAAATGGGAGGCGGTGCACATGAACCTTCATTCTCCATCTGTGGCGGGCAGCATCGTGTCAACGTGAGTGGAATGTACATGCGCGGCTGTGTCGGTGACGCAGCTCCGAGTATCAGAAGCTGCTGCGCGCAAACATGCGTGGCCTGTCATGGCCCCACAGTGGCCCCCGGAAGATTCACACACAAGCAGGGTCTGTAGCATCCAGATCCGTCGCAGGGCTGGTGTAGAAACTCTGCCTTTATAAGGAGGAAAGTGGATGCAAGCCAGCAACATCATTGCTGAAAATCACTCTTTGGCCTCCGAAACAATTGCACCAGCCTGCTGCTCATATATTGCCTTTCCTACGCGCCCACATGAGGTTGATATTCACCCACCCTGCTGCGATGTGCTGGCCATTGTGGTCTGTTGAGCATCAGCGCACAGCTGGCATTTCGACCACGGACTTCGTTCCAAACAGGGCTCCGTTCCAGAAGCTGTTTCCAAAACAAGGGCTGAGCCCAGGAACGTAGCAAGCAATAAGGAGCAAGACACATCTGAGTGTGCGCAGAAGGCATCCTGCGTGCCAGTGAACAGCCCAGGCCTATCCCCACACTGCTATGTCAAGGCTAGAGGATGGGACATTCAGAGAGGTGACATTCATCTTAACTCTGGCTTAAAAAAACCCCAAACCTAGCCATCTATAAAATAGGCTCTATGATAGGGATGGGGAGCCAGGGGCCACATTCCTCTCTGGGCAAACTTCTGAGGACCACATGGCAATAGTGGAGAGATGGAAAAGTGTGTACAGCAGCGGGTTCAAATGTTACCTTTGTGCAGCAGCCTAGTTTCTACACAAACCTCTCTCTTTCATGCTGGCAAGCTAGAGGAGGAGAGCAACAGGGGTCTTGAAGATGACAGGGAACATCTGGGCCACAGCACAGAATGAGACTCTTAAACTCGGGGTGGTGGGTTCAAGTCCCAAACTGGGCAAAAATATTTCTGCTTTGCAGGGGGTTGGGCCAGATGACACCATTATTCTGTGAAGCGGATTGTACTTCTGTTTAAATTACAGTGGTACCTTGGTTTGCATACATCTTGGTTTGCATGTTTTGGATTACAAACACGTCAAACTCGTACCTGCGTGTCCCAGCTTGCAACCTTTTTTTGGATTACAACCCAATTTTTTTGGGGGGGGGGGAGGGGATTCTGAACATTTAATTTTTTTTTTTTGAGGCCCCACTGGCGAAAGCGCGCCTTGGGTTATAACCTGTTTTGGTTTACAAACAGACCTCCGGAACGGATTATGGTTGTAAACCAAGGTACCACTGAAGACGTACCTATAGATGATGATGATGATCATCATCATCATCATCCTGCCCATCTGGCTGGGTTTCCCCAGACACTCTTTGCAACATATCTAAAAATATAATAAAACATCATTCCTTAAAAGCTTCCCTAAGTTATTTATTATTTATTCAATTTATATACTACCCTTTATCATAAGATCCCAAAAGCACCGTTAGGCAAATCTGTGCCCTCTTTTTTGGAGGGGTGTGTGAGATCTATCTTCCTCTTCTTTTGTGACCTAGGTGGATTCATTTCTGCCAGGCCTGTGTGGTTTTTTTTATTTTTTGTTTTTTTATTTTATTTATTATTATTCTTATTATTCTTATTCTTATTCTTATTCTTATTCTTATTATTATTATTATTATTTTCCAAAACCAAAAAAAGAAAAATTACAAACATCAAATTCAACATCCATATTCATTTTCTAACATAAACCTATTAGATAATTCACTAAATTAAAATATACCTAATTACTCTAAACTTCTCTTTGCTGTATACAAATACAACACAGTTAGAAATTTAATAGTAAAGCTTTCATATTATAAATAATATTTCAAATTCCCCTATACCTCCCATTCCCCTTCACCCATTTTCTGACCTAGGCGGATTCCTTTCCGCCAGGCCTGTGTTTTTAAACGCGCTGCCCCTGAGCGTGAGCAAGTCCTTCTCTGCTGAGGATCTTCCTCCTCCTCCTCCTCCCTGGATAAATGAGAAGCAGGGCAAGAAGCCTGGACAACCAGCCGATTCCCTGAGCCATTTGATCCCCAGCCCTTCCACAGATAGACATTAAGTCCTTGCATCTCCATCCCTCTGGCAAGCTGGGAGTGTTCTCTGTCACCCCCTTGGCCTGGAACCCTGTCTTCGCGTTAATGTTTACACGGGTAACCGGGGGCCTTCTGCTTTTGCACATTGCATTTTCTGCTTGACCACGTCCATCTGTGTCCCCGCATAATGATTTTTTATGCTACATTAATTTAACACACTGACGCAAGCTGAGAGGGCCAGGACCCCGGGCTTTTTAATTGTGTCAAAGAAAATTTTGTACACTTGCCCTTTCATTAGGAGCCAGGGTTTTTGGGGATGGTTCGCACAAGGGAGGGTTGAGAGAAAGAGGGGAGGGTGTAAAAGGGAGAAAGAGGAAGGGAGCGATGCTCTGAGCTGTGCTAGGGCCAGAGAAAAAGAAGAGTAAAAAAAAAAAAAAAAGCAAAAAAGCGAGAGTGTGTGGATTTCACAGGCGGTAGAGGACAGATTAATATACCGTGAACGGAAGATCTTGTTGTTAGGATTAATTAATCAAAAAGAAAAAAGAAAGAATAAATAAATCACTCCCTAGTTTAGCATTTTTGAAAATACGGATGGCCAAGCCCCCCCCCCCCCGCCCCCCGCAAGGCTCCCTGTCTGCTTCCATTTCCAGCACAAGCTCCTTATCTTCAAAGCAGTTCATGGCCCAGCTCCATACGGAAGGAAGGGGCAGAGCTCAGCAGCAAAGCATCTGCCTTAAGCGCATCATAGCAGTCTGCAGGATCAGGCCAATCACGCTTCTATCGCAGCATCCTGCTGCCACAGTGGGAAACAAGCAGGGTTCGAGCACATGGACAACTCTTCCCTCCTGGCATTTCCAGCATTCAGAAACATTGCTGGCTCCAACTGCGGAGGCAAGCATAGCCATCGTGGCAGGTAGCCATCAACAGCCCTCTCCCCCTCCACGAATTTGTCTAATCCTTTTTTAATGCTGTCTAGGTTGGTGGCCAGGGACACGGGTGGCGCTGTGGGTCAGTAGTTCGAATCCCCATGATGGGGTGACCTCCCGTTGCTCGTTCCCTGCTCCTGCCAACCTAGCAGTTTGAAAGCACGTCAAAGTGCAAGTAGATAAATAGGTACCACTCCAGCGGGAAGGTAAATGGCGTTTCCATGCGCTGCTCTGGTTCGCCAGAAGCGGCTTAGTCATGCTGGCCACATGACCCAGAAGCTGTACGTCGGCTCCCTTGGCCAATAAAGTGAGATGAGCACCGCAACCCCAGAGTCGGCCATGACTGGACCTAATGGTCAGGGGTCCCTTTACCTTTACCTGTAGGTTGGTGGCCATTGCTGCCTTTTGTAGGAACAGGCTCTGTAATTTAACTATGTGCTGATGTCAAGTTAAGTGCGCCTTGCGACTGAAAGGACTGACTCGTGCAGAGAGACAGCGGGCAGCCTCTGCCAACGTAGGGCAATTCGGCAGCACATCTGCACTGACAGCAACTGAACAAACAAAGCAGCCCCAAGCAGAGATGCTTCAGAATGGCTCCTTCCCCACGGGATATAAGAAGGCAAAGTTCTGGAGCACTGAATGAATGGGCGACTGTTGCGGTGGTCTAAACCGCTGAACCTCTTGGGCTTGCCGATCGGAAGGTCGGCAGTTCAAATCCCCCTGACAGTTTGAGCTCCCATTGCTCTGTCCCAGCTCCTGCCAACATAGCACTTGAAAAGCACGCCAGTGCAAGTAGATAAATAGGTACCACTGTGGTGGGAAGGTAAATGGCATTTCCATGTACACTGGCATTCGTCACAGTGTTCCGTTGTGCCAGAAGCAGTTTAGTCATGCTGGCCACATGACCCAGAAAGCTGTCTGTGGACAAATGCCGGCTCCCTTGGTCTGAAACCGAGATGAGCGCCGCAACCCCATAGTCACCCTTGGCTGGACCTAACTGTCCAGGGTTCAGTTACCTTACCTTATTACCTACCATCTGAGTGCCCAGGATCCTTTCATTATCTAAGCCATTTCTTTCTCAGTACCCACCACTGGTACACCAGTGCACAGCTTGGAAACCTCTGCCCTAGGTGTGTTTTATTCCTAGGAGAAACAATTGCCAACACTCAAGTCTGCCTCTACTAGCTGAGGCTGATGGGAGTTGTAGTTCCAAACTTCTGGAAGGCACCCGGTTTATAATCTTAGCGACTTTGCCACACCAGCTTTATAAATTTAAGGGAGCGGTTAGGAAATTTTGAGGTTTTACTTATCTGTAATAAGGACACTGTTGGTGTTTGTTTTGCTCTGAGGCTCAGCAATATGGTGGGCTACAGAGATGCAACTGCAGCTACGCCATCGATTGCTTATTCTGCCTGGGAATGAAAGAGGAGCAGTTGAGTTTGAACTTAGCAGGAGGCTTTCAGGGAGAGGCAAGCAATATTTCCATCAAAAAGTGTTTGCATTTTCCCTGCACGTTTCCAATCTGGCAAACTTCCACGGGGGGGGGGGGTGGAACGGGACCGTATTCTCTCCCTTGTCTCTGCAAGGATTTAAAATTATCATTTAAAAATTAATTTCTGACATCCAGAATCCGATTTGTTTAATATTAATAACCATGAAAAAAGAGAGATGTGTCGTAAAAAGGGTTTGTGCATATGGACGTGCGGGATGTGGTTATTGTTTTTCCAGGAATCTCAGGGAAATGTCAAAAACAGTTTCCCGATTCATGAACATGTATGGTTTTTATATGGTACTTTTTATAGGGAAGCTTATCCCTGTGATATATGAAAATTACAAATAAAGTAGGGGAAACGAATTTGATATCGGAGGAGGGGGAGGGGGAGAAATACTCGCTGGAATGGAGAGAGATTTACCACCAACTTTTTCCAACTTTTTAAAGGAAGATGTCAAGTGGAACTGGGACAATGGATTGCACCCATTGCCTTCCAAATGAGAAGTGGTGTTGTAAGCCATTAGGGAGGTGGGGGAAAGTGTGGCAGCCAAGAAGCCTCCAGGATATAGAGTGGGCAGAGAGGTGCAATGGTGAGAGTGAATGGGTACAGAGTGAATGGTGAGAGTGAATGGGTATCAGAGGCTTGACAACCATATGTCAGGAGTGCTCTGATGGTGTTTCCTGCTTGGCAGGGGGTTGGACTCGATGGCCCTTGTGGTCTCTTCCAACTCTATGATTCTATGATTCTATGATCTGCTTTGCATGTAGAAGGTCCCCAGTTCACTCCCCCAAATCTCTACGTAGGGCAGGGAGAGACCCTTGCCTGAAATCTGTGGGATATTATTGCAGTCAAACCAACCGTTTATGTTTTGCCACAGAAAAGTAGATGAAAGGACTGGGGCTCACAGAGCTCTCCTGTAAAATTTGCTAGAGAGAACTCTGTGAGATCACTTCCTCTGTCTGCCTTGGGAGGAAGCTGTAACACCACAAACTTCCTGCCTGAGCGTCTCCCTCTTTCTGCATCATTCTTCCAACTGAACACACATGCCTGCTCAGGCACCAGTTTTGTACTTACATTTTATACTTTCGTATTTGGATAGTAGTTATAAACCTACCCTCATTTTGTTGCTATAACTGCTGTTTCAAGACCTAGGTTATGTAAGTAAATACTACTTTTATTTCTTCACAAAATGTGTATGATTGCTGTTTTCAAGGGAGAGAAAAGGGGTAATACTAGAGAAATCCACTCTACCTTAAAGCATCCTGGATTGTTGCTCCCTAAAGGTTAAATCAACCTGGTTTTAGCTTCCAAGTTTAAGCTGCAAAGGATGGTACTCTGCTGATCTCAGTAATGTGAACAAGGAAGGATAATAGCAACATACCCTCTCCTTGCATCTACATCTATTCCTACAAATTCCTGTAGAGTGAGTAAGAAGAACCTTTGGCCCTCCAGATGTTGCTGAACTCCAATTCCCATCAGCCCCAGCAAGAATGGTCAATGGCCAGGGATGATGGGAGTTGTAGTCCACCAACATCTGGAGGGACAAAAGTTCTCCCACACCTGGTGTAGGACCACTGTCAGTCACTATAGGTCATGAATGGGAAACCCATGTCTCTCTGTCAGGCGTTCTAGACTTCCTCTCATCTCTTCCTCAGGCCATCTACTCCTTGCACAGGAGTAAGGTGATCTGGTCCATCTAGCTCAGTATTGTCTACAGCAGGCATGGCCAAACTTGGCCCTCCAGCTGTTTTGGGACTACAGTTCCCATCATCCCTGACCACTGGTCCTGTTAGCTAGGGGTGATGGGAGTTGTAGTCCCAATACAACTGGAGGGCCAAGTTTGGCCATGCTTGGTCTACAGCAAGGGCCACACTCCTTTGTAGGAAATCTTCCAGGAGCCACACGCTGGGGTGGGTGCAGGTCCAGAAGCAAATCGGGCAGAGTAGTGGTTGTGACTCGTATCTTTGCACAGTGGGCAGGATTCCAGCACAGCACAAGATTTCTACACGTACACACCTCTTACAAACAAGAGGCATTGAGATAGTTTAAGGATGCCTTTCTGCCAGGCAATAGCACCTTGGGCCACCCACTCCATGCATTCTGGTGTGTGTGCACTCACTATTGACTGCAGTGACTCTATCAGGCTCTATCAACTCTCTTAAAAATGGCGCAACCTGCACTCTGTTCCCTACCCCAAATGCAGCCCAATGCTACTTCTACACATTTCAATTGATCCTTTCTCTCTCTCTCTCTCTCTCTCTCTCTCTCTCTCTCTCTCTGCCCCTCCCTCTCCCCCAGAGCAGTGGCTATCATTTTTAGGGCCAGGGATCTCATAGGGACTAAGACTATGAGCAAGATGCTTATGCAGCAGGTAAGAGGAAGCATGTGAGGGAACCATTGGCACCAGTCTCCCAGCCTCTACAACAGGGTTCAAGAGATTAGCCTATTTCCAGTCAATGGCAATTTTGCACGTGTTCATTCATAAGTCTGTGTCAATCCTGTTTCTCCACTAATCTACATTAAAAAAGAAAATCAAAAGCCACACAAAATTTGCAGTTAAACAAATATCATTTTTTAATCACAAAATGCAGATTTAAATATATATTTACTCCCAACGTCCACATTTCTCAATGCCTTCCGCCCTAAGCTGTCTACCTTGCGATGCATTTATGGCTACGTTATTTTGAGCAGGAAACTCGGTTGCAAATTTCGGAGAAGTGCAAGAAAGTACACTCTGGTCCTTGGTCCAATTCTGCAAGTATTGCTCAAGGATCTGGGTACCAGTGGCTGGTCCTGAGATCCATGCTGAATACCCTCCCTCTGGGGCAATGGTGCCAAACCTTTGGCGGCCATCTGCAAGCTTGGTGGGCTGCCTACCCTAGAAGAAAGCGGCCCGAGAGTTGCCAAGTTTCCCCTTTGCCCATCCATTTGGGAGCCTCTTCCCATGGGCACCTTCTGGGTTGCGGGGAGGGGGGGAGGAGGAGGCTGAGTGGTGGGTTGTGTATGTGAGCCGGGGGTTAAGTGGTTTGTTTGTGTTGGATGAATGGCGAGCGGAGCCTAACAAGGCAGATCGAATGGGGGGTGAAGGGCTGTCCAGACGGAAACTGACAGCTCGATTTCAAGCTTGTCATGCATGGATTTGGTGGGTATTGAGGACGGGACATTCCTTCCCAGAGCACCCAGCTCCCCTGGCTGCGGACAGACAAGCCACCAAGAGGAGCTGCCATCGAAAGCGGCCCGGAACTCCTCTTGGGAACAAAGCCTCTCGAGAAGCCAGGCTGCAGAGGCCTGCCAAGCCGCCAAGGCCTGGAGCGGCACCAAAGGCTGGGTCTATGCAGCGCCATACATCTCAGCTGCGCTCCTCACGCCCTCCCCGGCTCCGAATTTTTCAAACAACAACTCCCCCCCCCAAACTCTTTGGCACACTTGAGGTAGGACTTTCTGTGGCCTGCTATGGTCCCCCCGCCACCCTTTCATGAAAAGATCATGAAAAACAAGGGGAACATGGTCCAGAAAAACAAGAGGAACCAAGGCCTAGAAAGAGGCCACAGGAGGAGATGCCCGTTACCCTGGCAACCAAAGGAGAATAGATTGGAGAGCTCCAGGAAGACAACCCGGACCGAAGGATACAGAGTGTGGCGGATCTCATTTATGTGGAAGGGAATGTACATGTATGGACACCGTCAAAGACCTCACATTGGATGAAACAAATTATGATAATGAAATCCAAGCCTAAAACTCCTTCCCTGGGGCTGGATGGGACCTGTGTATAATCATTATTTTAACACTTTTATGCTGCTGCTTCTCTCTCTATCCAAAAACATGGATGCAGTGGGGCTGCCATACTCCTTAAAACAGCAGCCGAGAAAGACCAGTGTTAAGAGAACAGATTTAAATAATTCTGGGTAGGGGTGGGGTGTCATAAAAGCACAGAATTAAACAGGATAAGCCCAATAGCCATGTTGTAACCAGGCACCTAAAGCAATAACATGCCTGGGTCCTGCGTTGCAGGGGGTTGGACTAGATGACCCTTGGTCTAGATGACTCTACAATTCTATGATGGATCTTCTTTGGTGCCACCACAGAAAAGGCCCAGCTTCTGGTGGCTACTCGTCTGGCTTTATCAAGTTGAGGGTTTTGAAGGAAAGCCTCCAGTGATGATTCCGTGGGGTGGACCATACAGAAAGAGAAATCCAAAGTAGGACTAGACCTTTATTGGGACTGACCAAAATGTCACAAAGTGTGGCCTGCTTCCAGGTTCTCCAGAACTTTTTATCAGGCCATATATTACCAAGCAGAGGGATGAGGAAAGATTAAGCAAATATGAAAACTAGGCTAGAGTTGTAGCCTCTCAACTCAGGTTGTAGGCTCTCTCTCACAAACGCATATACTGCCCACTTCCTTTACAAAGTAGAGTCTCCTTCTTTGGAGGTCTTTAAGCAGAGGCTTGACAACCATATGTCAGGAGTGCTCTGATGGTGTTTCCTGCTTGGCAGGGGGTTGGACTCGATGGCCCTTGTGGTCTCTTCCAACTCTATGATTCTAGGGGGAGGAAGGGGAAACATTTGCTTTGTCTCTGTGAAGCAGAAAAGCTGAGCAGTGCTAGTAAGGGGGCCATGTGTCTTGCTTGACAGAGCACAGCCCTCTGTTTGAAGGGCTTCCCAGTCCAAGTCCACATTCAAGAACCCTAAGGAAGGAGAGCGATGTCACACTGGCCATGTGACCCGGAAGTGTCTTCGGACAGCGCTGGCCTCCGGCCTCTTGAGTGAGATGGGCGCACAACCCTAGAGTCTGTCAAGACTGGCCCGTACGGGCAGGGGTACCTTTACCTTTACCTTAAGGAAGGAGAGCAAGAGGAGTCTTGAAGTTCCAAATCAGGTATTAACACCTGTGCAGCAGACAGAGCAGGTCCCCTGGCCACAGTCTTCCCCACTATGGCGAGACGTGTTGCATTTCTATTCAAATTGAAGCCATTTAATAAATAAATAAAGATAGATAGATAGATAGATAGATAGATAGATAGATAGATGATAGATAGATAGATGATAGATAGATAGATAGATAGATAGATGATAGATAGATAGATAGATAGATAGATAGATAGATAGATAGATAGATGATAGATAGATAGATAGATAGATGATAGATAGATAGATGATAGATAGATAGATAGATAGATAGATAGATGATAGATAGATAGATAGATAGATAGATAGATAGATAGATAGATAGATAGATGATAGATAGATAGATAGATAGATAGATGATAGATAGATAGATAGTCTGCTTCTATAGATATAAAGTAGCACAGGCAAATTTTATCGCCGCCTCTGGTGATGCATGGCCTTTATCTTGGAGATGGGTAAAAGTGGGCATCGTAATTGCAGCTCCTGAATTTTCCCCATATCCCTCCTATAGGGGTGAAGGGCTCCCCCACACTGGAAGCCTTCCAGCAGCCGTCCATCAGGGATGCCCCAAGTATGGATTTCCCCCTGCGCTGAGCAGGAGGGGTTGCTGGACAAGACGGACCGTTCCAACCAATCTGGGGAAGAGATTTCAGAAAGCAAACAGGCCTTTAACTCAGCAGGTAAAATTAGGAGTAGAGACAGTGAGTGGAAATGGAAGACACTTGAGAAATCCATTCCAAATAGATTTTTCGTTGTTGTCCTTTAGAGGGGAGGGGAAATTAATCATTGCAAGACTCTGGCCGGGGGCGAAATGCGGAATTCTCTCCCGGCTGATTGAAAGATTCTGTGACAGATCGTCAGATGCGATTTGCAGGCATAGAACAGCTTGATTCATCGCAGGGGTCTCTTGAGGCTTTCTGATCTTATCCCTGCCCCCAACCCCCATTGATGCATGTTGACATATATATACCAGCATGAGGCCAACTGTTTACAGCCAGTGTAATGTCTACCCTTTAGTGCCCTGGTCTCAGTTATTAACATGTGTATGTATGAACATCAGAGAGCCCAGGGTTGCCATAAGTCCTCTTTTCTTCCAGGATACATCCTCTTTTTCATGGGTATGTAAAACGAGAGTCGTCATAGAGATCCATAGTTAAAAGCAGAAGTCGGCAAATGTGTCATCTTTGTTGCGCTTCAAAATATATGGCAACCCGACCCGAAAGGCTCAACTGTTCAAATGCCCTGATACCCACAGCTGTCAGGTAGATGCCTCTAGGAAGCCCACCTAAGAACATAAAAAGAGACTTCTGGATCAGGCCAAAGGCCCATCTGGTTCTGCTAGCGGTGCAGCAATTAAACTGCTAGCAAATTTGGAGAGTTAAGCTGATTCCAAAATGGTTTGAAATACAATGGGAGATTGCATGTTGAGATTCCTGCACGGGGTTGGATTAAATGACCTTTGGGGTCCCTTTTAACTTTATGATTCTAGCCCAACATCCTGTTGTGAGTCGAGTACCCGCCACCCGCATAGGATTATAATAAGACACAAAGACATTATTTTAGGTTAATAGGCAAAATTAGGCCACGACTTTATTGGTTACAGCATGTGAGTGGTATTGGCTTAGGCATTGAATGAAACAGCAATACCAGACTCCACCCTGCTCAGCCGGGAGTCATATCAGGGTTAACAACCAATGGGAGGAGCTTGTTGATGCAAATACAACTGGAAGCTCCCCCGTGACATCACCGGGGGTCGTGCCATGGCCCCAGCCACCAGCAGGGCATCGGACAGGATCCACGACCACCGGATTCCTTTAACAGAATACCCAAAGGAGGAGGGGTAGATAATGGCCCATACCCAATCCTCCAACACAGCACACATATTCCAATGCCTAACCGCCAATACCAGAGAGTTCTGACGAATTGCTACGAGGTAGGCGATAAAACCAAGAGGCTGGTGTCAATTTGCCAAATGGATAAAAAAAGTCCTACCAGGTCCTGTGGGCAACCAAGGCAACCAACCAAAGTCCATAGCAAGGTCAATACGCAAAGGAAGCTGACCTAAAAGGGACAGAAGGTGGGAGATCCGAAGAAAGCAGGAACAGACTGGGAGCTGAGCGCTGCCGCGGCTGTTTAAATGCAGTAGAGTATAGCCATCCTGGCTGCTATAACTACTAGTTCTCATAGCCATTGATAGCCCTCTCTGCCATGAATTTGTCCTATCCTTCTTTAAAGCCATCTGAGCTAACAGCTGGTGCTGCCTCATGTGGAAGTGAGTTCCATAGTTTCACTAGTTGGAGCTGATGGGAGTTGCAGTCCCAAAGATCTGGAAGGCATCAGGTTGGGGGAGGCTGCTCCAAAGCATTCACCTGGGTTGCTCAAGTTGCACATGGCAAAGTGAGGGTCAACTGGAGTATCAGGAGTAGGAGAAAAAAAGGACAACCTTCCAGTTCTATGAATGGGAAAGGAATGTTCCAGGAGTCATGACAGACCGATAGCCATGCCAAGAAGGAGTTAGCACTTCTTTAAAAAATAACAAAAACTGGACCTTTCTCGTGTGTCTATAATGGTGGCCTGCTAGCCAAAAGGGTTAGAAATATAAATCCATACAAATCACTTCTTTTATTACTACATGGAAAAATGGCTCACCCACCTGAAAAGAACTGCATTGCTCTATACCAAGAATAATTCCCTCCCTCCCTGCCGAAGTCATCAAAGTGTGATGTCTATAAATGGCTAAAAATAGTGTGTGGCTTCAAAACTTGGAAACGGCACCGTTATAAATGCCAGATGCATTTTGACTTTCATCCTTCTTTGGGGGCTAAGTAACCAAAAGATGGAAATGGATCCCATACACTCTTTTTGGGTCAATCAGATATTTATGGTTTGTAGCCAATGGCATTACAGTGTAACACGCAAACGAAGGCAGGACAATCCAAGACAAAGTTAAATATATGTGAATTTTCGGGAACGCAACTTGTCAAAAATTACAAAGGGTAAAGTTACCAGAATTGTTTAAATTTTTTGAAAAAAGTCCCTTGGCAGACAGCACTGCTCTGGGTCCAAAAAGTAGCTTGTAACTTTCTTGATGTAAAGATTTTAATATATACATATATATATATATATACAGCAGCCTGACATGAAGCGTCTCCTGGAATCGAGGTTATGGCTGTCAACTTTTCAACTGGCCTGGGTAGCTATCTGTGGTCAGTAGCCATAGTTTGAACGTGAGCAACCAGCAACTGATCAAACTTATTTCTATGGGATGAAAAGTTTCATACAATCCTGGAAGCACAGGGCGGGACCTCACAGGGCATCTAGTCAAGCCCATACCCAACCCTGTTGTTTCAGAAATTCCATTGCTACAACACCCTTGATAGGTGGCCATCCAAAAAACTCAAAGCTCATGAAGTAGGGCAGGACTTTGGGTCCAGGGCCCCACTCAGCAGAATGAGGAGGTGAGTCATCTATGCAGCAGGACTGGCTTGCCACAATTTGAAGTATGTGAAATAATACGCATGGCCATCTAAAGTTTAGATTCTTAAGGACGGGCCCCATGGGATCCCCCTGGGGCATCTATGATATCATTAAGTCCTGGGTCTAAAACAGCAGTTGCCAACGTGGTGCTTTTGTGTGCGTGATGACACCCTTGAGGCAACCCGCTCTGAGGCCACCACACCCTTGGCCATGAGGCAGTGAGAGTGTTGACCGTTTTCCCCCTTGAAAAGTGCCTAGAACCAAAGGAGGAAGTTGCAAATGTGACACTCTTTCGCACTTCCTCTTTCAGCTCGATGTGCTTTTCAAGGCTCACATTGACTCTTGCACATCAACCTTCTGCCCAGATCCCTTGCAGACCCACCAAATATCCAGGGGGGGGGGAGAGTACTGCTCTTTTTTTTTTTTTACATGAGATCGGGACAGCCAGTTTGGGTACCGTGCTCTCCCCTCCAAAAAAAAGCACTTTTCGGGGGGTGGGATTGCAGTGTGGATCATATGACTCTCCCAGGAACATGTGCTGGAAGATGCACACCCCAGTTTTTCACCTGAAAAATCTGAGTTGTATACCCATGGAGAAGCAAAGTGTGTACACATTGGTGCATTTGTTCCTCATGTCTCTCTTGGAGTTCAGGCTGATCACAGGGAGGAGTGTAGGAATGATCACTGGGTGTGAAGCACACTTCCGCCCACAGACAGGCCTCAGCTATCCACACGCATGACCTTGGGGTGCGGAGGACACTCCCCCCCACAGATAAAGCCACAGCTGTCTGAACATCTTGCCCTCTATCTAGCCTTTGCTCTCTTAGTGGTCTGCCGTGCCCTGTCTGTGACCTTTGTCTCCTTTGTCATACATTGTGCAAGGGGAAAATGACACGGTGGAAACAGGTGCCAAAATAACCTTCTACCACCCCTCGATATCAGGATTGGAAGATGTGTAAAGGTCACAGTCCAAAATGTATCTGTCTGGTTTTGCATATTGTGCCAATAAAAGGAGCTTCTGCAGAGCTAGCTGGCAGCTTGCTTGTGCACAGCTCACCTGCATTACCAACTCCTGCCTCACGTCCTTCACTTCAGAGGAGGGAGACAAGTGGCCAGACCGGGGAGTGTCTATAAAGTTCACTCAACAATACAGAAGTGGCCATGGCCCTCAAAAGGTTGGTGACCCCTGCTCTAAAATTGCCCGACTGCACCCCTGATGAAGTACAGTCCACCTGCATGTCACACATATACAGAGGCGGGTTTTAGACTCAAATTTGGATCCTGCCATTCTGCAAAGAAAGCTATGTTCAAGGAGGTTCCCAATACAAAAGAATAACATTGCACAAAACAAGAAACATTTCAAGAAGCTATCCGATACAATACATTTCAAACACAGTGTCAGCATTTCAATAATGTCTCTCAAAGACGATTCATTTAAAAAAAAATCAACTAAATCTCTGCATAGATATTAAACACCAACTTTTCAAAAGCACTCCCAGAAATCACATCACTGATAGGAGTTGTCAAGAACCCAACAAACCAGTCTTACACCTGGGTTTCTTCTGCACATCATGCTCCACTCTTTATCCCAGAGGCATTCTCAGAATATAAACTCATTCCCTTTCCTTCTCTAGGACTGAACAGGATGGGGGAAATGGGGGGGGGGGAGTTTGCAACTGCAGTGTGAAGGCAGAGTTGGAGTGGGGGAAGGTGACCCTTGTCTCCTTCCCATATTCTGAATGGCCATTAACAGTAGAGGAGCAACCAGGGGCAGTCCAATACACGTTGTTTCCTGAGGCTAGGGATACGGAAGAAATTCTACACATTTAAAGCCAAATATATCAAATTCTCACTTTCAGAAACAGCATGAGAACCAAAACACGGTCATCCTTTGAAATTTGCACGTATCCAAATTTCGGGCTGTGATTCTCCAGCCTAAGAGGGTTCGCAAGCATGCATATATTGGGGGAAAGTGTGCATAAAAATGAACAACAGCAGCAATAACATACAACAGGTAAATTGCTTGCAGAAATCATTACTCAAAACTGCAGGCAAAATTGCTCACAGATTACTTGCTGTTACCCCTTCCATCCAGCAGCTGCCGCCTGAAGCAGCTGCTTCACTCTCCCTAATGGTAGGGCTGGCCCTGCTGGTGACCCCAGTCCAAAAACTGTACAGCCATTTGGCTGATCATGTGATTCTGCCTAACAGCGGTCAGCTGGTTGCCAATATACAGGCTGGCTGCATCACAGAAAGCCGCCAATTTTTGTCCCAACGCAAGCTTTGTGCTTTTCAGCCGTGAAGGAGGTGTAGGTGGAATGTGGCCTGTTCCCTCCTCTTCGCTCATCCTGTATCAGGAGGCATGTTTGTATAGTCTCTTGGCTAAGAGGTGTTTGCTTGGGGTGACTAATCTCTCCATCGGCAGCTCCCTGGGAGGGGAGAAGGGGGTAAAAGTGCCTTTAAATGTAGTCGCCTGGGGACTGTGTATACTTCTAAGCACTTCAGCCAACAGCCGGCTGCAGCGAGCTGGCACAGGGAGCCCTGGAGGATTCTGGGTAGAAGCCATCCCTCTCCCCTGCCCACCCCACCCTGGGCTTGGCCCAATTCCTTCACAACCCACCTCCCACCGCTATCCCCCCCCCAACTGCACAGTGCAATACGTGGCCTCCAATATTTGCAAACACGGAGAAATCCCTCTTTGAGGCGGTCACTGGCCCAGCTGCCGGCTTTGTGGCTGTGCCTGCTCATTTGGGGCTAATTACCATTCACAGGGTGGGATTCTTTCCTGCTCCTTTTCTGAATCAGTGAGAAATGCCAAGAGGGCCCTTTCTGCCTACGAACTCATGCATTCATTCATTCTTCCCCCTCGACGCGACGCTAATCATCTCTCGGGGAAAAGACAAAGATCTGGGCTGGGTCACTACAGACAGAGGGTCTGAAAAGCGGCAGGGAGAGAAGAAGGGGGGGAGGGGGGAGAAATCACGCTCTGACATCACCCAGGTCTGCAAACATACATGTATTCATGCATGCACATGCCCCTGTTTCTTTCTGCCCTCAATGAGAGCCTCGTTTTGTTTTGCAACTCAGGGTTGCCAGAATTGCCTTCAGGGTTTCGCTCCTTCTTCGGGTCTCTAGAGAAGCGGTTCCCAGACCTTCTCAGGCCGCTGCGTGCTTGGTTCCATGAACTTATCCCCAGTTCCCCTTCCCTATAAAAAATAATAATTCAGAATAGCATTTTGCACCACCCACGAAGGAAGATAGAATTCAAAACAAAATTCAAAACAAACACAGTAAAATTCAACACAGAAACAATTAATTGCACATTTATACAAAATCCAGTTGAAACTATTTCACAGAATCATAGAATTATGGAGTTGAAGGGACCACGGGGGTCATCTAGTCCAACCCCCTTTAGAGCAGGAATCGCAACTGACGCTTCCATGACAGACTGCCATCCAACCTCTGCTTAAAAACCTCCACAGCATCCCCAGGGAGTCCGTTCCACTGTGGTTTGATTAATTCAACCAAACTGACAAATTTGATCCAGTGATACCAGTTTTTCAAAGTCTGGTGGTCATTTATACCTCCAGCGCCCCCTACTGCCCCCTTGCCTCTTAGCATTTCCCTAAGTAATCCCACTGTCTCTCTCCCCCCCTCCCCCCATGGAACCACACATTTTGGGAAGAGCTGCTGTAGAATATACTGCTGTTCTCACTCCGACCTCTGAGCACCAAGGGACTCCCAGTTTCCTTGGCATTAAGGTTGATGGAGACCGGGGTGTCTTTAGGGTATATGGTTTTATAAACACATCTATACAACCTGAGCATAAGATGGAGGGGCTCACAGCACTGACACACCAGCAGACCTTGCCTTCCGATCAGGTTTTTGGAGAGAACCCCAAGTCATAGCTTTGGGTCCAGCACAAAGCAAGACAAATCTCCACCTTCCAGCACCAGCCGGGGCCCACACCAAAAGAGCCCCCATTTGGCCTACCGTTCTCCATTTCAGGGTGATGTGGCGTCCAGTCAGGTGACTAGTGGGGAGGAGAAATACCACTTTCCTGGAGAGCACCATTGCTAAGTTGTTGCTGTTGCCACGGAGCTCACCCTTTGAGATGCTGGTGGGAGCACTTAACCGATTCAACAGCTTCCTCTACTACAGGCATCCCCAAACTCGACCCTCCAGATGTTTTGGGACTACCACTCCCATCATCCCTAGCTAACAGGACCAGTGGTCAGGGATGATGGGAACTGTAGTCCCAAAACATCTGGAGGGTCGAGTTTGGGGATGCCTGCTCTACTAGATTCTAACCTCACAGTCACAGCTTTGGGAGGGACCCACAGATGTCACCAAGACTGACCCCCACAAGCCCATAACAATACATTTCTAAGCAGAGGGGTCTGCAGAATCTTTCATCTCTAGCAGGAATGGCTATATGTCCACATGAGCAAACGCTAAGGCGCCATGCACTGCTCAGGTTGCCATTGTGTGCACACACACAAACATGCACACATGTGCACACACATACTAAGGCCCGCAGGACCGTCTTTAGCATATGCTGCCCATGTCTACACCCAAGATATACTTCTCCACGGTTGCAGGTGAAGCCATGGCAGCAGCAGTGGCATCCTGCTCTTCTGAGTCTCACTGCTGTCGTCCCTCAAGAACTGGGTGCCCAAGCTCCGCAAAGGCACGCAGCTTCACATCCAGGCGCTTTTAAAAGCTCCCCAGGAGGAGGAAGGAGAAGAAGAGGGACGCAGCAGCCATGCCGATGGCAGGCGAGAGAGCAACGCCTCCTGTAGGGCAGGACTCCGGGGAGGAGAAAGCGGCCAGGGTGCAGGCAGCAGCAGCGGCTGGCTTTGAATGTCAGCTTGATCAAAATTACTTATTATTTCATAACAGGTAGATAGTTAAGAGCTTAGGCGGCTTCAGTGGTGAGTACCTGGCGCCGCCAGAATTCAGTGCCCAGGTGCCCCGCACCCCTTGCACCCCCGAGTAAAGACGGCCCTGAAGACACATTTCCAATGCTCAACAGCGTATTGTAGGGGCACTGTGTTTTCCTACTTGTATCTTTAGCCTCATCTTCTCCAACCTGCTGGGGACTACAACTCCCATCAACCCCAGGCTCAAACAGCCAGCTGGTGTTCATGCCCATCACACAATTTTCTGCTTGAAGTTTAAACACCAGTTTATCACCACTTTCCCCTTGTTTTCTGTGGGGTAGGGAGGAGAGAATGGTATGTTGTACCATCATAACTGAAGTGAGTCTCTAGCAAGCTGTGCTTAACTTGCTTACCCCTGCAAAGAGTATTTTTTTTTACAAAAACTTTAGAAGAGAACTCATCTGCAGTCTCTTCAATAGCCTTCATCCCATAATGCCCGTCTTTTATGGTCTCGCACAAAACATCTGGCTCAGTGCGCATCCCAGCTTTGACTTTTCAGTTACCTTGCAAACATGGAGCTAATCCAGTTTGCAGTCTGTTCTGAATTTTCAATAGATTCCAGCCCTCCCATAATATCAAAACCATCGTTTGCTCCGTCTGGTGATGGGAAATGGATTTTTCTTAATGGAGATTTGCTGGAGTCCCTGAGCGGTCTGTTGCAAAGTTATATTGTCATTCCCAGGCACTCTTATCTGTCAGAAGAGGCCTAAAGACTCTACTTATATGCTGACGATGTGGTTCTCCCCTATAGCTTCACATTTAAGCAGTTTGATGTGGGGTTGGGGGTTTTTTGAGAGAGAAAAAACACTGAAGGTGTTTCAATCAAATGGTGTATCTGTCATGATATGCAATACTTATTTTAAATAAAGTGAAAATACCTGCTTGTCACAAGGCCAACAACATAGAATCATAGAATTTTAGAGTTGGAAGGAACCCAAGGGTCATCGAGTCCAACCCCCTGCAATCGAGAAATCTCAACGAAAGCATCCATGACAGACAGCCATCCAACCTCTGCTTAAAAACCTCCAAGAAACGAGAATCCATCAAATTCCAAGAGTGTCTGTTCCACTGTTGAACAGCTCTTATTGTCAGAAAGTTCTGCTTGATGTTTGGTTGGAATCTCCTTTCTTGTAACTTGAAGCCATTGCTTCGAATCCTACCCTCCAAAGCAGGAGCAAACAAGTTTGTTCCCTCTTTCCTGTGATTGCCCTTGAGATATTGGAAGATGGCTATCCTATCTCTTCTCAGTCTCCTCTTTTCCGGGCTAAACATACCCAGCTCCTTCAACCATTCCTCATAAGGCTTGCTTTCCAGACCCTTGTTCATCTTGGTTGCCCTCCTCTGCACACCTTCCAGCTTGTCAATATCCTTCTTTAAATCGTGGTACCCAGAATTGGACACAGTATTCCAGGTGCTGTCTGACCAAGGCAGAATAGAGTGGTACTATTACTTCCCTTGATCTGAGGACTATACTTCTGTTGACATAGTCAGTCTTGCATTTCAAGCAAGCAGGGCAGTGCCCCAATCCTTAGCTATACTATTACACACCAGGATGGGGTTAAAGTAAAGGTAAAGGTACCCCTGCCCGTACGGGCCAGTCTTGACAGACTCTAGGGTTGTGCGCCCATCTCACTCAAAGAGGCCGGGGGCCAGCGCTGTCTGGAGACACTTCTGGGTCACATGGCCAATGTGACATCGCTGCTCTGGCAAGCCAGAGCCGCACACGGAAACGCCGTTTACCTTCCCGCTAGTAAGCGGTCCCTATTTATCTACTTGCACCCGAGAGTGCTTTCGAACTGCTAGGTTGGCAGGCGCTGGGACTGAACAACGGGAGCGCACCCCGCTGCGGGGATTCGAACCGCCGACCTCTTGATAGGCAAGCCCTAGGTGCTGAGGCTTTAACCCACAGCGCCACCCGCGTCCCAGGATGGGGTTACTGCCTCCTAAAATCTGCTACCAGGCATGAGCCTTTGGTCCCACCCATTGTCTCCAGGATTTGGGGCCCTATCCTTTTTTCATTCTGCATTCAGGATGATTTGCCCTCATGATGTTAACAGGGCAGTTGCATGCAATCCCGCTTTCACTACCGTTTGTGCCTGTTTCGTTTCCAATGGGTGGGTGCCCCTTAGCTTCCTGCTGAGATCCCAAAACTTTTCATTCCACAAATGTGCAAGTGACTCTCCAGATGGCCACAACGTGGTAACCTTGACAGAGCAAATAGCAAAGCAGAATGTGTGGACAGCCCAGTGATAAATCCATCAGCAATACACCACTGTTACATCAATTGCACACTGCAAAATCCACCCCCAACACAACACCGGTTTGGAGTTTCATGGGTTCCCAGGCGAGGGGGATGGCAGTAGTTTCCCCAACTTCTCAAGCAAAAGAGCTGCTTCTCTGTGTTGGAAGATTGAACTCTGTTATTTCCTCCTCGCTGGCAGTCTCCCAAAATGTCAGGACAGCAGGAGTGAGTTGGTAGCAGTATTCCTCACCTTTTTGTGATTTGTTGTATTTCTATTTAAGCTATAGTCATCCTTTCTCAATTTGCATCTATCCCAATAAATTAGCACATGCAATATTTATGCAAATTTGCATCTGGCTTTGCAATCTATTTTGGGGAGGTTTCCCTCTTTTTCAGCAAAGCAGAAGCAGCCAGCGCTGACCAGAACAGACCAGGCTTCCTCCTGTGTTTTGGGGATATGACTGTCATCAGCTGCAGCTGTCGGACTAGGACCTGGGAGACCAGGGTTCAAATCCACACCCACCCATGGCACTCAGCAGGTGACCTTAGGCCAGGCACTGCTTGTCTCAGCGTAACCTACCTCACAGGGTTGTTGTGAGGATTAAATGAGGAGAGGAAAACCCAGGTAAGCCACCTGGAGCGCATTGGAGGAAAAGGTGGAATAGAAACACAATGAGAAATCATAGTCCAAAACATCTGGAAGGCACTGAAATAGGTTTTTACTTAGAATCATAGAATCATAGAGTTGGAAGAGACCACAAGGGCCATCGAGTCCAACCCCCTGCCAAGCAGGAAACACCGTCAGAGCACTCCTGACATATGGTTGTCAAGCCTCCGCTTAAAGACCTCCAAAGAAGGAGACTCCACCACACTCCCTGGCAGCAAATTCCACTGTCGAACAGCTCTTACTGTCAGGAAGTTCTTCCTAATGTTTAGGTGGAATCTTCTTTCTTGTAGTTTGGATCCATTGCTCCATGTCTGCTTCTCTGGAGCAGCAGAAAACAACCTTTCTCCCTCCTCTATGTGACATCCTTTTATATATTTGAACATGGCTATCATATCACCCCTTAACCTCCTCTTCTCCAGGTTAAACATGCCCAGCTCCCTTAGCCGTTCCTCATAAGGCATCGTTTTCAGGCATGAGGTCACAGAAGTCTGGGATAGACAACAGTGAGACAGATTGATGCCCCAATCTGTTTATTGTGCTTCCAATGAAGGAAAGGGGACGCGGGTGGTGCTGTGGGTTAAACCACAGGGCCTAGGACTTGCCGATCAGAAGGTCGGCGGTTCAAATCCCCACGACGGGGTGAGCTCCCATTGCTCGGTCCCAGCTCCTGCCAACCTAGCAGTTCGAAAGCACATCAAAGTGCAAGTAGATAAATAGGGACCGCTTCGGCAGGAAGGTAAATGGCGTTTCTGTGCGCTGCTCTGGTTCGCCAGAAGCGGCTTAGTCATGCTGTACGCCGGCTCCCTCAGCCAATAAAGCGAGATGAGCGCCCCAACCCCAGAGTCGGTCATGACTGGACCTAATGGTCAGGGGTCCCTTTACCTTTTATGAAGGAAAGAGCAATGGGACCCTTCTTTGCAGCTGAGTCTAAACCTCCTGCTTTTAGGCAGAGGTATTTTGCGATGAATTCTTGTGGAAGGCTTTGGCAGTTGGTGGGAGGAGATGGATTCCATGGTGTTAGAATATGATTTGGCTTGCTGACCTAACCCTGGAGTGCATCGGGTCCACCTGTGCCCTTGCTTCTCTGCCCTCCATGATACCCTCTCCATCTCCACGTTTGTAAATTGGGGGATTACTGCAAAGGCACCGCGCATTTCTAGCATGCTTCTCACCCAAGTTTGCACATTGAACACACCAACACACCCTTCCCATTCCCAGGATGGGGGTCATGGTCGGGTACGAGGGCACACATAATGATACAGACCTTTCTTTTAAAGCAAGTGTTTGTTATTTTAAAACCAAGCAGCCCTTTGAAAATGGATTTTGTCATTTAGCACTTGAGGCCTGCTTCACCAAGATCTGAGCAGCTTCTTGGCTTGTGTTCTCTGCTCGCTGGGAAAAAAAAAGCGAGACTCAGAAAGCGAGACTCAGAAAGCGAGACTCCAGCTCGCCGCTTTGTACTCCGGGTTCCTTGCTCTGCAGGCTGGCTCTTTTCTCCGTGCTGGGGTCACGTAAGCTCGAAGCTGCAATTTGCTGATTGCTCTGGCTCACAACAAAGGGGAAAAATCATCTTCCCACAGCTGCTGCCCTTTGGCCCCTTTCTTCTCTGTATCAGCCTAATTGTTTATGAGCAATTCACACGGACGTCCCTCTTTGCCGTCTTCTTGTCCTGATCACGGGGCAAAGCAGCTCCTCCCGACTGCAGCTAAGGCTTCAGAGAAGCTCTCCTCAATGAAATACTCTCCAACATTTCTCCGACGAAAAGAGGGGCATCCTAAGGAAAAGCAGGACATTCCAGGGTCAAATCAGAAACTGGGATGGCTTCTGTAAATCTGAGACTGTCCCTGGAAAATAGGGACACTTGGAGGGTCTGCAATGGCTATTTGCATCTGGAGAGAATCCACATCTAGTATATGCTCTAATTAGGGGTGTCAGACCCCCAGAGCTGACCTGGTCTCCATGTTGGCTTGCCCAACCCCCGGGTGGCAGGGGGAGGACTTGACTCTCCAGGTGGGCAAGAGCTCCTTCCCTATCCAGGTTCCGTAAGCAGGTGAGGATGCCCTCAATTCAGCAGGACCTAGGGACCTTTGGCGAAGGTTTCTATCTTAGAATCAGAGACTTGTAGAGTTGGAAGGGACCACAAGGCTTGTCTAATCCACCCCCTGCAATGCAGGACTCTTTTGCCCAGCATGGGACTCGAACCCACGACCCTGAGATTAAGAGTCTCATGCTCTACCAACTGAGCTACACTTGATGTGGAGGGGACCCCAAGGGTCAAGTAGTCCAACCCCTTGAAATGCAGAAATCACAGCTAAGGAATCCCCCTGAAAGATGGCCTTCCAACATTTCCAATGATGGAGAACCCACCACCTCCTGAGGGAGTTGGTTTCACTGTCAAAGAGCTCTTTCCCTCAGGAGATTCATCCCGATATTGAGTTGGAATCCCCTTTCTTGTAAGGTGATCTACACATAAATTAAGTAAAGTAGTAAAAAGCAGTTGAACCCCCCCCAAAAAAACCCCAAATAAATCTTAAGGTAAAGGGACCCCTGACCATTAGGTCCAGTCGTGGCCGACTCTGGGGTTGCGGCGCTCATCTCGCTTTATTGGGAGGGAGCTGGCGTACAGCTTCCGGGTCATGTGTACAGCTTCCGGGTCATGTGACCTTCCCACTGGAGCGGTACCTATTTATCTACTTGCACTTTGACATGCTTTCAAACTGCTAGGTTGGCAGGAGCAGGGACTGAGCAACGGGAGCTCACCCTGTCTCGGGGATTCGAACTGCCGACCTTCTGATCTGCAAGTCCTAGGCTCTGTGGTTTAACCCACAGCGCCACCCACGTCCCCAAATATATCTTAAGCAGGACTAAAACCCAACATGTGGGAATGTGTGGTAAAGACCCGTTTTGCCATCCATTGGAACAAAAATCCCTTCCATTGTTTCCGGAAAGTGCAGAAAGTGGGCACCTGTCGTATCTCAACAGGAATGCTATTCCACAGACCACAGACTAGGAGCGGCCACACTAAAAGCCCTGCCCTGAGCAGGCTTCTGAGATCTTTGGAATTTGCAGAACGGACTCTCTCGCAGACTACAGCGATCTACTGGGTTTATTACTAGACAAGACTTTCTCTCAAGTAACAGAGGACCATGCCTGGGAGCTCATGGGCAACAGCTGGGGACGGGGGCTGCCAGTGCTGCATCCCTAGCATCTGCCGCCTAAGGCAACCATGTTCCTCTGCCTCATGGTAGGGGCAGTACTGTGCTTGTTGAACAGCCAGCTTCTTCCAAATTTGGAAGATTTTCGAGCTGGTGCACTTTTCTCAACAACGTTTGTTTTATAGAATAAATGCACGGGTGTTACTGATTTATTTGGTGATGGGAAATGATGTCCCTCTTTCCCCCTTTTGGGAGAGTGATTACAAGGCTGTTGTATTTCCCCACTGCTTCAACCGTAATATTTGGTTGCTGGTTGAATACAGTCCTTCCTCTAGTTAAATCCTGCTCATAATTGTTATGGTCTGCTCGTATATTGGAAGCTCTGTCAATAAAAATCAAGAAAACTTTCTATGGGTGCAATTTGCCTGTAGCTGTGAGTTCCTTCTTCTTCTTGCGAATTCTATTTCATAAGAAATTGAATGGAATAAAGGCATCATTTGGCAGAGACAAAATTGTCTGTCTGGACATTTAGTCCTGCCCTGAGTTTCAAAGGAGAAAACAGACTGTTTAAGGAGAAAAGGGCTTCTGGAGCAAAGCGCAGCAGCCAACAAGCTTTGAAGAAAAGAAAAGAAAAAGAACTAATAAGGCTAAGTTGCTTCATACATACATTTTGATATTTTTATCAGTCATGCCCACTCTAGAAACTGGGAACCCTATGTGAGATAATGGCAGGAATAGCAATTGCGCCTGAATAGAGATGGATGACACTGCCTATTTTCTTCCTCTCAGTTTCTTTTTCTTTTCCCCCGTCTTAAATCCCATTCAGGGCATTTTCTTCTTGTTGTTGTTGTTAACCCACCATTTACCTTAAGCTCCTGGGGCAGGTTACATACTGTTTATGACAATTTACAGTCACAGAAATTAGGTGCGTCCGCAAAACACACACCTCCAGGGTCAAAAGCCAGGGTGAAGAGGTGGGTTTGAAGAATTCATCGGAAGCTGTACAATGAAGGTGGCAGTCGCACCTCTGTGGGGAGGTTAGGGGCCACCACAGAAAATGCCCTCTCCACAAAGTTTCTGAGGGCAGAGGAACTACCAAGAGGGCCCCCTCAATACAACACATTTTGCCTAATACAATTTTGTGTATGTTATTTTCACTGTATGGATGGGTGTCTATGCACACTCTCCCCTCAAATATGAGATACAGGCATTGTATGAAAGGCAGTGTGGAGCAGTGGCTAGAGTGCTAGACTAGGACCTGGGAGACCGGGGTTCAGCCATGAAGCCCACTGGTCAACTTTGACCCAGTGAGTGTTGCTCTCAGTGTTACAGATTTTTTTGTGAGGATAAAATGGAAATGGGCAAACAGTGTGCTTATGCCACCTTGAGATCTTTGGAGAAAAGGTGGGACAGAATAATAATTAAATAAGACATAAAACAACCATATGCGTTTTTGCACACCTTTGGAAGGGTTTGGGAACAGCACCGCAAAATTGGGAGAGGTGTGCTGTTTCAGAGGATAACTGCATTTCAGTTTGTGTATTGCTTCAGAAAGCAAATAACTCAGTCAGTAGAGCATGAGACTCTTAATCTCAGGGTTGTGGGTTTGAGCCCCACATTGGGCAAAAATATTCCAGCATCGCAGGAGGTTGGATTTGATGACTCTCATGGTTCCTTCTAACTCTATAGTTCTATGATACTATGAAAGTGTGAATTAGGCAGGCTCGTATAAAATGCAAACAGAACCCCATTTCTTCTCCATCCCTTACTGCCTTAGCGATCTCCGTTTCCACCCCATATATAAGCAATTGGAGCAAAGTGACTAGATGAGCATAATTATGTTGTACTCGCATTAACACACCTTTCATCACCTGAAAATGAGGACACACACCCCCTACCGCCTTGTTTACTCATTCCACCTCCTGGTGTGTTCTCACGCTGCCTGAAGCCACAACTACACATCACAGAAGGTTCTGCCTGGCCTGATGTTTTCATTTATTCTCGCAGCCGCGTGTCCTGCACTGATTTTAAAGCAAAGTGTCTCTCTGAGGTACACATATAACAGACGGGTGGGAAAGTCACACAATTCTCCCATGCAACCCGACATTTCCAAAATGCATCTTTTTCTCCCACACACACCCAACATGTGAAATAACAAACCATCCACTTCACAGAACCTGAATGTCAATGCGTCTGCTTTTGCAAGCATGCCTAAGCATTTCAGAGATGCAGAGTTTTGGGCTCCTCTGACTGGCTGAGACACTCCGGGTTCTTCTTCCTCTCCATAGGACTGTCCCTGGGGCCTTCTTTCTAAATCACAGTTTGAGGGATGTTTTCAACCTCTGGGAAGACATGCTAGTAGTGGGTGGGGCCTGAGGCAAAAGTGGGCGGGGCCAAAGGGTTTGGGTTAGAACATGGGTAGGGACTAAAGGTACGCGGGTGGCGCTGTGAGTTAAAGCCTCAGTGCCTAGGGCTTGCTGATCGAAAGGTCGGCGGTTCGAATCCCCGCGGCGGGGTGCGCTCCCGCTGTTCGGTCCCAGCGCCTGCCAACCTAGCAGTTCGAAAGCACTCCCGGGTGCAAGTAGATAAAAAGGGACCGCTTACTAGCGGGAAGGTAAACGGCGTTTCCGTGTGCGGCTCTGGCTTGCCAGAGCAGCGATGTCACGCTGGCCACGTGACCCGGAAGTGTCTTCGGACAGCGCTGGCCCTTGGCCTCTTTGAGTGAGATGGGCGCACAACCCTAGAGTCTGTCAAGACTGGCCCGTACGGGCAGGGGTACCTTTACCTTTACCTAGGCAAACTAAGGCCTGGGGGCCAGATCCGGCTCAATCGCCTTCTAAATCTGGCCCGCGGACGGTCCGGGAATCAGTGTGTTTTTACATGAGTAGAATGTGTCCTTTTATTTAAAATGCATTTCTGGGTTATTTGTGGGGTCTGCCTTGTGTTTTTACATGAATAGAATGTGTGCTTTTATTTAAAATGCACCTCTGGGTTATTTGTGGGGCATAGGAATTTATTACTTCCCCCCTCAAAAAAAAAATATAGTCCAGCCCCCCACAAGGTCTGAGGGACAGCCCCCTCCTGAAAAAGTTTGCTGACCCCTGGGTTAGAACAATGGTTGTAGCTGTTACCTCTTACTGTTATTATGATGATTATTTTACTATGGCGCTGCCTCTCATTATGTTTATTATTATTATGCTTGTATCATTGATGTTCTCTAGTGTGTTTTAATGTTGTACACTGCCATGGGATCTTTTGATAAAGGGCAGTATATAAATTGAATAAATAATAATAATACAGTGGTACCTCGGGATGCGAACGGGATCCGTTCTGGAGCCCCATTCGCATCCTGAACGGAACGTAAGATGTGACGGCGCATCTGCGCATGCGTGGGTCGCGTTTTGCCGCTTCTGCTCATGCGCATGACGTCATTTTGAGCGTCTGTGCATGCGTGAGTGGCAAAACCTGGAAGTAACTCGTTCTGTTACTTCCGGGATGCCGTGGAGCGCAACCCAAAGTTGCTCAACCTGAAGCACATTCAATTTGAGGTATGACTGTAATACCTTTGTAAGCCCAGGTACCCTAAAGCCAAATGTTTCTGCACACTTGTCTCCACCCTTGGTCCATGCAAGGAAGGGACACCATCACACTTCAAGGACACATTGCAGCCAGACAGAGGCTCTCAGGGGAGGCGTGGCCTGGGAGGAGGGGGTGTGGCCTGGGAAGAGACTTGTCCTAGGGAGCATCCCTATGGCTTGGAAGAGAGGCCTGGGAGGCCCATTCAACACCTGGGTCTGTGGCTCCCCACCCCTGTTCTGCACATTAAGCAGTAAACTACAGTTCCAGTTCCTATGTCCCACCCCTTAAAAGGCAACTCATTCTAGCAACCGTTTTGCATCGTGCTCCCCAGGATCTCACCAAATGGCAAGGACAAAAGTGGGATTGGGACAGATATGCCAAAACAAGGACTTTCCCTAGTAAATGGGGACAGTTGGCACATATAGGATACACCCCTTGACGTCCTCCTCATTTAGACCCCTTGGTGATCATGCAGATGGCTGGATTGCCCATAATTTCCTAGTTATGGAGGTGGCAAATAGGGACAGTTGACTCAGTTCACACTTAAAGGAGAATATACCTGACTGTCACCTACTGAGGCACAGTCTAACTTTCAAATTCGCACAGCTCTGAATTTTGCAGGGCAGGTCTCTGGCCAGGTAGCCAGTACAAAAATGCATTTGTTAGTGAAAGTAACATGGAGAAATGCATTCTGTTAGGGATCATTCCTTTGCAAAAATGTGTGTATTGGGTGAAAATTGTGTACAAATAGCAGAAATCTGCAATAAAATGCTGGCACATTTTATTTATTTTTTTAAAGCAAGCTGATGTGGAAATGTACAAAACTGAACTTAAAATTCAAAAAATGAGAAAATGAGAGTAAATAAAAAGAGCAGGCTTCTCGAACCCTAATGGCAAACTTAGCTGCGGAGTGTGCCAGGTTTAAAATCAGTCTCCTGTCTGAGAATTTAGGATGATTGGAAGAGGCAAAGGAACAGGAAGTCCTCAACAAGGACTGCAGCCACGAAAGGAGGCTCCATCCCAATACAATTTGATTTGTTCCTCCAGCATCAAATTTGCACAGTCAGTTGAGTGGAGAACAAAGCCAGCCAAACAGAATTTGCACCTTAGAATTTGCACATGCAGCTTTTAAAAACTGGTATTGGACTTTTAGGGTAGTGTGCTTCATCACTCTAGGGTTTCTCTTAACTCTTTGATTCCAAGCGAGGTGCTGCAAGCTTTGGGGACAGAACTTGGGAGGGATTCTTGGAGGCAGAGAGGAGGATGCAACTGAGATGTTGGTTAAGAACTCTGCAATGGTGTTGGAGCTGGTCCTCAAGTTGATTCTGCAGCAACTCTGATAGATGCTGCTTTCCCCCTGGTGGTGCTGGGGAATATCAGAAGAACTGGGCACGCAGCTAGCCTTCTTTAGTTTAATAATGCCCTTGTTTTCTTTTCATGGCTGGTCTTTGGAACTCACTGCTACAGGATGCGAGCAGTGGCTAAGGCAGGGGTTAGGACTGGAAGGAAGCAAGGTGTATGGTGTAGAAAGAAGAGTAGGCTGTGAGGAGTTTCTGGAAAAAGGCCTGGAGCTTCCAAGATCCGTCTTCCTTCTATTGCAGCTGAATCCAATCTTTGTTTGTGGCCTAATCCCCCGTCTCTTGTTGCAAGGGTCGGAGGAGGGGTGAGGAGTATTTGGGGCGGGTGGGGGGGGGACCTTGTTCGCTTAGGGGCAGGAGAGCGTGGGGTTGCTCTTTTCTCGCACCTTTTCTGCTGAGTAAATCCCCTCCCGGGGGCTCCAGGAATGACCTTCCCCTCTGCGCGGCCACTAAGCCTTTTGTAATGGGATTTCATGGCAGAACTGGCAAATTAGGGGAGAAATGAATGTACTAAGCCCCTGATTTCCTTTCTGGCGGGGTCCCTCTCTCAGGCCCGAGGAGGGCTACGCGAGAGCTGCGCTGAACAAAGGAGGGAGCCCCCTTGCTTTTCATCTCTGGGATGGGTGTTGGGTGGGGGGAGGGAAAAACCCCAACAACAGCAGCAACAGCAATGTGGGGCTGATCTTAAGAACCAGAAAAGAGGGGAGAGAGAAGGGGAAGTGGTTTGAGTCGAAGGCGGCCTGTGTTTCCATACAGTTCAACAACCTACAGCGCCAAACAGTCATCAGTTTAGAAAGTTACCTAAAGCAGTGGGAGGCAAATGCATAGAAGATTACAGAAGCATACTACTGGGAATACTAGACAGTGGTATCGCAAAGAGAGGCTCAACAGTATTTATGTATGTGACTTCAGCAGCAAGGATTCTATATGCACAGAAATGGAAGGAGGACAGAACACCCTCAACGGTTGATATAAGCCTTGAAGTGCACAGAGATGGCAAAAGTGATGGCACTGGTAAAAGATAAAAATTTAGAATCTTTGGAAGAAGACCAGAAACTCTTTCTAGTCTATATAAAAGGTTAATTCCTATTTGTGAAGACCCATACCCTCCAAAATTTCTCCACTGAAAATAAGGACATATTATTATTATTATTATTATTATTATTATTATTATTATTATTTACTCCGCCCATCTGACTGGGTTGCCCCAGTCACTCTGGGAGGCGACCAGCATGTATAAAAACATAATAAAACATAAAACATTTTTTTTAAAAACACCTTGCAGATGTCTTCTAAAGGTTAATTGTTATTTAGCTCCTTGGCTCAGGGGGCCCCATGACTCCATACCCTCCAACATTTCTCTGATGAAAACAGGGACGTCCTTTGGAAAAGCGGGACATTCAGGGCTCAAATCAGAAACCGGGATGGTTTCTATAAATCCGGGACTGTCCCTGGAAAATAAGGAGCCTTGGAGGGTCAGGCAGTGTTGCCTGAAACCCTATCATTGGCAAGATTAAGGGCTGAATGTGCCCGTCAATGGGCGTCCGGGCACAAAATGACAACACCATCCTCATAAAGGGGGTTGGTGCATGCGATTTTATCCCCAAGAAACACCAAGCCCTGATTAATGGTGTTTGCTCATCTTTTTCCCCACTGAAGGGAACAAGTGTATGAGTGGAAAATTACTGAGGGGGAGGTTGTAGCCAGGGCAGCAGGGAGGGGGAGACAGACACATACAACAAGCAGACCATGCAAAAGGCGGGAAAATAGAGCCAATGAGAACGTGCCAAGCAGACAGTAGTAGTGCCAAATAAGGGAAGGGGGCAAAAAGGGTGGCCTGGATTGGTCAAGGGAAGGAGTGGGGTGGTGGGGTGATGTGAAGGGTATATAATATGTTTGATTGCTTTTGTGAGGTGCTGCCAGCCTTTGGAAGCAATTCCGCTGGTAGTCTCTGTACAGAGTTAAATAAATCCTTTCTCCGTGAACTGCACCCTGGTGTTCTTTGACTCTCCTATCTCACTCAACGTGGGGCCACGTGCGAAGGGACACGGGACCAAGTAAAAAGGCTTCATTTCAGTGGGGGCTCGTCCGGGATCCCGCGCTCCCCCACGGGGATCGAGGAGGGGACCAGGCGTGACCGCGGTGAGCAGCTCGGATTGGCGTCAAGGTTCCAGCGCGCACCCTGCCTGTTCGTAGGGGGAGCCAGCCACACCGCTCCTGAGTGGAGACACCCGGTCGCGGGAGAAAGGAGACGGCCGAAGGGACGTGGGTGACCTCTGGAAGTTAAGGTAAACTCCGGGAAGGGAGCTTAGGAATAGCGGGGCTTGATCCACCCCGGCTGGCCGTGGCAAATAAGGTGCCGCCAGCTAGGTAAGGAAGGAAAGGGAAAAGGGAACAGGGAGGAGGAGGTGTATGTGTGTGTGTGTTGAGCGAAGATACTCCAGTGCGTGTAGATGAGTGAATGAGAGGTTGGGGCTCAGAGCCACTGGCCAAGCGACGTGTGGTCCTTGAGGTGCGGTTCCCGGCAGCGCGAGCTCGTCCGGGCCACTGACAGGACGTGGAGATTGGAGCGTGATTGATTACTGGATTAGGTGCGGAGTATCTTATACCATGGGGTCAGGCGATAGTAAATGCACCCCTTTGCAATGTTTTCTAAACAATTGGAAAGCCGCCACAAAGGATGATGATTGGGGATTTAAATTGAAGAAAGAAAGATTAAGAACTCTTTGCACGGTAGACTGGCCCGCCCAAGGGACTGGATGGCCTTTTGAAGGGACCTTTGATGAAAACCTAATAAACCCATTATGGCAGAACATTATTAAAGTACACCCTGACCAGGTGCCATATATTTCAACCTGGAAGACAAATGTAGATAAAAATCCCCCTTGGTTGAGGGCGTGCCGGACAATCCTACCCCAAGCAAAGTTGTGCAGTGTACAGCGTGAAGTCAGGAAACTCCCACCAGTGATCCCTGACCCCCCCGATGAAGAGGGAGGTGCGATTCGCCCGCCTCCACCATATGTGCCATCAATTGCACCCCCACCGGCACCGGCAGCTCCAGGGCCTAATCCGGAGAACACCGGCGCCCCGGGTCCCTCCCCCGAATTAGGAAAGCTTACCCCCGCCTCAAAGGACGATCCACAAGGAGCGGAGTTAGGAGAGGAGGAGGATGAGGAATTTCGAGAGAAACTAGGAGGCCTGACCGAGGTGTGGACAGAAAAACAAATGAAACGGGTGCAGAGTTACGTGGACCCTTACAAAACTGAAGTGGACGTTAGTCCCCATTTACTTTCCGCGGCTGGGTACCTCCCCCACCAATGGAGAAAGAGACAGGAGAAGTGGTTGAAGGCATGGGACAGGGCGGCACTGCATCGCGCCCAGGAAAGGGAAAAGGGGAGGCAAAATGTTCTAGCACCCCTCCGTAGGGTTTATGACCCGCCGGGACCGCCTGGCGTGGATGGGGTGCCAGCAGAACGCACCTACACCATGCAGCATGTGCCGTTTTCCAGTGCAGATGTGTGTAATTGGCGGAATCAGAACCCTGCCTTTGAAGAAGACCCTGCAAAGATAATTAGATTATTTGAGGGAATTTTTAAAACTTACAAGCCCACCTATGATGACATACAACTCCTGCTAGACTCCCTCCTAACCACAGAGGAAGTCAGGAAGGTACACACAGGGGCCAGAGATTATTTGAGATCCCAGAATAGGACAGATGCAGACATAGAGAATGAATACCCTAGGAGAACTCCCAATTGGGACTACAATGACCCTGGTGGAATAAATGCCCTGGAAACTTACCATAGAACAGTAATAGAGGGAATGAAGAGGGCAGCCAAGCGCCCTATTAATATGGCCAAAATTGCTGAAGTTGTGCAGGGCCCTGATGAGCCACCCGGTGTGTTTCTAGAACGGCTGAAAGAAGCATATAGGAAGTACACCCCAGTAAACCCAGATGATGAGGCTCAGGCGCAGCTTGTAAAGTCTGCCTTCGTGGCGCAAGCAACTGCCGATATTCGCCGAAAAATCCAAAAAACCGAGGGGTTCATGGGACACAGGCTAGAATGGATGTTGGATGTAGCTCAGACCACTTATAACCAGAGGGAGGAAGAAGCACAGAAGAAGAAGGAGAAATACCAGGCTAAAAAGCTTATGGCTCTGAGGGGCATTACCCCACAGGAAGCAGGCGCGGCCCGGGGAGGAAGGAGAGCTCGCCTGGGTCGTAATCAGTGTGCTATATGCCGCCAGGAAGGCCATTGGAAAAGGGAGTGCCCACACGCCCAGAGAGAAAATCAGGGTGGGACGCCTGCGGGCACTGGAGGCCAGGCCCTGGACCCACGGTCACAGCCATGGGTTCCAAGGACCCAGGGGAGAGGAAGAGGACAGGGTCCTTCGTGGACCCCACCCCACCAACCTGGGGCCATGGCCCTGAGAGAAGGGGAAGATGCCTATTAGGATAGACCGGGCCCAGCTGATGTAGGTTCCCGTGAGCCCATGGTCAAAATTCAAACAGGGAACCAGCTCATACCTTTTATGGTCGATACCGGAGCCGCTTATTCGGTCATCCCCACCCCCGTGGCCAAGCCTACCTCTGAATTTATCAACATTGTGGGAGCTACTGGAAAATCCCAGCAAGCACCCTTTCTGCGTCCAATCACCTGCAGATTGGGAGGCCAAGTAGTACAACACAACTTTCTATATGTACCAGAATGTCCCGTCCCTTTATTGGGAAGAGACTTGCTAACAAAGCTGCAAGCCCAAATTACTTTTAAGCCAACCGGGGAGGCCATAATGTCCACACTGCCCCCTGGGGAGTTAGTGATGGAAGCCCCATTGAAGGAATACTGGCGCCTCATGATGGTACAAGAAGAGGAGGGTCCTATTCCCGCCTGCATTCTAGAGCAAGTAAATCCAGCTGTATGGGCAGAAGGTAATCCTCCAGGGATGGCTAAGAATGTACCACCCTTGATTGTGAGGCCCAAGCCTTTTGCAAATCCCGTAGCAGTGCCCCAGTACCCTATCCCCCGCGCAGCGGCGGAAGGGGTATGGACCCACCTAAGCAGGCTCCTACAACACGGCATCCTGAGACCATGCCAGTCTCAGTGGAACACCCCCTTGCTACCCATAAAGAAAGAGGGAGGGGGTTATCGCCCAGTACAGGATTTGCGGCTTGTAAATGAGGCCGTGGAGACGCTTCACCCAAATGTTCCTAATCCCTACACCCTGTTGAGCCTTATCCCACCAACAGCAAAATACTTTACTGTGCTGGACTTAAAGGATGCCTTTTTCTGCTGCCGGCTGGCTGAAGAGAGCCAACATTTATTTGCTTTTCAATGGACTGATCCCTGGACAGGGACTAAACTCCAATATACCTGGACACGCCTCCCACAGGGTTTTAAGAATTCACCTACCCTGTTTGGGGTGGCTTTGGCATCAGATTTGGCCAGCTTCCCCACTTCCCCCAATAGGGTTTTGTTGCAGTATGTAGATGACCTTTTGTTGGCTTGTACAGGTGAAGACACCTGTCTAAAGGCAACCCAAGATTTGCTGAATCATCTGGCAGGGGCAGGTTACCGGGTATCCAAGGCCAAGGCACAAATTTGCAAAAGGACAGTCAAATACCTTGGCTTCAATATTTCCCACCAACAGCGGACCTTACGAGATGAACGAAAGCAGGCCATTGTTCAGATCCCTGAACCCCAAAACCGCAGGGAACTGCGAGGGTTCCTTGGGTCAGCCGGATTCTGCAGAATCTGGATACCGAACTACAGCACCATTGCCCGGCCCCTTCATGAATCTACCCGGGGAACGGAAAAGGACCCTTTTGTATGGGGCCCGGAGCAGCAGCAGGCTTTCTGGAAACTTAAGGAGGCCTTGCTACAAGCACCAGCGCTGGGAATACCAAACCCAGAGAAACCATTCACCCTCTATGTGGATGAGGAGCGTGGAACAGCGAAAGGTGTCCTCTGCCAAAAGTTGGGAAGTTGGCAACAACCTATAGCCTATTTGTCTGAGAGGCTAACCCCCACCGAACAAGGCCTGCCTCCCTGCATGCGAGCAGTGGTAGCAGTGGCCACTTTACTGGCAAAAGCTGACAAATTCACCTTCGGACAGGACACCATGTGCATCACCCCACACGCAGTGCCGGCCCTGCTGGACATGAAGGGAACATATTTTTTATCCCAGGCAAAGATGATGAAGTGCCAGACACTGTTGATGCACCCCCGCCTAAAGTTTCAGGTTACAGATGCCCTCAACCCAGCCACCCTGTTACCAGCCACACAGGGTGCTACCCCAGCTCATGATTGTATGCAGGTAATGGATGAAGTATATTCTAGCAGACCAGACCTCAAGGATGAGGCAAACCCCAAGTGGCCGTCCTGGTTTGTGGATGGAAGTAGCTTCATAGAGGAGGGGCAGCGGAAGGCAGGGTATGCAGTTGTGGCGCTTGAAGAAGACGTTATTGAGGCCCAGCCACTTTCGCCAGGAACTTCAGCTCAATTGGCAGAAATCATCGCCCTAACCCGTGCCCTACAGTTGGCCCAGGGAAAAGACATTAATATCTACACGGATTCTAAATATGCTTTCCTCACTCTGCATGCCCATGGAGCTCTCTGGAAGGAGCGAGGACTGCTTACCTCTAAAGGCAACAACGTGGCCCACCCCCAGGCTTTGATGGACCTTTTGGATGCAGTGTGGATGCCCAGACAAGTAGCAGTCATACACTGCTATGGACACCGCGTGGGGCCCAGTGAAGAGGCCCGTGGAAATAGGCTGGCTGACAAAGTCGCTAAAGAAGTAGCACGGCAGCCATTTCCAGTGGCTCTCGTCGCCTCCCTGGTACCTGAACCAGCTTTGGACCCATCCTTGCAGCCACAATATACACCCCAGGAAATAGCAACGGCAGAGGCCCAGAAGTTAGATACCTCTAGGGAAGGGTGGTACGTTACCCCAGATGGCCGAATATGGATACCTGAGTCCTTGTCCCGGCAAGTTGTCCAACGTTACCATGAATCCTCACACATAGGACCGGACGCCATGACCAAACAGTTGGAGAGATGTTTTTACCTTACTAACCTTCACCAGATAGCCGCTCAGGTCTCCAGAAGGTGTGTTCTCTGCCAAAGGAACAACCCGAGGACTGGACGTTTGCCCCCTCCTGGGGTTCAGCGCAGCGGTACAGCACCCATGGAGGACCTTGTCGTGGACTTTACTGAATTGCCCAGATGTGGATTGTACCAATACCTTCTAGTGGCTGTATGCACCTACACCAATTGGGTCGAGGCTTGGCCAACAAAAACCGAGCGAGCATCTGAAGTTGTGAGGTGTTTGTTGCGAGAGATCATTCCCCGCTATGGCTTGCCCCGATCCATTGGGTCAGATAATGGCCCTGCCTTTGTACATAAAGTGCTGCAGGAATTGGCTAAAGCCCTGCAAATAAAGTGGAACCTGCACACTGCCTACCGACCCCAGAGTTCAGGGAAGGTAGAGCGCATGAATAGGACCCTGAAAAACCAATTGGCAAAATTGACCCAGGAGACAGGGTCAAATTGGGTCTCTATGTTACCACTAGCCCTCCTGCGTGTGCGCAGCCTCCCTTCTAAGCGAACCCATCTCTCCCCATTCGAAGTGATGTTTGGAAGGCCAGTGCCCTTTGTGCGCATGACATCCCCCACTCCCCTTCATGATATGCAAATAGATCAGTATGTTCAGTCACTCTCTCGAGTTCTCTCCTCTCTCAACAGGTGGACCCAGGCTCGCACTCCCTGTGTCTTAGTCGAGCCCCTGCACCACTTTGAACCTGGTGACGAAGTGTGGGTGAAAGACTGGTCCCAGACTCCACTACAGCCTTGCTGGAAGGGGCCCTACACCGTGCTGCTCTCGACGCCCACTGCTGTGAAAGTTGCAGGCATCACCCCTTGGGTCCACCATACTCGTGTAAAAGAAGTCATCGCTGACTGGACTGTGATTCCTGATTCCCAAAACCCTCTCCGGCTGACCTTTACCAAACTCCCGGCAGACGACCGCCCTGCTGGTGTCACTCCAGGGGCTGACACCTCAACGCACGGCTGAAGAGGCCATCAGGACCAAGAGGTGGATGGGAGGGACGCCCGCTGGCAGCGTCTCCAACGTTCCAGTCGTACAGATTTGATCATATCCGGGCTCCTGTGAGTGTTGTGTGGGTGGATGGTGTGCCAGTAGGAGTTCTTATCTCAGTTACTCCAAACTATACATTCGTGCCACAATCTCTGGCAGTCCTTACTACCCCATTGTTTAGGAAAACCCAAGAAAACAGGGCAACTGAATCCTACCCCCTACCAGCACCACCTAGGCTACCATGGTTTGGATTAGTCAGCAGTGGTGGTTGGGATGCCTGGGCGGTTCATTGATAACCTTGGGGCTGATCTTGATCTGCCTGTGGAAGCGATCCATGTTTTGTGGACAATCTCCCATAGTATTGACCCTTGTGGCTATTTTCGTAGGGTTTGCTGCCTGCGGCCAGCAGATCGCCACCCAGTCTCCGCCCACCACCTTGACGGACCAAATGCATGTTTGGGGAGCTCACAACTCTTATAACCATTGGTTGCAGTTGGCCGAAATGATGGCCAAGACTGCTAATAAAACTAACTGTTCTGTTTGCACCCTTGGCCCCGTGGATGCAACTGGAGGTATGCCACTGCTACCCCTCCCTTTCAATCGGTCTTTTATTCACAGCCTTTCTAAATCATCTGATCCCCAATTTTGGCCCGGGTGGGACCATCCTCCCACCCTACGGGTCCACATGATTAAGGGCCATATCTGTCTGTACCAGGGAAAACATAAGGGTAAGACCAAGTCCACCCCTGTTGGTACCTCCCTTTGCACTTGTTCTTGTGACTTTGATAATGTTACCTCTGTTGGCGGTAGGGTTACTTACCTCGGGTGTAACGGTTCCTGCCAGGATCTTCACCGCCTACAGAACCGAGTTCTTTTCAATCATACCGCTAGGCGTCTCACTAACGCCAAGGGTGGTATACATTGGGTCTGTGGACCCACGGCTTACCGCCTTCTCCCCGATTATTGGTATGGTACCTGTTTTCCCGCCTTTCTTTTGCCCCCCATGTGGATACCCTCCACTCAGCCACAGCGCCACCGCCGGAGTGTAGACATCTCTGGGGTAGCAGGGGGAAGCACCCAAAAGTGGGGAGAGAACGAATGGCCCCCTGAGCGGATAATAGCCCATTATGACCCCGCCTCATGGAACCCTGATGAGTTGGTAGCTGGCGCCAGAGGACCCATTTATAACCTGAACCGCATCATCCGCCTCCAAGCAGTGGTTGAACTAGTGGCTAATGCCACGGCTACTGCCCTCCGCTTGGTCGCCACCCAATTAACCGAGACCCGCACTGCTGTCCTTCAGCTGCGCCTAGGGCTGGATTATATTTTAGCCAAACAAGGTGGCTTCTGTGCAGCTCTCAACCTAACTGGTGGGGCCTGCTGTTTTAACATCTCAGATCATGGCGAGGCCATTCGAGACCTGGCTGCAAGTATAGAAAAGGTGGCACACGTCCCTGTTCAAACTTGGGAAGGCTGGGACATGTCCTGGTTGGACAAGTTCCTACCGAATGGATGGTTTCGGGGATTCTTTGCCATGCTGATGGGGCCCCTGCTAATTCTACTTCTCCTCTGCCTTTGCATCCCTTGCTTGGTGCAGTGCTTACAAAACATGATGCACCGGATGGTTTCGCGCATGATGGGACCACGTGTGATTGCCTTTATGAAGGAATACCATCCAGTCCCTGCAGACGAGCCTATCGGCTGTCTCGAAGAAGAGGAGGGAATGAAGGGAACAAGTGTATGAGTGGAAAATTACTGAGGGGGAGGTTGTAGCCAGGGCAGCAGGGAGGGGGAGACAGACACATACAACAAGCAGACCATGCAAAAGGCGGGAAAATAGAGCCAATGAGAACGTGCCAAGCAGACAGTAGTAGTGCCAAATAAGGGAAGGGGGCAAAAAGGGTGGCCTGGATTGGTCAAGGGAAGGAGTGGGGTGGTGGGGTGATGTGAAGGGTATATAATATGTTTGATTGCTTTTGTGAGGTGCTGCCAGCCTTTGGAAGCAATTCCGCTGGTAGTCTCTGTACAGAGTTAAATAAATCCTTTCTCCGTGAACTGCACCCTGGTGTTCTTTGACTCTCCTATCTCACTCAACGTGGGGCCACGTGCGAAGGGACACGGGACCAAGTAAAAAGGCTTCACCACAACACACACAAGCCCCAGGAGTCACCCACCCTTGCCCAGCGAAGGGCATCCCAGGCCCGGCGAAGGAGCTGCAAGTCTCCCCGGCGCTGCCATGGCAACGCAAGGAGTGCAGGCCCAGCAGCGGAGAGAAAACACATCCTCGGAGGTTGTGACGAGAGGCCTGGTTTCCCAGCAGCAAATGTTTCTCCAACGTGCGAGGGCTTCATTAGCGCAAGCAAATAAAAGCCATAAATACTCATTAATTTGCCGGCTAATTGATGTCCTCCAAACCCCTGTTTACTCTGCAGCCCCATCGCTCCTGTTTAGGGCAGGAATCGCCTCGTTTCCTTTTACGACTCGGCTAATTAATCGTCCGTCGTTCACTTTTAGCGCATCGCATCTCTGTGGCAGGGCCGAATCTGGGCTCGGCCTCCCCAGGCGTTTGGGGGAGGCTGGCTTCGGCCCTGCCACATCGAGGCCTAATTGACAATTTCCCTCGGCTTCCCCCTATTAAGATTTGTCTTGCTATCCTGGCAGAGAGAGAGAGAAAGAGAAGGAGGCAGATTCAACTAGTCAGGAGACGCCTCATTGACACTTTGCAAGGCCCACTCTCTGAGACGGGACTAAGTGGGCCCTCTGTGGCTGCAGTTCTACTCAGAGGTTTCTCGCTGCTCAGCAGAAGATTCCTTCGTTTTTGCTTTGACAAACTCATCGTTTGTTGCCCGAACCATGCAGTGCAACTTGTGCTGGCCAGCGCTCCCTCTGTCTCCCATCCACCATCACAACTCAAGAACCATCCCTTGAGGAGCAGATACTGAGTTTTCAAAAGCATTCCATTGCCCCACTCCACACTTTGACGGCTGCTTTGACGCATAGTTTTATTTCATTTATTCCGAAAGTTTATAGGCTGCTCGATCAAGAAAAAGTTCTCCGAGAATGTGCACAGATAGTCCCCCCTCCAACATTTCTCCAAGGAAAAGAGGGACTCTCTATTCCATAATAATAGTAGTAGTCATTTTATAATTTATACCCTACCCATCTCAGCAGTTTCGAAGATATATCAAAACATAATAAAACATTAAACATTTAAAAACATCCCTTTAGATGTCCTCTCAAGGTTGTATAGTTACTTATCTTCTTGGCTTGGGGGTCACATAACTCCATACCTTCCAACATTCCTCCAATTAAAATAGGGACATCATACCATACCCTCCAACATTTCTCCCATGAAAATAGGGACATCCTAAGGAAAAGCGGGACATTCCAGGATCAAATCAGAAACCGGGATGGCTTCTGTAAATCCGGGACTGTCCCTGGAAAATAGGGACACTTGGAGGGTCTGAGACAGAATCGCAGAGGAGGCCGCCATGAGATAACTCCTCCTGTGTGGCTTTTTCAGACCAGGAAATGTTTACTGGAAAGTAAAAACACCCCTGCCAGCTTCAGCCACCTCCCAGCTATCAGTTAAGCTCAAACCCCCCACAGCTGCCGAAATTCTGAAGATACTCTTAAGTACCCCAAGAATGAAGCTGGAAAAAGAAATGGAACCATTTTTCACGGTGGTAAAAAAATAAAAGAAAAAAGAGTTTCATAAATTAGTGGATAAATTCTGCATTGTATCAGGAGACAAATCTTCCGTGCATGAAAGGTGGTGATGGAAATTATGGGACACACAACAGGGAGAACTGGGAGAGTGATATGTCGATGCCGCTGCAACTTCCCACTTTGTGGAGCCAGATTCGTTTTACTGAGGCCGCTCCACCCTTGACATATTTTCTGGCTAATGCCTGAAGCAGGCTGCTGATAACAGCCCGATTCTGGCCTTCTGCTTATGTGTTCAGTGCATACGTAGGGAAGGCACAGGGTCAAGTTGAGTAGTCCCATGTTGTACCTGCTACTGAGCATTGCAATTATTAATTATCTGCCCTTCACCAGGGCAGGTGTCACAGGAGGTAGAGGTAAAGAGGTAGAGAGAGGTCAGCACAGAGATAAAGGCACAGGGATAGTCTAGGAAGCATGAGGTCCCTTACTCCAGGCAGAGGCAAACGCCGGCCCTCCAGATGTTTGGGACCATAATGCCCATTATCCCTAGCTAACAGGACCAGTGGTCAGGGATGATGGGAATTGTAGCCCCAAACATCCGGAGGGCTGGAGTTTGCCTATGCCTGCCTTACTCTATCTGTCATAACCAAGACAAACTCCTTTCCACAATCTGAGTTGCACCCAAAAATCCAACAGTTCCGGGGGGGTGAGGGGGGGGGAAACCAAAAAACACAGTGGGTGAGGACATAGCCACTGCATGCCCCCTCCACGCGCGTGGTGAGTGGAGGCCAGCCCCCATGCGATTGGGGGGATTCCTGGCCGCGTCACCCCCTGGATAGCCAATAGGCTGGCTCAGGGGGCATGGCCTGCCCTATTTAATGCAGGATGCGGCCAGGGATCTCCCTCTTTCCCCGCCTGCCAGCTGTTCCTGCTTTTCCCACCTTCCCACCCTATAAGGTTTTCGTTCCTTGACCTTGCTATGGACCTTGGTTGGTCGTCGTTGAGGGGCCTGGTAGGAATTTTTCCACTTGGCAAATTGGCACCAGCCACTTGGTTTTCGCCTACCTCGTAGCAAATCGTCACAACTTTCTTGGTATTGGCAGTTAGGCATTGGTATTGTTCTGTAGTTGGAAGAGGGGAGGTAGCACCAACACCTGCCCTGCGTATTGAAGGGTAGTCCGATAAAGGATTCCGGGCGGCGTGGCCCTGTCTGAAGCCTATGGAGGTGAGGGCCTAAGGCACGCCCCCAAGTGGTGACCCCAGGGGAGTTCCTAGTTGATGTGCATCAGCAGGACTCCCCCTACTGGTGGTGAACCCTTCCCGGACTTCAAGCGGACGGGCTGAAGTCGGACATAGTGGGTTAGGACCAGTGCCTAAGCCAATACCACTCATCACATGTAACCAATAAAGTTGTGGCCTTTTTTAGCCCATTAACCTTAATAATTGTGTCTGTCTTTAATTCCACCTGGGGGGGGGGGAGGCGCCACACAACCCTGCCCCCTCTCTGACTGCGGAAATGCAGCTTGAAGCACAGCAGGTTGAAATAACCTCACTGCATTTTAAGCAGCTCGTGGGAACATAATTATAGTCCAACAACATCTGCAAAACCACAGGTTCCCCAACTTTATTCTGTGCCTGGGAGCGGGGACTGTTGCAGTAAGGGCTACCCATTTTCTACTCTGGCTGTGTCATCAGCTCTGGCTCCCAGGAGGTATCAAGTCCCTAACCTTCCATCCCCAGTTTGTCTCCTGCTACCTGACCCACTGGCTTATTTATCTACGTCCAATGGAGCGGTAAATTTCCCGACAGCCGTTTCCTCTAATTCCGTAAAGGGCCCGTACAGCGTCGAGCTCCTTACTTAGCCCCTAAGAATGATTTTTGCTACTCCTTTGCTCCCCTGAACTAATTATTTTAGCATCTCCCCTGCATGCAATTTATCTCTCTTGTTTGAAAGAGGCAGTTTAATTAAGATAAAAGCCTGGCCTTTTCTGCTCTGGGAATTGGCCTCCACTCTTACGGGGCACGTATCTGATGAATGGATGTAACATCAGGCTGACCCAGATCGAGAGAAACTCCGGGCAGGCTGCGTCAGATACATAGCAGTGGAAAGTTAAAGAAAACGGGATTTCGGGGCCTTCTATGGGGAATTAGCCCCACCTCTGCCTTAGAACGGGAACCCCCCACCTAACCACCGTAATATCCCCATGCCAACATACCCTCCAACATTTCTCCGATGGAAGTGGGGACATTCTGTTTCATAATAATAATTTTGCTACTCTGAGCGGCTTCCTGCATATATATATATATATATATATATATATATATATATATATATATGAAATATTAGACATTAAAAAACTGCCTTGACTCTGGGGTCAGATAATTCCATACCCTCTGGTGAAAAATGGAAGTCCTATGGAAAGCGAGACATTCCGGGATCAAATCAGAAACTGGGACGGCTACTGTAAGCCCGGGACTGTCCCTGGAAAAAATGGATACTTGGAGGGTCTGTGACAAACGTTAAGATTTTACAGCTTTCTTCAGCAGCTTATTCCACCACCAAGCTTCTCAGGGGTCACAACTCTTGCCTAGGATTGCCATATTCCCGACACTCGCAAAATTGTTGAGCTTTTTGGAAACCCACCAAAATTGGGGAAACTTTTTGGGGCGTTGCCATACATCCGGGTTTCCCCCGACATTTTGCAAACCCCCCCCACCGATGCCATTTTTACACCCCAAAATCAGGACATGTCAGGAATTTTCCTGACATATGGCAAGCCTAACTCTTGCCCATCCCCAAACAGAGAGCCAGGACGGGTGAATTACAACCAGGGTCCCTCATGTCAATTGATGGAAGGAACTGCAGTCGGTGCAGTCGGGGGGAGAGGGAGAAGACACTGCTCTGCAAAGTGACCCAGCCAAAGCAGAAGGCCAATCTCCTGGTATTTACATCCAGCCAGGGCAACCTGGAAAGAAGCGGTTTCGAGGGAACCACAGTCTGAACAATAATTCAGCACTCCCTCTGGTCCGTTTAGGGTGAAAATGAAACTGGCCCTTCATTTCTGCCCCCTACCTATTTTATAAGAAATTGTCATGAGACACACACACAGCAGTGCATGAGTGGCCTCCTTGCATAGCCCTGGCCTGTTATCTACTTCGTAGTCAGAAATGCTATAAGCATTGCTTTAGTTTTCCTGTCTCCTCTCACTGCAAGTTTGCTGTCTTTACCTCCCCCCCCCAGGCAGCCTCCTTTATTGCTAGCGTCTCTTATCTCCCTCCCGATTGCTTGCTGATCAGTGGTTTTGTTTCAACACCCACTTCCCTCTTTCAAAAAAGAGAGCATGATCTGCTTTTTGCCCCTGGGCAATTTGGCTCCAGGGATCACTCATTCACTCCATAAGATGCACAGACATTTCCCCTTACTTTTTAGGAAGAAAAAAGTGTGTCTTATGGAGTGAAAAATGTTGTTGTTGTTTTGTTGTTTAGTCATGTCCTACTCCTCATGACCCCATGGACCAGAGCACACCAGGCACTCCTGTCTTCCACTGCCTCCCACAGTTTGGTCAAACTCATGCTGGTAGCTTCGAGAACACTATCCAACCATCTTGTCCTCTGTCGTCCCCTTCTCCTTGTGCCCTCAATCTTTCCCAACATCAGGATCTTTTCCAGGGAGTCTTCTCTTCTCATGAGGTGACCAAAGTACTGGAGCCTCAGCTTCAGGATCTGTCCTTCCAGTGAGCACTCAGGGCTGATTTCCTTAAGAATGGAGAGGTTTGATTTTCTTGCAGTCCATGAGACTCTCAAGAGTTTCCTCCAGCACTATAATTCAAAAGCATCCATTCTTCGGCGATCAGCCTTCTTTATGGTCCAGATCTCACTTCCATACATCACTACAGGGGAAACCATAGCTTTAACTATACGGACCTTTGTTGGCAAGGTGATGTCTCTGCTTTTTAAGATGCTGTCTAGGTTTGTCATTGCTTTTCATTGAAAAATACGGTATGCCAAATCCTAAATAGGAAACTGGCTTTTAGGAAGAACAATGGATAGACAGAGAGAGCGAGAGCACTTTATTTATTACATTTATATCCCACCTTTTTCTCCACGGAGCTCAAGGTGCCTGTATATAGTTCTTCCCACTCCTCACAACAACCCTGTGAGGTAGGCCAGGCAGAGAGGCAGTGACTGACCCAAGGTCAATGAGTGAGCTTCATGGGCAAGGGGGGATTTGAAGCCTGGCCTCCCAAGTCCTAGTCCAACACTCTAACCACTACCCTACCCTGCCTGTCATATGGCCACCTGTCGCAGCTGCTTTAGCTGAGATTTGTGCATTGCAGGGGGTTGGAGTAGATGGCCCTTGGGGTCCCTCTACAATTCTATTATTCTATATCAATGTACATAGCGTTTACACCCATAGACACCCGCTGGGGAGACTCTTCTTCTCGTTTTTGTGAGAAATTAGTCTGCTCCCCTCCCCTTTCAGTGTTTAGCTTTGACTGCTCTTTTGCTGCAAATGCGCTGAGCTTATACCCCAAGCAAGTTTGTCTCGGTTGTTGCAAACACAAACTTGTGTGTTTGCAAGTCAGATCAGAAGGTTGCCTTCGACTTGGCCAGAAGGATTGGGAACAAGAGGCTCCTTCCATCGCTCTGCACCACTTTGCCTAAAGTGCACGGTGCGCAGAGTTTTCATTACATAACGTTCCGAAATTGGGGTTATTTCCTAGGGGCAAAAAGTGTGCCTTGCCTCCCTTCCTCTTGTTAGCATCTGCGTTAGATATCGAGTGTGGCGGGATGTGGAGGTATGATGGATATAATGGAGAGCAGGTCACACCTTGTCTCTACTGACCCGCAAAAGGGGAAGCTGTCTGGGAATCGATCTCGCTGCCTTCAGCAGTCAGGTGCCTGCCCTGAAAGTGTCGGTTGACCTCTGGAAGCTCAGCACAGCTCCCAGGCTGGGATCCATCTCAAGGCTCTCATGGGAGCATCCAGCACACTCTTTGCTTGCTCTCTTGCTTTGGCTGAGAAAGGAGCTTCCCTCCTGAAAGGTAACCTACGGCCTGCTCATCTCCCTGCCCGCCCCCTTATTTGAGAGCTTCATGTACCTGCTTCAACAAGTACACTTCCCAGAATTCCTTGCGGAGGGAGCCAAGTGTAGTTCTGTCCATTGGCTTTCTAGGTAGGGCTGATGGGGGTTGTAGTCCAGAGCACCTGGAGGCCACCCAGACAGGGAAGGCTAGTCTAAGCTCACTGTTCCCTCTATTTCCAGTGGCAGGTCTATGACTGCCATTGCTTATGTAGCCAAAATGGCACCATCCATTCCCAAGACGGGGGGAGCAACTAGCTTGGGGAAACCTCAAGTCTTGCAGGGTTAGGAGGAAAATGAGGAAAGTGAGGACTGAGCATGCTCAGTGTGTGTGTGTGTGTGTGAGAGAGAGAGAGAGAGAGAGAGAGAGATTCATATAATGTAGTCTCAAAAAATGCTGGCTTGAGATGCAGAAATCTAAAAACGATATATATATCGTTAAACACATTTGCCAACAATACATTGACCAGCATATAAACCTTTTTTCTCTGCCGAGCTTGCAACTTCCCTCCTTCCCTTCAACCGGTATCCCATGTCAAATCCAATTGCGCAATCTAACTCCTTACAATATCTCTACATTGTAGGATTTACTTCAATCCTGCTAGTGTCTTCAATTTTTTTCAATTATCATTTAAATATACAATAAATTCACTCCAGTCTCTCCAGCAATTTCTGCTCGTCCTGGTCCCGGATCCTGCAGGTCAGTTTGGCCAACTCAGCAAAGTCCATCATCTTCGCCTGCCACTCCGCAATAGTAGGAATTTCTTGTAGTTTCCATTTTGGGGCCAACAAAGTCCTTGCTGCAGCTGTGGCGTACATGAATAGTCTTTGATCTATCTTCATAATCTCATTTCCCATCAGGCTGAGCAAAAATGTCTCCGGCTTTTTGGGGAAAGTATATCTAAACATCTTCTTTAGTTCATTATAGATCGATTCCCAAAATGTTTTTACTTTGTCACATGTCCACCACATATGATAAAAGTCTCCATCTTAAAACTTTTTTAAAAGCACTTAAAAGCAGTACAAAGCACAGAATGATGATTGACTGTTGTGAGGCAGAGGAGAAAAAACAGAAGCTGGAACCCTGAATAGTGGTGCTCTAGAATCATAGAATCATAGAATAGAATCATAGAGTTGGAAGAGACCACAAGGGCCATCGAGTCCAACCCCCTGCCAAGCAGGAAACACCATCAGAGCACTCCTGACATATGGTTGTCAAGCCTCTGCTTAAAGACCTTCAAAGAAGGAGACTCCACCACACTCCTTGGCAGCAAATTCCACTGTCGAACAGCTCTTACTGTCAGGAAGTTCTTTCTAATGTTTAGGTAGAATCTTCTTTCTTGTAGTTTGGATCCATTGCTCCGTGTCCGCTTCTCTGGAGCAGCAGAAAACAACCTTTCTCCCTCCTCTATGTGACATCCTTTTATATATTTGAACATGGCTATCATATCACCCCTTAACCTCCTCTTCTCCAGGCTAAACATGCCCAGCTCCCTTAGCCGTTCCTCATAAGGCATCGTGTCTAGGCCTTTGACCATTTTGGTTGCCCTCCTCTGGACACGTTCCAGTTTGTCAGTGTCCTTCTTGAACTGTGGTGCCCAGAACTGGACACAGTACTCCAGGTGAGGTCTGACCAGAGCAGAATACAGTGGCACTATTACAGAACGGATTACATTCGAGAACCAAGGTTCCACTGTACCTCTTTAGTGAGCATTCTTCCTGATTTCCTTGTACAGTCATACCTCATGTTACGTCTGCTTCATGTTACGTTCTTTCAGGTTACGTCCCACGGCGACCCGGAAATACCGGAAAGGGTTACTTCCAGGTTTCGCCACTTGCACATGCACAGAAGCGCAAAATGATTTTACTTGCCTTGATCGAGATGCTATACTCCTATTGATGCAGCCCAGAATTGCATTGGCTTTTTTAGCTGCCAAGGCTGTGGCAGGCCCATTCCTCTCTTCTCAGACAGGTTAGGATGCAATGGTCTTCCCTTCTCGCTTTATCCATATCCCAGTGAGTGAAAGAAACTAAATGGAGAGACAGTGATATACACAAGGCCATCCAATGAGCCTTGGGGCTGTGTGGGAATTGTAGCCAAGGTTTCCAAGTCCCTCCCTCTGCCTGCATCCCTGCATATGGGAGGGATGCACAGAGAAGGGGATAGTGGTGCTGCTCTGATGCATGTGGTCCAGCAGGCAGCCCCATTCACTGCCAGGGTGCCAGCATAAACTGGCTCGATTGCTTTCTTCCAAACGGAGGAATGACGTGGCCAGCTTGGAGTCAGAGGCACAGCTACTGGAGCAGATCAGCGCCTGATTAATGTTGCACAACTTGTTATATTGTCAGATAATTATCCCCAAACTGTATGACTTTTCTGCTAAGTGGCAGCGCTTAATTGCGTTTTTAATTACGCTGTAATAATTCCAGCCCAGGCTGAGCGAGAGGACAGAGCCTGGCGCGGTGGCAGCAAGGCCTGCCAAGAACCATTAACCTGTCTGAGGAGAGAGGAATGGGCCTGCCACAGCCTTGGCACAAGCGGACCGCCGCCGTTCACTGCCATGGGGAGGCGCCCCCCAAAATGTCCCAAACATGGCATTAATGGGAAGGACTTGGTGGTGGAAGGCAGAAAGTGGGCACGACTGTAAGGTGCAGTGGTGGCAGCAGGTGATGCTGTCAGCAACCTATAAAGCCCTACTGAAAATGAAGATCACACTCCCTGAGAGACAACAATGCCAGGGAGAATCTTGGTTCAGTTCACATCTAAAGGTGAACCTGCCTAATTCCAGTGGCAGATTTAGGGGAGTGTGATTGGTTTGGCCGCACTGGACACAGAGCCTCAGGGGTGCCACAGGGGATGACGCAACCATGCTTCAGAATGAGTGTGAGAGGCCGTGGGTGCCAAATTTTGGCATCACAGAGGGCACCGCTCAAATGTGAGACCCCAAAGTCTGCCACTGCTAAGTCACAATATGCAACTATCCTTCAGTGTTTACACTTCTTCAAAGTTTGCAGTCCCCCAGCCAAGGTCGGCCCACCCATGAGACAAGATGAAGCGACTGCCTCAGGTGGCAGGATTCACCAGGGCAGCAGATCCCAACATTGTTCATTCTTCCTCTCTTGTTCCAATTTCGCACTGAGACCTCCCCCCCCCCCAAAGAAAAGCCTGAAAAAGTGCCTATTTTGGACTTTGTGATGCAGGAAGATGTGCATCCCAGTTTAGGAACTCAGAATGTTGGAGGGTACGCAATCTCTTATCTCTGTATCCTGGGGAAACGGATTCTATCAATTGCACTAACAATGGGTTGTGTGAAGGTGTTGTGACTCTTCTTGCTTTCACAGGCTTTGGGCACTTTCTAGAAAAGTCCAGAGTGGGGCAATGAGCAGAGAGTGATGAAGCAGCCTGGTGTTTCCTCCCTTAACAGCACCAGGCTGATGTCTTCCCTGGCTCTTTCCCTGTGTGACAGGCTCTGGCCCAGCAACCCTGACAGGAGCCTGCCTAGGCAACCATCAGGCTCGGTGCTTGGAGTCCCAGAACACAATCTGGTTCCAGCTGAACGAGAGCCTAAATTTGCCCGTCAATCCTGGCACTCCTACTCTGGGCGCCCAGAGGATCGCGTCAGCCAACTGGGGCCAGGAGAAGGGGCCAGGAGAGGTCAGGAGAAGGGGGCAGGCACTGCAGCCGGACTGGAGGAGAGCTCACCTCCCGGCACTAATAAGAAGGGAAAACTCAGCATCTAATCAATAGAGCGGCTGAGTGTAACATCTCCAACCGCCAGCTCTGAAGGAAGGAAGAGGCCTGTAATTGCAAAGGCAGAGCTTGACAGATGCCTCCTGTCCCAATCAAAGCCAGCAGCCTTTGGGGAATTGCTGGCTCCTGGCTGCTACCTCCTGGTGCCCCTCGCCCCACATCTCGCTGTGCAACAACGTGACAGAGACAGGTGCTCAAATGTCGACCGGTCCATCTGACCTGGTGCTTCCCGAACTCCTGGAACGAAAGTCACGAGCTGCAGGTTCCATGCAAATATGTGTCTATCGAAAAGTGGCAGTGGTTTTACCTTTTGGTGGCGACAATGACAGGGGCTTGTAGTAGAGAAGCAGTGGGCAGGGAAAGCATGAAGAACCCCTCTTGACATTTTCTCTGCTACAAATTACACTCTCCCTACCCGACTTACAGGAGCCAGAAAGAGTTTACCTCCAGTGTTTGCATGAGTTATGCAATCCCACATTTAATAGTAGTAGTAGTAGTAATAGTAATACAGTGGTACCTCGGTTCCCGAACATAATCCACTCCGGAAAACCGTTTGACTTCCGAAATGTTTGAAAACCAAGGCGCAAAGGGCTGGCTGCAAGTTCAATTAGAAAAATTGAAAAACACACAGAGGAAGCTGTTCAGAAGCAATTACTTCCTGGTTTTCGGCATTCGGAACATGAAATGTTCAGCTTCCAAGACGCTCGAAAACCAAGGTACCACTGTAATAATAATTTTATTATTTATACCCCACCCATCTGACTGGGTTTCCCCAGCCACTCTGGGTGGCTTACAGCATATACAAAACATAGAAAAACATCAAACATTAAAAACTTCCCGATACAGGGCTGCCTTCAGATATCTTCTAAAAGTCAAATAGTTGTTTATTTCCTTGACATCTGAAGGGAGGGCGTTCCACAGGGTGGGTGCCACTACTGAGAAGACCCTCTGCCTTGTGAGGGAACCAGCTGAGGACCCTTGGAGGAGGACCTCAGTTTCTGGGCTGAGCGATGGGGGTGGAGATGCTCCTTCAGGTATGTTTAGGGCTTTCAAGGTCAGCACCACCACTTTGAATTGTGCTCATAAATGAGCACAATTTGAAAGAATGTGTAGGGGCCAATACTGGATAGGGGGTGTGGATGCTGGACCTGCTCCCAATGCATACATTTTCACCCACAAAACCAGGGCATTAGGAGGGGCGTGCCTTCCGGTCCGGTCCAACGCTCTGGCATTCATCGGCAGGGTTGTGCCAGATCGCTGGACCTTCAGCTCAAACCTGCTGATGATAAGGCACACTGGTGCTTGTCAGCAGAGGTGCGCCAGAACGCCTTCTACTCTGGAGCTCTGAAGCTCATCCGCAGGACTTGCCAGACCTCTGGCGCATCTCTGTGACTCGTGCCAGAATGAGCTTCTTTTGGTCCAGTGCTCTGGCGTGAGGATTCGCACCAGAGCACTAGAACTAAAAAATGGGACATTCCGGGATGCCAACAGAAATCGGGATTGTCTCCTGTGATTCCAGATGTCCCGCTTAAAATGAGAGTGTTCTGGGGGTGTCCCAGTGGCATAACATGGGGGGGGGTAACAGGGTGTCCTCTTGACAGCCCTTGGAATAGAGGACTTTCTTTTATAGAAAATGGCACAGGGACACCCTGGCAGCCTGCTTCTGCTGCACCATGCAAATGCCCTCAATTGGGCTTTTATTTTATCGATTATTTGCTTGCTTGCTTTTTTCTGCTTCAAACCCTGCCTTTTGATCTGGAAAGATCCCCAGATGAGTCTTACACTCAGACAAAGAATTTTAAAAAATGACATTGGGACTGTATTTCAACTTTCACTAGCAGAATTGCAATGGTTTAGAATAGTGGTTCCCAATTAGCTCAGTCCTGCAAAAACCCCTCTTGTTGGTTTTTAAAGCCAAGCCATGGATCCCCTACTTTTGGAGTGAGAAAAAGATATCTCTATGGTAGTTTTTGTTATGCAAATGGTGCCACAGACCGCCTGGGTGGGTTATGCAAACCCCCTGGGGTCCACAGGCCACCAATGGTCTACAATATTCTCTCTCTCTCTCTCTCTCTCTCTCTCTCTCTCTCTCTTAACACACACACAACGCCCCAAATTTCATGAAGTTGTTGTGGCTGCCCCCATTGCCTCTCCACTCCCCACAATCTGTGGGGCTTTAGTATCATTACAGAGAGATCCCCCCCCCTTCCCAAGCAGGCATGGAAAACAGCGCTGATAATCTTGGCTGCACCAGCTCCGAATGCCAGCTTCGACTGGGGTGGATGCTTGGAACTGTTTTCCTTTTCCTACATTTCCTCTGCTTTAATATTGCATCTTTATTACACACACAGAGAGAGAGTCATTCCTCAAGGGGAGAGAGGAAGGGAGAGGACCGTGCCTGCCTTAGCCAGACAAGGGAGGGTCAAAGGCCACTGCATTTAACATTCTTCCTGGCTCTTAACTGCACAGAAAACCAGTAGAGACAGCATGAGTGAATAGGGAACAGCGGGGAGCTTTTGGTTCAAAGCCCTAAATGCTGCGGCTGGGGCAATTCTCCACATCCCACCCCCCTCCCCACAAGCACCCCTAGACACTGCACCTATGAGACTCGGAGAAAACACGGGGAATTTTCAGGCAGCTGCTAGAAATCCATTTTGCAGAGGAGAGCGGGGGCGGGTGGGGGATGTTTGAGAGAAAGCTGTTTCTTTTTGGATCTTGCAGCTTATCCAGGAGATTAGGACGGGGTTGGGAGCCCGCGGGGAAAATGCTTTTCTTAACTAAGCCTCGGGTATGTTGTGGGTGGGGTTCACCAAGGGTCAGGCCTAGGGGCAAAGGAAAGGGCGGTAGGTAGATTAAAATGTGCCATTCACAGCGGATGGGTGCAGAAGTCAGAGGTGGAGGCTCGCAGTGGACAAGGAGACACAGCCCATGCATTTTGCAGAGATGGGATAATAATATAAAAAGGGACCTTCCTGCTTCCTAAAATCTTATACATGATGCAGGTAGGGATGGAGGAGGGCATCAGTTTTGATTCCTCTCTGTATTTCTCACATGCACCGCTGTTTTCTTTCTGCTGCACTTCGTATTCTGCCCAAAACAAAGTTGTTTCATTGTCCACAATAGCAAAATCATGTAGCTTACATAACTGACATGCGTAATTATAAATTAGTTCCTGTCATTAACTTATTCTACTCCATGTATTTCAATGCAAACACAATGTCAATTAGGGGTGGAATATAATCTGTTACATAAAATTTGGATACTGAAAGCAACATCAGAGGATAACAATTGCATCTGCTGAATTGATTTCTGCACTTGCCATTTCCACTCCTGTTTTCACAGAATCTCCCCAACATCCCCAGTGGGAGGTTCTGGGAAAGGACTGTACCATGTCAGAAAACTGCATTTGCATCCAGTGCCTGATTTACAGATTTTGCCATGGGGGCAATAGTCTGCAGTGCTGCTCTCCTTATTGTGAACAAATTTTGCATAAGCTACAGCTCCTGTAACCTGCTGCCCTAGACATGTGCCCCTTTTGCCCCTTTCGATCCGGGCCTGAATGCATCAGCTCCAAAGACCATACTGCACACGTTTAGGCAGGAATAACCAGCTGCACAAATATGAGGTGGGGGACATATGGCTTACTAGCAGTACAGTACATGTGAAAAGGATCTAGGGGTCTCAGGAGACCACAAGCTGAACATGAGTCAGGACTGTGATGCAGCAGCAAAAAGAGCTAATGCTTTTATTGGCTGAGACTCTTGAGAGTCCCATGGACTGCAAGAAGAACAAACCTATCCATTCTGAAGGAAATCAGCCCTGAGTGCTCACTGGAAGGACAGATCGTGAAGCTGAGGCTCCAATACTTTGCCCCCCCCCCCCCCCATGAGAAGAGAAGATTCCCTGGAAAAGACCCTGATGTTGGGAAAGATGGAGGGCACAAGGAGAAGGGGACGACAGAGGACGAGATGGTTGGACAGTGTTCTCGAAGCTACCAGCATGAGTTTGACCAAACTGCGGGAGGCAGTGGAAGACGTGAGTGCCTGGCGTGCTCTGGTCCATGGGGTCACGAAGAGTCGGACACAACTAAATGACTAAACAACAACATTCTTGGCTGCATCAACAGAAGGATAATGTCCCAATCAAGGGAAGTAATAGTACCACTCGATTCTGCCTTGGGCCTTGTTTTCTTCTGCTGTGGAGGGTTCTGATTAAATATCAGGAAGAAGTTCCTGGTGGTAAGACTTGTTCAACGGTGGAATGGTCTCCCTTGGAAGGTTGTGGACTCTCCTTCCTTGGAGGTTTTTAAGCAGAGGTTGGACGGCCATCTATATTGGACACTGTAGTTGAGATTCCTGCATTACAAGGGGGTTGGTCTACATAACCCTTGGGTCCCTCTCCATTCTATGATTCTGTGATTTGCACAAATAAGGCTATTCACACATTTGCATAAATAAGGAACGTAATTTAATAATATGGAGAAATCGGTCACATGTCTCAGAGGAGAGCAGAAATGATCAGGGCTGCCGGAGGAATTCAATTCCTGCATGTTCTTATTCAAAGCAGCCTGATCAGCAGCTCCTGGAACATAATTATCCTCCGGATTTTGCACCTCTCTGAATCTTACAATATGGTCCTTGGCTCAAAAGATGTCCTGCAGCACATTAAAAATGTGTATTTCTGGGTGAAACACATTTAGAAATGCACACAATGAGATAAAATATGTATTCAGGTACAAATGCCGTGCAATCTTTCAAGAACTGCAGAGTAATGCAGAAATGGGGACAGGATGGATTTATGAATGAAGACAGGTGAGGCTGATGGGAAGCAGGACTAAACGGACCCATTCATCCCTAGAAATGAATCTGTGCCACCAAAATTGTCCTTTGTGACTCTTTTGCGGAATATTTTCTATTTAACATCCTGATTTTTCTATAGCAGTCATCAACATCACGCAATTACTATAATATTAAATACTGAGGACCCCATTACAGGTCATGTGCAATTCATATCTACCAGCAACCTGCTTTTCTTCGCAACACATCTCCCTGGCAACCACCTTAGGAATGTAATTGAAGAGAGGCGTGAAAACATTGATAATAAAAAATACATACATACTGTACGTACATATATATATACAGACTCTCAGGAATCAGCTCAGCTCAGCCTAGGGATGGGCGAATCTCTCAGTTTTGGGTTTTCTCGGTTTCTATCAGTCTGAAGTTCAGTTCCCAACATTTGCACATCAGCTCGCATTTGTAAAAAAGCCTTCATGGAAATTTATCAACATTCTAGTGTGAATTTCTCCTAATACACACATTTTGTACACAATTCCCACCCCCTTTCCCAGGCCATTTCTATTTCCCGCCCCCCCATGGTGTTATTTTCAGTAATATAGGTAAAGGTAAAGGGACACCTGACCAGTAGGTGCAGTCGTGGCCAACTCTCTCTCTATATATGTATATACACATTTTATTCCAGTGCATTCATTCTTGACTGGAGAACTGCATTGAAAAATTCAGAGAAGCGCAACTTTCGGAGGACATCTTTATTTTGTTTTGTGTGTGTGTGTTTTTTTAAAAGTACAGATTAGGTAGGCTTGTATCTAAATGCAAACTGGATCAATATGCCTCCCCCATCCCTATCCCAGCCACATGTAAACACAGTTGGGGCTGGAAGGGACATCATGTTGCAGTGGAAGCCCCTACCCAAAAAGGATGTCATCAGTTTTGCTAAATAAAGTAGATGCTTCACTAGAGTAGGTGGAAATAATAATAATGATAATAACAATTTATTATTTGTACCCTGCCCATCTGGCTGGGTTCTCCAGCCGCTCTGGGAGGCTTCCAACAAAGATTAAAAATACATTAAAATGTCACACATTAAAAACTTCCCTTCAGATGTCTTCTAACATGGCATTGAATTGGACCCCTTCAGTTCAATGACCTGATGGGGATGGAAATTTGGTGAGTGGAGGGGGGGCTGTGTGTGAGAGGGTATGGGGTGGCCACACCCACTCTTGGCCACATCTATCTTTGGCATACAGCCCCCAGAGGTTTTGATTAAGGATAAGGGCAGTGCTTGAGCTGGGAGGGTGAGGCAGTAGGAACCACACTTAGCCATCACAAGACTCTTCATCTCAGGGTTGTGAGTTTGAGCCCCACGTTGGGCAAAATATTCCTGCTTTGCAGGGAGTTGGACTAGATGACCCTTGTGGGCCCTTCCAACTGCACCATTCCGTGATATTGGATTTTGAATAAAAGTGCAATTGATTGCTACTGTTCTAAATTTGGTTCTATTCGATTCACTCATCAAGAAACATCCTCTGGGGGAGGCAATAACGCCAAACAGTTGAATTCCAAATATTGATGCCCTTTTTAAATTTAATTTCCAGGATTCAAATTTGGGCAAAGGAGTATCCAATATTTTATATAAAAACACAAAAGGTGGAATATGAAAGTTCCTTGAATTCCATGCATGAATGTATGTGAATATAGAATATATAAAACACATGACAAATCTATCTAGTCCAGAGTGTCTTTGCCCCCCCCCCAATTTTCTTCTTTAAAAATCACATCCCTCTTTAAAATGTACAGCTCTTAGTCATCTTATCACTTAAAAAAAAGTTGTTAAAGCCTAATTTGGTCCTATTTAAAATTAATTAATTATATACACACCACACATTTAAAGTAAACCCCCCCCCCAACACAAAGGAATCCTGAGGGCTGTAGTTGGTTAAGGGTGCTGGGAATTATATTGTGGGAGGAGTAAACGACAGTCCTTAGGGTAATTTCTTGGGTTTGTGTGTGTGCTTTCAATGTGCTTTGCATGTATGCAAACTAGATTTGTGTTTTCCTGCTTCACTTTCTTTTGTAATGTCTGCTAATCTGGACCTTCACATCCCAGAAAAATGTTGTTTGGAGGCCACATAGAAAGCAATGATTCTTCAACATCGATTTCGTTGGACTGGTCATGTTGTGCGGATGCCTGTTGATTGTCTTCCAAAGCAACTACTCTATTCTGAACTTAAAAATGGAAAACGTAACGCTGGTGGTCAACAAAAGAGTTTTAAAGACTCTCTCAAGGCAAATGTAGAAAAATGTAGTATAAACACCGACAACTGGGAAACACTGGCTTGCGAGTACTCCAATGGGAGAACAGCCTTTACCAAAGGTGTCATGGGCTTTGAAGACACTCAAACTTAGGACGAAAGGGAGAAACATATTAAGAGGAAGGCACGCTTGGCAAATCCACACCACGATCAACTCCCGCCCGGAAACCAATGTCTCCACTGTAGAAGGACGTGTGGATCCAGAATTGGCCTCCACAATCACTTACGGACTCATTGTTAAAACCGTGTTTATGGAAGACAAACTTGCTCAGCTACAAGTGATTGCCAAAGAAGAAGATAACACTGAAGGATATGCAGTTCAGGAGATGGGGCGTAGGGCTCTGCTGCCCCCTGGGATGCTCCTCCCCCACCCCACCCCATGCATGCCTTTCCTGGGGGTCAACCTTCCCCACCCTGACCCCAGAACGGCTGCCTGGGAGGGCTCGTGGCTGGACAGAACTAAATGCTTCCCACCTGTTTACCTTTATTTATTTGGCCGGGGCTCTCTGTCAGCACAGCAGGGGATGATTACAATGGGCAGGAAGCCCCAGGGCCTCAGGTGCAGAGAGTCACCTGTGGGTCACGGGAGGAGACTCCCCTCTATCTCATGAAAGAGACAAGCAGCCATTGTTCTTGCAGACAAAAAGGTTAAGCAGTGCTAATCGGCATCTCTCTGTAGTACACACTCCGTCTCTTGAAAGGGATGGTAGCAGGAGAGGCCGGTTGCAATCCAGGGCTAGGAATGTCCTGAACATGGGTGGGAGGAGTGGGGAAGGGAAGGAGTCCTTCTTCCCTAGAGCAAAAGACAGTTCACTACCTTCCAAGGCCATCTGTTGTGGGGCTGGATAGCTCAGGCCACCAGGGATCTCTTCCTGATGTTTAGCTCAAATTCCTGTCCTTCAAATACCCATTGGCTTGGACGAAACCCTCCTGGAGCAACAGCAAGCATGAGACTCGTAACCTCAGGGTAATGGGTTTGAACCCCATGTTGGGCAAAAGATGCCTACAATGCAGTGGGTTGACCCTTGTGGTCCCTTCCAGCTCTATAATTTGATGATGATGATGATGATGATTGGAGTTGTATGGTGTGTTAGGGGAGGGGCAGTACCTCTGGTGGCTACTCCTCCATGCTCCTTTCTACATCATGCTTCTTCTAAGGTGGTTAATCCATCTTTGGTCCCCACTCAGCTCTCACCTATGGCCCCTAGAAGCTGCCAGCATGCAACAGAGACCACACCCCAGGAAACAGCTTCGACTGGCCGGCTAAACCCTCAGTGAGTTAGTGACTTCCTCTGCATGCAAAGACAGGCTTCAGTGGGTTGCATGGATGAGACCAATAGTGGGTTCAATTGTCAAGAAGGTGGTTTCTGTGCATGCTGTAGAGGGATGTGAGGAGCAGATCAGGCCACCTAATAAAATTAATTATTATTATTATTATTATTATTATTATTATTATTATTATTATAAAAGGTAAAGGGACCCCTGACCATTAGGTCCAGTCACAGACGATTCTGGGGTTGCAGCACTCATCTCGCTTTATTGGCTGAGGGAGCCGGCGTACAGCTTCCGGGTCATGTGGCCAGCATGACTAAGCCACTTCTGGCAAACCAGAGCAGCACACGGAAACACCGTTTACCTTCCTGCCGGAGCGGTACCTATTTATCTACTTGCACTTTGACATGCTTTCGAACTGCTAGGTTGGCAGGAGCAGGGACCGAGCAACGTGAGCTCACCCCATTGTGGGGATTCGAACCACCAACCTTCTGATCGGCAAGCCCTAGGCTCTGTGGTTTAACCCACAGCGCCACCCGCGTCCCTATTATTATTATTATTATTATTATTATTATTATTATTATTAGAAGGAAGACTCCGTTCTTAAACCTCTACTGCCTTGCTGGATATCTTTGGGAGAAGAAAAGGCTATACAAATCCACAGTGGAAACCCAAAGGGTGGCGACTTGGACGCCTCCTTCCTGCAACTCCTGCAGCCAAGCTGGTGCCAAAGGCATTGCTCTGCTTTCCTTTGGACCACATCTGTGGAGGAGAGCTGCCAGTCCGTGCAGACAGTATCAGGCCAGGTGACCCAGTATGAGACACCCGTGGCTGGTGGCTCTCTGTCAGGGATGCTGCAGTCGCATCTTGCCTTTCCTGATGCTGCCTTGAGCAGGAAGTTGGGACTCAATGACTTCTGAGGTCCCGTCCAAGTTGAAAGTTCTACGACACACACACACACACACACACACACACACACACACACCAACCCCAAAGCCTCACAGCCCTGGCAGCTCCCTGCCTCACTGCGGGTGGTCATGTTTCTCCTTTC